>NW_004524724.1:3266298-3313956 GCF_000260255.1 Octodon degus
GGTAGAAAACGTAAGTGCTTTTGGACAGCATCCGAGCCCCGCTAAGCAGAAGTTTCTCCAAGGAAAGCGCACCAGGACTTCAGCTGTTCTGGCTAGGAGGCAGTGAGAAATGCCAAATTTCAATGCCATGAGGTTGTCACCTTCCTTGTCCGTGGGTTAGCTTGGTCTCTCGAGTTTGCCCTCATGGGGATAATGGTCCCACTCTGTTCTGAGCCCAGTGGAAGATGGTCCTGCGCAAGCAGGGGATGTAGGAAAGCAAGTGTGTCTGGGCACACAGCAGGACACTCTCCCGGGGACAGCTATGTCCCGGGGACAGCTATGGCGCTGACGACCCTGGAGGCACACTGTCCTTACCACACTGCTGCAAGAACGACGCTGCTCTTGTGCTGCAAGTGGACAGACTTGCTGAGGCGCACCCTGTGGGTGTGAGCTTCCACCCCGTCCCAGGTGCCACACATGCCAAGCGCAGCCAGCACTTGCCTGACCCTTCAGGCGAGTCCCACCGGCTTCCTGGAGGCCGCACTGGCCTCAGCACATTTGGCAAGGACAAACACGCTCTCTTTCACCAACTCCCACACTGGATTGAAATGCCCAGGAAATTCGGGCGCCTCTCCATGCCTCTCTGGGAAGTTCCAGGTCATCTCTTATACCCTTCCCAGATTCCTCCGTCACCAGCTCGGTATGGCCCCTGTAACTGCATGGCAGCTGCTTCTCTCTGGGCCTCCCTGAGCACCAGAAACAGGCATCTGTCCTCTCCGAGCCCAGATTTACAGGCCTGTGCTGCCCCCCACATGGCCCAAGGGAAGATGGTCCATGGAAAGGAAGTTCCAGAGCTCCCTCCTAACCTTTCTGTCTCCCTTCTTTTCCTTTCTTCCCTCCTCCTAAGCTCAGATTGTCCGCGGTGTTTGTGTGGGAAGGAAGTGAGCAGGGAACGCTTCCACACGCATCTGTCTCGCCCTGCGACCCTTGTGCTGCGTGCTAGGCATTATCACGGGAACGTGATCAGGCACACACGCCAGAAGGAGACCTCACCGAAGGACTTACCGCTTCCTGGCACCTCCGAAGTCTAACGGGGACAGCAAGGAGGATGGAGAGCTAGGAGAGTGCGGAGCCTGTGGCAGAGGGGGAGGAGCCGGCACCGCAGGTGAAGCCCCAGGGCTGCCAGCTGGCACCTTCCCTCTCACTCCCAGAAGGCCAGGTCCTTGCTTTGTGCAGGCCTTAGAGATCGAACAGGGGGCCCCTTTCCTGCACAGGCAGCCTTCTGCCCTGCTCCCTTCCACCAACAGAAGTGGACATTACATCCAAATCTTCACAGACACGTGTAGAATAATCCTGGAATGACCGCTGCGCGCCCTGACGCAGGCCAGCTGACCCACGCGGTGAGCCTTGCACCTCTGGGCTCCGAAGCTAAAGGCCTGTGCTTCTTCTGTTGATCGTTGTACTGCGTTCTAATCAGCGTCCTCTGAGGGTCACGTTAGAGCTGTGTCTAAGAGAAGCAAGAGATGGTGGTCATGCCTGAGCAGGAGAAGAAGAACATACTCTAACGTCCACGGAGCAAATGTCAGCACCTGCTAAGACCACGCACCACTGTGGGCGCTGAGTAAAGTGATCCTGCGCCACGCTGACGAGTACAAAATTGGTTTTTCCTTAGAAAAGATACTAACCTCAATCTGGAAGCACACTACTCTTGATAGATAGATACATACATACATAAATACATAGATGATAGATAGACAGACAGACAGACCGACAGACAGACAGACAGAGAGTTTTCTACCCCATCTCACACATTCATGATACAAATTAATTCACATTCCAGATGTTGGACACGTTCACATATTCCAGCACCTATTTATTGGTTCCAAAATGGTAGCCCTATGTCTAGAATGTTATCAACAAGCCAACATTCTGCCCTAAAAGAAGACAGAGTGAAAGGGACTGCTCACCTCGCTTGACTGCCGCGATTTGCCTGCGGAAGTAAACCCTGGCCATAACCCAGGTCCTGCCTTTGCTGTTTTTGTGAACACGTGGGCATGCTAATTTCTGGAGGAAATCATCATCCAGTCTTTAAACTCAAATGTCGCGTAGATAATGGTGAGCCACAAAGCAGGTCCCTCTTGCTCTCTTGATAAGTAATTTCCTGAAGTAGCATCTTTATTTGCGAGGAAATGGACTCCCTCCAGGGCAAGCTGGCCTATAGGTCATTCAAGGACACCTCTCGTTTCAGAAAGGCTCAAACCTTTTCTCCCATCAATAAGGAGACATTGCATTTTCAGGGCTGTTAGAACAAAGAAATTGTTTTCTCTTTCCTGGGAAGCCACTCAGCGAGGATTAAGTAGCACAATCCAGAGGCCATAACACAGAAAGATGTGTGGATCAGAGAGGATGGATGCACTGGCTTAGTGCCTGGAGACACCGTGTCTATCACAGGTGATAGAGATGCTTGGTTATTTTGAGTGGAAAACTAAAGAACCCTGACCACCACCTACATCAAGGAAGGCCTGGCAACTTTTAGCTAGACAAGCACTTCAGGCAGCGTGCAACAAGAATGCCTCAAACTATCTCTTGGGCAAGGCTGAAATCTGTTCACAAAATCCTATTAACTTTTACTAAAGGTAGCATATCTAAAACAGAAATCTTCAAATATTTCCCTCATGATCCATCTGTCCAATCTCTCTACTAAAAATCCCTGTCAGTGTCAACCTTCTACTAGATTGTCTCTCAGAAATGGGAAGCCTTTCAAAATGTATTGTTAGCCTATATTGTGGGTACAAAGTGCTTAGGGTTCATCCATTGAACTACTCAGAAGGGCTCTGGGGATGCGGGAAGACAAGGGCAGGGGCACAGGGGGCCAGAATTGGCTACGTATATGCCCTGATTGCCTGTGATCCATGTATTTCTGATGTATCCAAAACATGTACAAATAAGGGGGGCAGGCACACCCACACACACTTTCTACAGTGTTTCTGCTTGTCCTTCATTGTAATTTCAATGCTTTATTAAAAAAATTCTTCATAGCATCTCAAAGTCTAGGAGCTCAGTTGAGGTTCTTGGCGGTGCAGGCCTTCAGAGGCTGAGCTGCTGTGGCTAAAGAGAAGTTTTCTCCAAAATAATCCTACTGATGTCCTCTTGTTAGATGTGCTGCTCCCATCTGCTTTGTCATCTATACAAGAAGGGAGGAGAGTGTTAAGAACTCAGTGGCTAGTCCTCAAGTCATGGAAGATTTAGGGCTTCTAAGAATTAGCTTCCTGCAAGGCAGTTTCCTGGAAATAAATCTAAGTCTAACATGTAATTTCTCAGATTTTAACTTCAGAGAGCCATTGGCACTAGATAATGTAACAAAAACTTATTTTTCTAAAAAGCAATGAGCATCTCTGTTGGCCATATTTCTGTCTTCAAGAGTATCTTTGCATATAAAATGATGTGATCACCTGTTAGAAAATTAACCATGAAAGCAGAACACAAAGTGGGTTGTTAGACCTTTTAGTGGTGTGGTGTAATGTTGAGGCCAATTTCAATATTAAACATTTGCAATAGTTAGATCTGCGCTCTCCGTTTCACTCTGCGTAGCTGGAGCAGCTCACGTGGGGAAGTGTTTATCGAGCTATTATATGCAGGCACATCCTAGAGAATGACTTCAGTGACACTGCTGGGTAAAGCAATACATTTGTCCTGCTCAACTTGCCTAGAGTTGAGAGAAAGGAAAAATGCAATCATATGAGTAACTGTAAGACCAAATTGTATTTGCTGCCCCAAAGCAGAGTCCTAAACGAAGCACTACTGCTGCTGAAATGAAGGAGTGATGACCTTAAAGGAATTCTAAAATTACAAAGTCTCACAGATTAAATACCATATCCTGGAAGCATGGTGTCTAGCCTACAACACGACTGGCAATATAATGCATGCGATTTGGGCAGGTAGAGATGGGCATTCTGGGGAGAGGGGACGGCATCTGCACCTTCTCGGAGGCAGCAAGTAGTACCGCAGCTCCTCCAGCCAGAGACCAGTTGAATGGATACCTGTGTTCCTGGGGTCTGGGCACTGTGGGTTCCTCCTGGAGATTCCGGGTTTCTTTCCTGAGCAATGAATTGACCAAAACATGTGCAGAAGGTGGTGAGATTTGCATTTATCTAAGGTATCAAAGTAGGAAAAGAAGTAGACTCTATAGAGTTGGCCACTAAAAGAGCTTACAGCGGTTGCCAGAGGAATGGCAAAGGCCTTTCACATGCCTGCTTGACGTGACATCAGACCGGGGCCACCTCACCAAGCCTTCTTGATCTCATGGCAGAAGAACTGAAGGTAGCATTCGTTCTCCGATTGGTCCCAGGCGCAGGGCTTGAGGCACGTGCCCTGGAACGCCATGATTGACAGGCCACGCCCACCTGCCCAGCAGGCCGGCATACCCTAATCTCCTGCCTCGTTTATAGTATGTAAAAGTAGAGTACTAAGCCAAGAAATGCATGTGGGGGCAGGATGATGTAGAACTCTTAATATTCACCTGAAGAATTTTTACTCAACCATCATTATAAGATTACAAAAATGAAAACTCTGAAAATGGAAGCTACTTTTAGATTTTTAAATTTTTTAAAAAATTGTTGAAATTAGTGCTATAATTTACAATACACATCTCCAAAGATTCTGGAGTAAAAGCTGTCTGAATAGAATAAAACTCAAGCATCGTAACTTCATGTCCCTAGCCAATGCTTTTCACTGTTCTCCTGAAATGTTTGTTCATATATGAATATCCTTGTTGTCACAGCACTGTCAGGCAGCAACTCACATTTTACAGTTAATCAAATAGTCTTGGATATGTATTTCACATATGTGATTAATGAAAACAATATAAAAGTTTATGCTTCATTTCTCATATTTGGCATATTTGGGGAATTTTAAAAGAAGTTGCAAAGAAAAACAGCATGGGTTAATGTAGAATTCTCTTTTAAAGCTTAGCAGTCAAAGAATATGAAAAAGGAATTGCTGATAAAACTTGACTGTGTTGTAGAATCCACGGAAAGCAGCCGTTTTCCCAGGAGGGTGTCAGCACTGCAGCACACCCGCTTAGCAAGCTTTCCCTGGGCTCCTGGGGGCGGAGAGGCAGGCAACAATTCGCAAAGCGATCGGCATCCAGTGATTCTGTGAACCTCAGTCCCTAGGAAGGTCCTCCTCTCTGCTTCGCCCACCAGGGAGACTCCAGGGCTCACCTCGACATTGCTTTGGGGGAACTAGTAGTTGAAAAGGAGTGTGAAGTTTTGAGATTCATTGATGATAGATGAAGATTTTCACAGAACAGAAAGCATGACCAAGACTTTGAGGAATGTCCTGAAGAGCCTATTTTCTGTTGGACTTCTTCTCTACATAATTTAGAGTCAGTACTGAAGCACTCGTAATTTTCTCAAAAACATGAGCATGTGGATCAGTCCATTTTTTTTCTTTTTCTCCTCTTCCTCCTCCTCTTCCTCTTCCTCCTCCTCCTCTTCCTCTTCCTCTTCCTCTTCTCCTCAAAGCGATCCTAAGCTATTCCACCAGCAGAGACTGCAGAGCGCCAAGAATCTATGGGAAGCATCCACAAAAGGGATCCGAACCCCAAGCACTGGACGGCGGGGGAGAGCTTGAGCTTGCGAGGTGTGAGACGAGAGCTCAGGAGAACATGGGGAGCCTGGCCCGCAGGAGGGCTGTCGAGCTTGCTGATATTCATGGGGCAGGCCGCAGGGCCATGGGAGCGGGAGCCGGTCCACCCTGGCCCTCACAGGACGGACCCCTCATCCGCCAGAGGCGCTTTCTTCTGCACGCGACTCCACAACTGCTCCAGGCAAATTAGGGCAGCGCAGACTTAAGAGAGCTGCAGCTATGCCGTGACCCGAAGCAGCCCGCCACGTGCCCACCTCCGTGCTCAGTGCACTTCCTCGTACCCAGCTGAAGCTTCACCGAGGCTGGAGCTCTGCCCCTGAACCCAGATCTCAGCACAGTCAATCCTATTAGAGATGCCCCGTGTGCAAGCAGGTGTGACCAAAGTGCTGTATATGGTGTTTTAAGTAAAAATATTTATCACAGGAAGAGCACGTTGTTATTAATTCCCCTCAAAACACCCCCTTGTTTCAAACACACATATGCTATTGTTGTTCGTTCCTTCCTTCTCTCTTCCTTTCTATGCCAGATTTGAACTCAGGATCTAACACTCACCAGTCCACTGCTGAGCCTCTGAGCTACATCCATGGCTCCTTGCTACTTTCCGAAGCAGTTCTGGAAATCCTCTTTCATGAGTTTCTTCAGGGGTTGTCATCAAAAATATCAAGGAGAGATGCTGCCAAGTGCCAGCCAGCGGACAGGCTCGTAAATACGCCACCGTGGGCGCTCCTCCACCCCATTCATTCTCCAGGTCTCCTTAAAGTCAAAACAACCATGAAAGTCAACATCGTGAATTGAGGACATCAAGACAGCCACGACAGAGCAACTAAGGACGTGCACAAACAAGGACTTCCAGAAGTGCTAGCCCCTCTCCTGTAGCGCTACGCAGAGGCCGATGGCAGCAGCAGGGACGCTGGCTCCAGGGACTGCAAGTGGGGAATCCACAGCATAGCCCGAGCTCGGTGTGGCAGCTCCTCATTCACCAGCCTGGCTCTGTCTGCAGCAGCTCAGCTTCCAGCCTGGATCCCAGCTCTCACCATGACCCTCAGAGTGACCTAGTAAATGACCTTAGGGCAGTGTCACTCAGAGCCAGCCACCTAGGCTGGAACATCCTTGACTGGGGTGACTTCTGTAAGGAAGAGTCCCCAGCCTTTCCTGCGCAGCCTCACCCTCTGCCCTCCCTGCCTCCTCCCACTGTTTGCTGAGTGCCCACCATGTGCCAACCACTGTTCTTGGTGCTGAAACTACAAAAGGCAGCAAAACCGATAGAACTGTTTCACTCACAGGGATTGGATCCTCCCCGGAGCAGTGTTCAGTGTCAGCCAGATGTGTTACTCTGGGTCCCAGAGATGTCACAGAAGGCTCCTGTGCCGTGCTGGCCCAGAGCCCTAGCCCTCGCATCTGTGACCCCATTTTCCGAGCCGGCTCCATTTTGCCCATTGTGCACACCTTCCCCAAGGGCCCCCTCTGGCTCTGGCTCCCACTGCCCTGCCTTCTGCTGTACTTTAGCTTGCTTAATTCTTCGCTGAATTCTTCTCTATTTTTGGTTTTTGGAAATAGGATCTCCCTGTGTAGCTCAAGCAGACCTCAAACTCACTTTCCTAGTGGATTCTATGCTACTTGAAGTCAAGGGCCATGAACTGCACTTTCCGAACTCCAATCTTTGTCCCAGTGCCTGGCACACTCTGCATAGGTGACACTGGAGAAGCATGTCCCACCAGTGCCACCTTTTTCCCATGTGCTGCTGACAGGGAGCCTGTAGGACCTCAAGGCTCTCAGTCCACCCCAGATCATTTCAAAACCCAGTCCTGGGCATTCGGGTCCTCCACTCTGTCTTCCCACGTTCTGCTGAGAATGTTCACCTGCCTCCTGATGTTCCTAAGAACATGTAGATTCCTCTGTGTACAACCAGAAGCCAGTCATTGTAAGAGTTTAAACAGCTGAAGAATCCATAAGTCCAGACACTCGGAGCACTCCATGTGTGCGGGACAGGCTGCGCCCGCGCACCCAGCTCCCTAGCGGCTCCCTGCGTCATGCCCCAGAGGCAAGCTGCTCATGGTTCTGGTTTATGTGAGTGAAGGGAAAGGGAGGAAGCCTTCAGGGGAAGAGAGAGTGACGAATTGGATCGGTGTTCCACACCCGAGAAATCAGTCCGTGCTGCACGAGTGCTCGTGGGTGTGACCAGGATGTGCGGATGATCCCTGCCCATGAGGCTCCAGCATGCCACAGCTGAAGCCAGAGTGCGGCTGCCACCAGAAGCGAGACAGGGCTGGGGTGGGCAGGGCTCCAGGGACTTCCCCCGGGGTGGGAAATGTGCAGCCTGGTTGTGTTACACAGGCTTACACAAAACTCATCACCCAGCACACTTTAAAGAGAAACATTTCATAAATTAGAGCACAGTAAAGCTGGAATAAAAATGGTGAACTAAAAAAAGCAATTTTGTTTGACGGTGCCTTCAAATGGCAGTCAGAAGGAGGTGACCATCTTCATTGTTCACGACTGTCGCTCACTGCAGCTGACTTCGCCCTGAGCTCAGTGGCTTGCGGGGATCACGTCATCTGTGCATTCTGTGGACCAGGAGACCAGGTGTGCTCCTCGGGGTCCTCTGCGCAGGGATGAGGCCTGGGAGTTTTGGTGAGCCGGGTCCTGCTTCCACAGGCCACAACCATGCACTGCCCCCTGCCCCGAGCCCTCTCCCTGCTCCCTGCCTACACAGCTTGCTTCATAGGGCCGCCAGGAGAATCACTGTCCCTTCTGCCTCCTAAGGCAGTGTCTCATGGGAAGGACACAGTCCACAGAAGCCACACCAACCTCTTGCTCACAGCCATGGCTCAGGACAGAGGAGTCACACTAGGGCGTGACCTGTAGGGGTCGCCCTGGGGGTGTATATGGTAGCAAGTAAGGCAGGCACATTATGATTTAAAAGGCAAAGCCCTTCATCAAAAGGAATATAGACTTCTAATTCCCCGGGTTTCTGTGCCTCAGAATGATGAATGCCCTCTCATACTTAATTGATCTAATGCCTTCTCCAGGCTGACAATATTTTTACTGCCAATTTTCAATTAAACCATTTCTCTCAGGCCACCTTGGCCCCTGGGGTGCTTGTTTCTGGAGAATCCTCTGGAAACCCTTCCCAGAGAAGGGTCAGTCTGCGACAGTCAGAGGAGGCCCCCACCCCGCGCCGCAGACAGCACATGCTGCCACGCCTGCCACACCTACGCAGCCACGGATGGCCCAGACACCGCAGTTCCCTGCCCCGGTCTTGGCTGAGAGGCGGATCCGCCTTAGGGCCGCGTCCTTGCAGCCCGCGGAAAGTGCCCTCCGGCAACCCTCCGGAGCCCAGCGGGAGCACCCTGCGCCGGAGCGGGGCTTCCAAGTTGCTGTCCAGTGACCTTCTGAGAAAAGTACCAGGGTTAAAGGAGGGCGCCTGATGTGCCTCCCTGGGTCGCAGCCGCGCGGGGAGGCAGGCGACAGCGCCTCTCTGCGGTGAGTTCGCCCTTGCAGATTGGCCTTGCGCAAAACACCCTCAGCCACGTCTTTCCCACCCAGCCACTACTTAAAGGCCACAGTGTAGATGTGGCCTATATTTTCCTGCCCATATGATTTGGCTGCCCTGTCAAATACAGAGCAAATAACCGCATGTACTCCTCCTTTACCGTGTTTTAGGTGTATTCCTTCATCCTTTGAGCGTCTTCACTACAGAGCTCAATGTGGATGGTAGAATTTTGCTTCTTTATAAATGGAAAAAAAATTCCATGAGCACATAGCTCAAGGCTCTCAGATGAAGACCACGTCCTTACGACTTAGTTTTATCTGCTGAGCCACAAAAATTAAAGGACCAACTATAATGCTGTCATTGTAAAAGTAACCCTTGTCTGACATTCTGAATAATTATTCAGAGAAGGCCATCTCTGACATTTTGCTCTGTTTTCCTTTGGTTAACACCTTTGCAATATTGATTAATTTGTTGCTGCTGCAGCTGATGACAGTGCTGATAGCCAATATTTATTGAACACCTACAGCTCGCCAGGCACTCCAGCCGAGTACTTAGCATTCGTTACGTTACTGAGCGTCACAATTCTTTATAAGAACCCTCATCTTACACGTGAGGCAGCTGAGGCTCAGGGGCTCATTCCTGGCCAAAAAGTGGCAGAACCAGGATTCAAATCCAACTCGCTGCCACCTGAGGATAATGGCACCTGGGTAGTCACCCCTACTCGGTGCCGGGAGGCATGAGGAGCACCCGAAAGGCTGAGAGCCACGTTGTCCATCGTGAAGAGACTGTGGGCTCACATGCCACCGCGCTGACACGCGCCGGCCTGCACATGGAGTGCCAAGCAGCGGCCGCGCAACGGCTTGTGTCTGGGTGTCCCCCCAAAGCTTCACGCAGTCATTGGAGCGGCTTCCAGAGTTTGTAATTAATTCAGGAATGTGGGGATTATGGTGTGAGAGCTGCACCCACCCAGGGGCAGATATTCTGAGTACAACTAAAGGAAGGGAGAGAGGCTTGCTAGCTGCTGCAGCCGCTGCTCTGCCCCCGCTGCTCTTTGCTGTTACCCGCCACCATGAACTGCCGCCCTCTGCCCTGTGCCGCTCTGCCTTGGAGCCAGCCGAGTGTGGACTGTAACTTCCACTAACTGTGAGCCAAATAAACCCTTCCTTCCTTAATTTGGGGTATCAGATATTTTGTCCTAGCAATGAGAGAAAAGTAATGAGACAGGGTAAGTATGGAGACAAACTTTTCACAGCAAAATTCACTGAGTACTAAATTACACAAGTTCAGCATAGCTGAATACCAAAGTGAAGCTGTCTATGCCATTTGCCTTCTAAATCCTGTCTCACCGCCAGGCTCTTTTAGAGGTTCTGTTTTATGAATCAATACAATAGCATACTGTGCATAGAAAAGACCAATTTGCATGTCTGGGAGCATGTTAACACTTTTTGGACAGTTGCTATAATGTTTTCCATAAATTTCACAATAGTCTCAAGAATATGACATCATATTTAACAATGTACCAGATAAAAGTGATTTTACCTTCAAAATATTTGCGTAAGACATGACCTTGCCTACGAGTTCGAAAGAATACACATACTTCCAATTTGACGTCTTTCTCTGGAGACACAGCGTGCTTCGATCATCGCATGCATATCTGGGAAAGCTGAAGGGTGGAGCAGTGGCTGCGTACGTGCCTGCGACTGTGCAGCCAGCGCCCCAGCACCACATCACGCTGGGGACAAACAACCTGTCCCCTTTCCCAGAGTGAGTTCCTAAGCACAATAGACAATAAATCATAGCAACTTAAAATGTGCAAATGCCCACAAAGAAGCAGTAATTGCTACCTCAAAAAATCAGAAAATAGTTAATAATTGAAAAAAATGTGCAACTCTCTAAGATTTCAGTTAATTTTTGTAAAACTTCAACTTACATTATATAGTATAGCAAGTTGACAAAATATGCTAGATAATTTTGATCAAATAAATCAATTTTGGGGCTGACTTTCATTATAAAATTAGGCCTATGTTTTGTGGGCACTGGGAGCCCCACTAATTTTCTCTTATGGAAGATGAGTCACTTCTCTGCTGTTCTGGAATCAGTTCCAACCCTTCCAACAAGCCAATGCCAAGTGGCTGTGACCCCTGCAGGGCCTGAATTTTGTAGGGATTACAAGTTCCTTTATCTCTGAAGCTGACTCATAAAACAGTAGCTTTTCCTGAAATTTGTGCTTGGGGCACAAAACCATGTTTTTTAAAATTCACCCTTATATCTTGCTTTTCCAAGAAGTTGAAAAACAACTTTTGGTAACAATTTAAGATTGAGACATTTGATAGTACAAGGTAGAGATAAAGAAGATGACATGGTGAATATTTTTTTTAATGTCGTAATGCCGGAGTAACTGTGAATCATTTTGTAAAATCATAGTCCACTTAGAGAAAGTAAAGACAATCAGAGAACTTCACTTACCCATACTCACACAAAATTGTGCACTATGTTTCACGGGGGTTAAAAATTTCATGCAAATCAGTAGATTTCAGATTTAAAATATCTTCAGAGAGAGAGAGAGAGAGAGAGAGAGAGAGAGAGAGAGAGAGAGAAATGAAGGCAGCAGCTTCATCACCAGAATATGAGACTTGGATAAAGTCCAGCTCCTGATTAGATTAAAACACTCATTCAATGCTGGTAGCCAAACAGATGGTAAATAGTATTGATCTAAAGGCATAAACACTGTTTACTTCAGTCTGCTGCGTCGGGAGACAACTGGCTTTCAGCAGGAAATGACAAAGCATAGAAGTTTTAAAGAGAGTGCCCACAATGAGACAAAACACCATCTGAACTAAACTATGACGTGCATGGCAAGCCATCTGCAAGGTGACTTATGGATTCGTGATGGACATACTAGAGAGGCTAGTGGAAAAGGTGGGTGACACGCAAGATCAGGGGCATAGTGTGGGCAGGAAAATAAGTATTAGAAGACTTGGTCAGAAATGCTGTCAGTGTAAAACACAGGAAAAAAGTTGAAGAAAGCTTCAATAAACTGATACGTAGACACAGTCGTGGGGAGAATGAGGGAACTTACATCCACAGGAAGCACCCAAATTGAAGCAGTATGACGCAAGACGTGGGAAGCAGCATGAGTGAGGAGGGAGGATTCGGTTGCTATTTTCTACGTGTTCCGTGTCTTCCTCTCTTCAGTTAAGAATATTTTTTTAACTTTCCCAGGGACTGTTTTTCTGTTACTGGGGACTGAACCCAAGGGCTTAGCACAGAATCACTTAGACGTTTTGAGATAGGGCCTTGCTAAGTTGCCCAGGCTGAGCTCAAACTGGTGACCCTCCTATCGCAGCCTCCCAGAGTGCTAGGATTTTTAACTCATACAGTATTTAACAGCATGTGGTTTAATTTCCAAATACTTGGATATTTCAAAATAACCTGTCTTCAGTTTCCAGTAGATTTATGGCCCTACTAAGAACATAGCGTTACGATTTAATTCTTTTAGGTTTTATAACACCATTTTGTAGCTCAGAATATAATCTATCTTGCTACAAAATTTTGTGTATGGTTTGCTTTTGATAAGAATGCATCTTCTACTGCTATTGGATGCCATGTTCAAGAAATGAATATCAAGACACACGGGCTGTTAATGCTGTTCACGTCATCTACGTTCTTGCTTATTTTCTGCTGTGCTAGAAAGCTTTCCAACACTGTGACAAAACACCTGAGGAAAATGATGTAAAAAAGAAAAGGTTTATTCTGACTCAACTGTCAGAGGCTTCAGTCCATGCTCAGCCGGCTTCATTCCTCTTTGGTGTGTGATGAGGCAAGAACAGAGAGGAGGACAGTGTGGCAGAAAAAGCTGGTTCCTCCAAGGCAGCAGGGAGGAGGAGGTGTGGTGGGGTGGGGTGTGGTGGGGAGGGGTGTGGTGGAGGGAGTGCTCTTCCTCCTTCCCCCTCCTGTGCTGGACCTCCTGTGCTGGACCTCCTGTGCTGGACCCTTCCACCCAAGCTGGACGGATGGTGCTGCGGCAGGCAGGGCTGGGTGGGACCTCAGTCCGCAGGACAGGCGCCGCCATCGCAGGAGGTGCCCGTCACACATGCCCAGGAGTGCACCCTGCTGATTCCCTAGTCATTCTCGATCCGATCAAGATGAAAATCAAGATGAACCACCATATCTGCCAATTTGCTTTCCCAATTTCTGAGAAACATATTAATGGCTTCAACTATAATGTGCATTTGTTTATTTCATTTTTCGAACATACATATTTTTCTTTCAGCTCTTGCAAACTATCTTGTTACATGAGTGTGCACTTACCATGTGCGTGTCTTTCTGGAGCTCGAGCATCTAGGGAAAGAGCCACAAATCTACGCGACTTGATATTAGTGAAGAACTGACTTCAGGACACAGCACTGAAGCATCAGCCGTAACATGGAAAGACTGAAAAATAAAGGCAAAAACAAAAAAATTTAAAAACTGATAAGTCTTCATAAAATGTTAAGAAGTTTTCCATTTGAAAGAGACTCTGAAAAGAGGATTTTAAAAAGTTAAACAGTAAATATTTGCAAAACACATTTAGCTAAGGGCTTGTATCTGGAATAAACAAAGAACTCTCAAAAATGCAACAGTAAGAAACCATAACTCAGATTTTTATAATACAGAAAAAGATGTGAACATACACTTCACCGAGTGAAACATGCAAAAGACATCTGCATACACAGTCATATAACACATATGACTATATACATTTACACATATATATCTCATATATAAAATATATGACTGCGCGTGCGCGTACACACACACACACACACACACACACACACACAGGAGTAGATACACATGAATAGATAATGTCAGCAGTCTTTAGATGAGTGCAGAAGTAACCGCAGCGAGCCCGCGCGGTCTCCCCTGAGCAGCAGCGCGGCCGGCGTGGACCGCGCACACAGTCTCCAGCGGGTGTGCACGCAGCCACCCGAGACCTGGGAGCGCCTGTGTGTGAGCGCTGACAGCAGCCTCCTTCCAATCTACAAAGGCAGGAGACAGCACAGGTGTCCTTTAATAGAATAAACAAATGTTGTTTCTATCTTACTATTCAGAAATTTCTAAACATGAGCTACTGATCTATGCCACGGTGCAGGTGAATCTCAGAGCCATTTTTCCAAGAGAAAGAAGGCAAACTTAGAAGGCTCTGCAGAGCACGGGGCCATGTGCAGGACACTGCCAGAGGCAGACTACCCCAATGGAAGCCCCATCCGCGTAGTTCAAGGATGAGCGTGGGGAGGGGCTGGCTACGAAGGAGACGGAAGGAAGCGTAGGAGGCCAGGAGGACCCTGCGTGGTACTGTAGGGGCAAAAATACACCTTTACTCCTTTGTGAAACCCACAGAAGTACCTGCCAGAAAGAATGAATTTTGCTACGTGTATTCATTTTAAAAAATTGAAGCAGATTTTCAGGGAACCCGAGGGTAGAAGACAGACTCTAACAACTAATAAGATAACGCCATTAATGAAACTTGGTGCAGGCTGACTGAGAATCTGCTATGCTGCCTTGCAGCAGATATTAAAAATGAAAACTCTACTTGGCAGTATGTCCACTACATAGTACGACACTCAAGGAAAAAGGATATAATTTTGCAACAAAGCTTGCCAAGATGGTTAAATATTGTTAAAAAAAAAAAAAAAAAAAACTGTTTTGGTAAATCCTTACAGCTTCTCCCAAGATGCCGTTTTTGCCTATCTTCCCTGGCACACTTTAACCTTTAGTCACTTAAAAGGTGCCACTCTCAGAGGTGCCCTAGGAAAGGCTTCCTGATTAATCAGTAAGCTAGCAAGCTCTCGGATCCTGCTCTTCGTGCCCTTGGTTTGGCACCCTCTGCTCGCTCCGTGCCCAGCTGGTGGTGCCCTCGCCCCAGCCGGCGGGCTCCAGGTCCGGCCTCCCCTCTGGGTTCGCGGAGCCCCAGCCGCACCCTTCCTACCCTTTTCCTGCATGCTGACGTCACACAGAGAAGGGTCCCCTAGGTTCTTCCGTAAGTGACTGCAGGATGACCTCAAAAGCCCGCTTTTGTAAAGCCGATCGGCGGATACCCAGCCTCGGCATCCCCTGCCGGCGCCACGACCTCGCCGGGACCGTCCGGGGTTCACGCCGCCGCCCCGGCAGTCGCCACCGGCTGTGCTGCGGCCGCGCAGCCTCTGGGCGTCGATGGCTCTGCTCACCCACACGCGAGCCGGTGCCCGTTGTATCTCGAGGACAGTACCATTGGCACAGGCCACGGCTATTTTCTACTAGAAAATATTCTTCTTGTCTACTTCAGAAATCCAACAATTCTAATTCGGGTCCCATGTTCTTCATAAGTATTTGCCAGATCCCCTAGAAGTGGTGCAAAGGGCCAGCCCGCGCCAGCCCGTGGCCTTCCCCTCAGCCTCCCGCATAGATGTCATCATGTGCGCTTTACATTACGGCAATTTAACCATCAAGGTCATTGCCACTAACTATCTTGCAGCCAAATCGAGAGCAGGGTCTGTAATTCATCTTTATTCCTTCTATTTTCTTGCTGGTCCAAAACAAATGTTGCTCAGATGGCTATAAAAATAAGTTTTTGTTGAATGAATAAATAAACAAGATAACGATGGATGAACACTGAGTAAGCTGCGGTGGAGGAAGAAGTGAAATGTGCGCTAAAATTTTATTTAAAAAAATAAGTTGCTCCTTCTCTGCTATAAAGACTATTTTGAGAGAAAACCAGCTCGATGGGAAGAGCACTGAGGGGAGGCACTGCACCGTCAGCTGCCAAGCCTGCGATTTTGCTCCCGGGCGCGTGGGTGCCATCTTCCTCCACATCCAGGACACCAGGAGGGCAGCTGGTTTTCCTGACCTCAGAGCTGTCCTTGTGCGCTCTGGAGATGGCTGGCTTGATTCTTGAGAGCGTGAGATGCCAGGTGCTGAAGTAAAAGGTAGAAACACTGACATCTTCTACAGAAAAGCACCTGGACTGTTAGGAGAAGGTGGGACTTCACCTGACGAGAGCGCCTCGTAGAAAGCACCTCCGATCCGCACAAAATGAAGACATCACTGGCACTGGCATGGAAGGCACCCATCAAGTTAGATCCCCATCTGCAAGTGGCACCGTCCCCACCACTTGCCTGTGAGCAGCGGGGGTTTTCCCCGACAACCATAGGTGAAGAATATTTTATGGCTGAAACAATTATTAAATGTTACGTTGAATGTCCTAAACAGAGCATGTCTACAGTTTTTCTTTTTAACAAATGCTTTTCTCATTGCTGTTTCCTGCCATGAAATAATTTGCATATTTATGCAAAATGGCTTGCATCTTTGTTACTTAAAGGCTAGATCTTGCCTATAGTCAGGCACAAGGGAAATAAAGCGACCTTGGCTACACTTCCACGATGTCCACGGAACGTGTGAACGCCCACACTAACCTGGTACGCGTGGGGGAGCCAGCACTGAGACGCCAGTTGCTAAGCTTGGCATTGAAAACATTGAGCTTACCAGAACCACAAACACCTCTTGCTAAGTTCATTTTTTCTTGGAAGGAACACCGAAGGAGAATATTTTAAAAGGCAGTGTGTATGGATCCAAATCTAGATTCTAAGAAATTATTATCTGACATCACTTAGTCATCTCCTTTTTAGTACTAGAAATTGGAACAAGAACTATTTCCAGATTACAAAATCTATAAATGCAGCCCAGTTCTTTAAACAGTCATCCGTTTTACAGCTTTTTACACTCACCTCTACTTTTATATCACCGAATTGTACATTAGCGTCCTCAAAGGCACACAACGCATTTCGTCGATAAATCTAGAACAAACATGTTCATACAAACTTTGGATTAATCTGCACAAAATACAGCATAATCTCTAAAGCTCCAATGCTAAGCAGTGCTGACTCCTCACTTTCAGAAAAACTGTAATTAAAAAAGGAAGTGAGTTTTTAAAGGAAGCCCCTGGTGAGTGGCTTCACCGAGCGCGTGATCGCCTTCTAACTTAGCTCTTTTGTAAGTTGGGAAACAAGATCCTCACTCCTGTCTCCCTGGGAGAGGAGAGGAGAGGAGAGGAGAGGAGAGGAGAGGAGAGGAGAGGGCAGAGAACTCTGCGTGGACGCCCCGGAGGACGGGGTGAGCTCGGAGGAGAGAGAGCAGCCGGGTCTTCTCCCTCCAAAGTTAAATGTCATCAGGGTTAGGCCTTGCCAACATAAACACAGTCACAATGATGGTATAAAAAGACGTGCATTTTCACCTCTGTTGACTTTTCACGTTCATGGGATAATTATTATAACATTTTCTTAAAGGGCAAAAAGCTTTTGATGATGAATACATCTCATTACATGGAATTTTACGTGTAATCCTTACACGAATCTCATTGTAATTCAATGGATGAATTACGTGTTAATGCTAGCATAACAAGCCTTTAACCTATTTGACTTAATTACAGGCATATCATCAGATTTACTGGGAAAAGATTTCTTTCCTTGCTCTAAAAAGTCTTTTCACTTTTTTAACCCTTTCGCTGAACCTCAGGAAGGCAGTATGAGCTCCTGGACGCACAACCTCTCACCGCCACTTTCTGTAGGCTTTACCTGCTGGGCGAGGGGTAGAGTAGTGAGCACCTTGCTGAGCGAAACTCGGGAATGTCCATCCAGGTGTGAAGAGACCTACAGTCCTCGGACCCACGTGGGCCGGACCTTTAGCAGCTACACGTGAGGTAGATGGAAGCAACTTTGGACCGGGGCAGGAGGCCTGGGTTGACAGCCACTGTTGAGCTAGCTTTAGCAAAGCCATGAAGCAGCATGAACCTCAGCTTTCTTTCCTGTTAAATGGAGCTAATGGACCCATCCACCTTCACACAGAGTTTCAGTGAAAGCCAGATGACATAACATGTTTGGAACAGTGCTGTGTGCATAGTAAATCATGTGCAGGTGGACAGTGCTGGTGAGGGGAGGAGGAGAGGGAGGAGGGGAGGAGGGGAAAGAGCAGAGGGAGGAGGGGGAAGAGGTGGAGAAGGAAGAGGAGGAGGGGGAGGAGGAAGAGGAGGTGGAGAAGGGAGGGGAAGAGGAAGGGGAAGAGGAGAAAGAAGAGGAGGGGAGGAGGGGAGAAGGAAGAGGAGGAGGAGGAGGAGGAGGAAGAGAAGGTGGAGAAGGAAGAGGAGGAGGAGGGGGAAGAGGAGGGGGAGAAGGAGGGGAGAAGGACGAGGAGGAGGGGAGGAGGAGGGAGAAGAGGAGAAGGAAGAGGAAGAGGGGGAGAAGAGGAGGAGGGGAGGAGGAGGGAGAAGAGGAGAAGGAAGAGGAAGAGGGGGAGAAGAGGAGGAGGGGAGGAGGAGGGAGAAGAGGAGAAGGAAGAGGAAGAGGGGGAGAAGAGGAGAAAGAAGAGGAGGAGGGGGAGGAGGAGGAAGAGAAGGTGGAGAAGGAAGAGGGGGAGGAGGAAGAGAATAAAGAGGAGGCAGAGGGAGAAGAGGACAAGGAAGAGGAGGAGGAAGAGAAGGAAGAGGAGGCAGAGGGAGAAGAGGACAAGGAAGAGGAGGAGGAAAAGGAGAAGGAAGAGGAGGAGGAGGGGGAAGAGGAGAAGGAAGAGGAGGAGGAGGGGAGGAGGAGGGGAAGAGGAGGTGGAACAGGAAGAGGAGGAAGAGGAGGAGGGGAAAGAGGAGAAGGAGGAGGAAGAGGAGAAGGAGGAGGAGGAAGAGGAGGAGGCAGAGGAGGAGGAAGGGGCCCCTCACCCAAGACAGCCAGGGTCCAGTCTTCCATGTATTATCGGTGTAAGTTGCCTGAGGAAGGGACTGCTCTGGGTCCAGTGTCATGAGTTGAATAATGTCCTCCTGAAAACATGTATGCGGGCATGTTCACCAGGGGCATGTGTGATCTTACTGGGGAACACAGTCATACTTGGTCATAGAATTAATGAAGATTGTTAGTTCATGCTGAGCAGATGAAGCCCCTCATCTAGATGACTGGTATCCTTATGGTAGCATAAACACACACACACACACACACACACACACACACACACACACACACACTGCCTTGTTCACGTCACATCTGCCTACCCCATAACATGAAGCCAGAGCCACACTGGAATCCAGAGTGACGAAAAGGGAGGTGCACACAGCAGCCCAAGGCCGCGAGGGCCTGACTGCAGGGGGGGACAGCAAGACTGGAACGATCATCTGCTCTACCACAGCCACGGCTGCAGCCTGGACTCCTGCACCTTCCACTGCAAGGGGCCACGTGAGACCACGGGGAGGCAGCCCCACAAGACATCACAGAAGATAGGTGTAAGCCAGCCCAGCAGGGAGGCTGTGGACCCAGAGGATGCAGTGCTGAGGCTTGGTGCAATCACAAAACCTGGCAATGCCCAGATGCTCGGGAACATGGGGATCACTGGGGTCTTTGTAGATCTGTCCTCAAGTGTGCGACGACCTCACAGGCACTGAGAATTCTGCCCTTTTGACTCCGTGGAGGAAGGAGCTGAGGGCATCTGTAGACTGGGACACCCAGCAGACAGTATCCCTGAGGCCACAAATGTGCCCAGGCACCTGGCCGGCCTCCATCCTGGAAGGGCCAGTGTCAATCCCTGAGGGTCCTAGGGCCATGACAGTGAGCAGGACAGCTGGGGACACAGCTGGCTTCGGAGCTGGAGGGGGAAGTGAGGCACAGCTAAGGACTCCTAACCCACACAGACTTCGCCGACAGAGGGACGCGGCCTGTGAGCCTTGTGTGGATGAAGACGCTGTGCGCGCCTCTGCGGCCTGCACATTGCTTACACACCTGTCACCACCTGCCAAAGTTGCCACCTGTTGTCCAGGCAGAAAATAAATGATCAAAAGAGGCCCAAGCAGAGTGGCCAGCCACCCTGAGGGTGGCAGAACTCACGGCCCAGCAAGCTGGCCAGGCTCTCTTGTGACTCATAAATACTGAGCTGGGAAACTAGAGTGCCCACTCCCACACAGCGGGGCATCCCAGGGAGCCCTAGGTACAGAGCGGCAGTGGCTGGAGAGGCCTGCATCGAGACCCGAAAAGCCAGCCTGTCACATGGGCCTGGTGGGATACGCAGTCTGTTCTCTGCACGAGCGGTACTAACCCCCACATGCGTGGAGAACCATGGCGCCGAGAGCCAAGGACAGCATGGACTCGGAAGACTGGCCCTGTGCTCCTGCTTCCTTGAGGGGGTCGCTGTCCTGCGACCTGTGATGCACCCCCCACACTGACACACACTCACCGCAGGCCCCATCGCCCATGGCTCCCACATGTTCTATGAACAGATACCACGTTCCACGTCACACCCCGAGTGGCTGAAGGTCCCGGGAGCGAGATGCTCATGTGGATGAGCTCAGCCTCACGCCCGTCAGGCCCCACGGAGCCAGTCATCCTGTGAACAGAAACATGGAAAGCATCACCCTCAGTCCGCTCCATGTTTTCTGGCGTACCCGGCTCTTCCTCTGGCTGCTCCCCGCGTGTGGCTCCCTCTGTGTGCAGCTGCGCATGCTGGTCTTCAGCTTCCGGGTCTTTTATTCCTGCTGGCCTTTACGCTTACCAGAGAGTTGCTGGTCTCCAGCTCAGCAAGCTTCCTCGACAACCTCCCTCAGCGTCCTGCCACCGTAGGTGCCTGAGCAGCTGCCTTCACCCAGCAGCCCTCTTAGATCCACCAATCTGGGCGTTTCCTGAGAACAAGGCTGTGGGAGCCGGAGACTGCGGACCTCCTGGCCCTGGGCCCTGTGGCCAGGTCCCTGTCGACATCCTCACCGAGGAGCTGCGCTATGACTCCTGCCGGCAGCCCCACAGCTCATTTCCTCTGAGATGGACGTTCCTGATTCTAGTGTTGGCCTGCAGGCTGTATGCAGTGGCCCCACCACCCCAAGCCTCTCTACAAACCGCAGCTGAACCCCAGAAAGAGAAGAGCTCAGGGTCGCAGTGTGGGATCCAGAGACCCAAAGCCAGAGCACCAAGGGAGGCTCAGTTTTCTGAGCTCCTTTGTCTCCAAAGGGCTGTAATTCACCTGAGGATGAAGGCTGCCCTCCCTGAGGATGCCCCAATGTCGCATTGGCCAAGCAAACAGCCATCAGGGTCTGCTAAGGTGCTGTGTCACAACAGCTGGCTTCTAAATTATGAATACAATCACTGCACGCAGCTGTGACGGCATTGTCAAGAACGAGTGTCCCCGCCTGAGGACATTCTGTAGCTGGAGTCTCATGGTCACCTCCGGGGTGAAGTCTAAGCATGTGTTAGAAACACAGTAGCCAAGAGCCACAGAGTATTTGAAGGCGAGATTGTAGAAGTCAGGATGAGCACAGGAGTCCATGCAGAGCAAAGTGGGAGGGAGCCCAGTATGACGGGTGGTCACAGCATCGTCTCCCAAGAGCCTACAGGGAACAGCCAGGAACCTCCGACCCCAGCCTGTCCTGCTGTCCCTTCCTGGAGAACCTGGGCCTCGGCTGCAGTCCGCCCTTCCTCCATCCCGTTTGCGCCCCACACGGGTTTGCCCAGCTGACTGTCAGGCACTGGTCCACACAGACCGTGTGGCCACCTCAGGTCAGAGAAAGCATCAGCCCCGCGGCTGGGCACAGCAGGGAAAGAACATGAGCTGTGGAAAGGCACGTGTTCTGCTGTCACGGGGTCTCCCTCAAAGGCCCACAAGGGGAGCATGGAGCTTGGGGACCCTGAGCGGCACAAACACGTCCCCCAAGCGACACAGCTGCCTGGCGCTGACTGAGCCATGGCCCTCTCATCGCGTGGTGTGGTTGGAGCATGTGCCATCAGGCTTCACAAGGACAGGCACGAACTTTAGACATTCAGCTTCATGGCTTCACACACTCAAAGTTGTTCATTGCCATGGATATGCTCAGAAAGGCATTATGGGAGTTGTGATTCGCCTCCCACCGAAAGGGCTGGGGGCAAGTGAGTCTCTGAGAACCTGGGTGACCAGGAGGATCCCCGAAGGCAGAGCGCCATGGCCTCAGTCTAGCTGCCCTACAGCCCCTCCAGCAGACCCCGTGGGAAGGCTCATACACCCATCCCATTACTCCCTCATTCGCTCACCAAGCATCTACTGCATGGGGCTGCTCAGCAAGCCCCAGATGTAGGCTCAGGGCTGTTCTCACAGGCCCTCTGTGACAAAGCTTGGGCCTGAAGGGCAGGTTGAGGGTGGTACATGCCCTGGACACCTGTCCTCCTGTCCTCCAGCAGGGCCTTGAGTGCCCACACCCTTGCTCCGTGCCCTGCACAGAACGGGCAAAGCCTCCACAGATGGCCACTGTGGCGACATCACAGAGGGAGAGGAGATAATAGTGGGCCACAGGGAAGACTGAGAGCAGAGAGCCAAGCTAGACCGTTGGGTGGGGGTTCAAGGCCTCCCGACCCCCACCATGGTGGTCGCTCCAGCCCAGGATGAGGGCGGGGCCAAGGAGGAAGCCACCGTTTACAGACTTCACAGCAGCGCAGACCGCACAGGACCCAGGAGGCTAGCACTTTCTCGGAGCCCAGCATCCGAGTAAGCAGGAGTGGGTGCCAGTCAGACCCAGGAGCTGGGCGGCCTCCGCATTCTCACAGGAGGAGCATGCGGCTGGCTCCAAACTCGCCTGGCCAATGTCTCTTGGCCCGGCAGGGTCCCAGGAGACGCCACAACCCCAGAGCTACCAACATCTTTAACACTTTTTTTTCCTCCAAAATACTTCAAGTTTCACCTCTGTTTTCTTCCAGAATTGTTTACTTTTCATTGTCCACCAAACCCCCAAAGAGACAGCGTTCTTTCAAAGCATGTCTTCAAAACCATCATCAGAAGGCCCACAACCACTTTTTACTAAACCTCTAAGCCTGTCATAGGCCATTTGTGTTGATTCTTACAAGTTGGTCTGGGTGACTCACCTCCTCTCACGTACTTGGGAAGAACCACGACACTGTTATTTTAACTTTAGAAAGAACATGCGATGCCTGCGGGTCCTCCCAGCAAGCGCAGGGCCACTCTCCTCCCTGAGTCTCCAGCTGTCTGCCAATGAGGCAAGGATCAGCCCATCACATAACTTTCAAGAATGAAATAACAATATATTTTGAAAAATTAATTTTATTTCCTTTAGTGAAAGCAAATTTTCAAAAGATCACGACGTGTTGTTCAAACTCAAGAGGGCCACTGCTGAAAATCGCAGGAAGAAGTCATCGTTGGCAGCTTCCGGAGTAGCAGTTTGGGCTCATGAGTGACACAAAGCCATTTCAGAGGGACTGTCTGCTCTGAGCGGAACCCTCACGGTGTCTCCCCCACAGCATAGTCCAGTCCTTGGGCCCCCGCATGGGCTGGGATTACCCACCACATCTGGCCCTCAGCAAGCTCCCAGGTCTGGCTGTTTCTCCTGGTGTGACATAGGAAAACGGACACCATGCTGACAACCTCCTATGATTTTACAAAGATTAAGTGAGACACTGCACCCAAAGAGCGGAACATGGTGCTTCATATCTAGGGAGCACTGCCGAAGCAGCGCGGTGGCTGGGTCCTGCCTCCTCCTGTCAGAGGGAGGCCCCTTCCTGGAATGGAGCATAGTCCTCTTCCCAGGGGCTGAGGGGGGGCTTTGATAAGTTATCCTGTCACCTTCATCTAATGACAACAGAAGAGAATCAACTCTGGTCAGCGAGCCACTCTGCAGGTGCCTTTCAGGAGTAAGTCACGCATGTGTCCCAGGGCTCAGAGAACTTAGCAAAATGTCCCAGGTTCTTGAAATTTCAAATAAGGACTTAAAGGCCCACAGAGGCTCAGCTCGCTGTGTGAGCCTCATCTTAGCTTGCACAGTGACTCGGGCTGGACCCTGAGGCGTAACAGCCGCCCGCTTGAGGCAGGTGTGCTTTAATCTGTAAAAGCAGAGTATTAATAACCTCTCAGGAATGAGACGCACAGAGCGTTGGGCCTAGGAGTCCGGGTCACTCTGTTCTTTTCTCTTTCTTCTTCCCTTCTCCTGCTCTTCCACAATTTCACGTGTCCCACTGGCCACTGCAAATGAGTCGCCAAAGTAAGCAATACTTTTTCTCCCAATAACAGAAACAAATGAAAACTCCAAACTGGGGCAGGCTGGAAAGGCATGATGGCACTTACGGGGAAAGTGCTGAAAAACCCAGAGACCACCCGAGGTAGAGCAAGCAGGCCAAAGCAGCAAACCCTGTGTCTGCGGTGACCCCTTGTCCTCAGCCTGGCTCCCCAAGGCAGCCACGTGGCCTTGCAGATCCAGACGTTACAGGAAGCCCGGAGGTTTTCAGGAAAGACAACTCAAATGCAAAGCTCCAGTTTCACATGACTGGGTCACCTCATTGCTGCCCCACCCTGGACACCAGTCCACAGGGTGGGAGGCACAGATGGGCTGATGTGCTCAGGAGCTGCTGCAGAGGTGCTGCTCCCCGAGGGGCCTTGCCCCAGGTGGGAGGGACTTGCCAGATTCACCTCAGAAGCCAGGAGAGACTGAAGGTGCTGTTCCGCAGCTCAGCTCTGAGCACCACTCACTGTCACCTACAAGACCGGCTGATAGGTGCCTGAGAACTACCAGCAAATTCCCTTTCTCTGCTCAAGATTGGAGGCACTCCGGCAGCCGATTTCTCATCATCCTGTCATGTGACTAGGGTCAGCCCTTGCTTGAGAGCACCTTCCTCCAGTCGTTGGTTGCAATGCCACAAACTCCAGCTCAGTATTGCTTCAAGGAAATAAATGTGAGCTCCAGTCTCCTCACCAAAAGATCAGTCAGTGCTTGCTCTGCTGCCCCAGGGCTGCTGTTCTCTCCCTCCAGGACCTTTTCTCTCTAAGTGACATCTTGTTCAGAAGACTTTGTACCAGGTGCTGGGAAATGCAACTGTAGGTGGCTGCCAGCAGGCCTTGGGTAAGGCTAGCCGACACTGCAGATCCCTGGCCCAGTGCAGAGGAAAGGAAGACCAAGCTCACAGAGGTCCTACCTAGGCCGAGAGAGAGTCACCTGGGGCAGCCAGGTGGCTCACAGGCAGAGCTGACTGGCCACAGGAGGCAGGCAGCAGGCAGTGAGGGAGAGCCTCAGACTGCTCCACTTAGGCAGGGATTAGAAGCCAGGCTTGGCCGAGACCTTTGGAGGCAGGATTTGAGCCATGTTGCTATGGCGATTCTTTCCCAGCTCTGAGGCTTCCTCTAGGAAGCTTGGCCTCCAAGATAAAAATGGGAGGAGTGGAGGGGGAAGAAAAGATGGAGCTGTTGGAGCCAGGGCCAAAGGAATCCTGCCGAGGGAAGACCACGGGAGGAAGCACCTTCTGCTGTGCATGTCCCCATGCGTGTGTGCGTTTGTATGTGTGCATGCATGTGTGTGTGCACGCATGCACATGCTGAAGCACTGAAGAGTGAGTTTTCTCTGCCATGTGCCCACGGTGGAATTATAGCTCTAACTAATTCATCCTAAGACTCAGCCTCTCCCCACACGATGATCGCTAACTCAGGGAACCCTAGGTTGCAGAATTTCATTTTTACTGGACTATGAACAGATCTTATGCGAGTCCCCCATCCACAAAACACACACACACACACACACACACACACACACACACCACCCCTTCTGCCATCTTTTCTAAACAAACAACAGATTGCATTGCTGCTGTTCTGAATATTATGCCAGGAAAACAGGGATAAATAAAAAAACTTCTTCATCAAGATTCAAGTCAAATGCATGCATCTATTGAGCAATGCCTCACACAGTTCAGGAGCATTTCCTAGATGTTCGCCAAAGCCAGGGCCTGCAAAGGCTCAGAGAAATCGCTGGCCAGCTCTGCTCTCCAGGAGAGGCCCATACTCGAGAGTGAGGCGGGCACACCATCTGCACTGCGCTCTCCCGAGCGCTCAGCAAGCGTTCTCTTTGGGGTCAGCCTGAGTCCCCATTATACAGATGGACAGCCAGAGAGAACAGAAGCAACTGCGGCCTCCCCACCTCTTCTCCTGGAATCCACAGGAAGAAATAGGCTCCCTTTCCACTCAGTGAAATGCTGGTCTTAAAATAAAACCAAACAACTTTTGCCATCTCACAGGTATAGAGCTCACAATAAAGCCACGTTCCACGAGGAAACATCGCACCTACCTTGGCTGGCGCCAAATACAGAGTGGGGAGCACATTCCTGCCTCCTTCCCGGGATGCTGCTCACAGCCAGTGAGGATCCCGCATCGGCTGTATTGTGGCGTCACTGAGATGAGGTTTCAAAGGTGAACTGAGAGGAATAGGTGTAAAATCACTGCTTTTTCCAAAATGAAAATTTATAGCCATAATAAAGTGAAATAAAAATAGGCAGTCTGCCTCCTCATCCACTCTGGCATCACCAGAATGTGGCCGGGTTCCCTCTGTGACCCAGGCAAGTCACTCTGCTCTCTCTAACCCTTATGGTCCTCATCTGTACAATGCCATTGTTTATGATGTCGGTGCTTCATTGGTGACTTGGGGGATTCAGTGATTCCCTTCAGATGTCAAGAAGATGACATGGTGCAGGTACAAGGGAGGGGCGGGTTGATACCGGAGTTCACCCACTCTGCCAAGTGAAGCGTCTTACCTGAACAGGCAAACAGTGACCCCCATGCAAGTCCGGGGAGGTCCCAGCCTTGGGAGTCACACAGAGGCATTAGCAGAATGCTGGCCCCTGAGTTATTGTTCAGCATCCATTTTTTACACTTTCTGTGAGAAGAGGGCTGCCGCGCCATTTCTAAAATCATGACAGCACTTTGTGCCCAAGGTGAACACTGCCATAGCACTGACTGAGCAGGCAGGCGGGGAGAAACCGTATGCAGGGAGGGATCCAGGTGGCCCTGGGGCATGGATTCCAACTCTGTGACAAGGATGTGGGCAGCTGGGCAGATCAGGCTGGCAGCGGTGAACCCCGAATGGCTCCTCTGCACAAAGGTTTCCAGCTGGCTGCACATTTCAGTGGCAGGGTCCCCAGTGACCTTAGGCTCCAAGAGGCGAGCATGCATCCACACTCGGAGAAGAGCTTTCCTCCAGGGAGGCAGGAAGAGGAGGGCATGCCCACCCGCCAAGACACAGATGCTCGGAGGGGACACCTAAAGCTGCCACCTCAGAAGAACACAGAAAGCTGGCTTTTACAGTTTCGTAACTTGTGGCTGTCTTCATTTGTAAGGCCCACGGTGGGCCGCCCCAAGACATAGATCACAGGCATCCTAATTGGCGTGCACATGGAGTCCTGGACTTGCCAGAGTCAGGAGAGAATCCGGGCATCAGCCACCTCACCGCTGCGCTGCACGAAGACAGGCAGCCACTGGTACGAGCCTGACTACTGGCGTGAGAAGTGCGAGCACCGGACTTGGCACTGTGATTCCGTGTGAAGCATCTGCGCCTTTCCTACCCCACACCACAGTCCTGAGCAAATGACCCCGCAACTGAGCCATAAGGAACGTTCCCCGGACCCACCAGCGCTAGGAAAGCACAGCCCCTGGGGCTTTGTCCTCTCCCAGACCTCCCCAAGTGTTCACCTCACCCTCACATCAAAGACAGTGAGGGAGACTTCAAGGTCAGATTCAAATAAGCCCCACCCTGATAGGAGACCCGCCTTTGGCTCTGCAGGGCTCCTCCTCCTTCCCCATCTTTGAACCCCTGCAGGAGCCAGATGGCAGGATATGGCTCTCTTGCTGCAGACAGCTAGCTTGTGGATGAACGAGCTTTCCTAACTGAACTCCTAAAACATTTGGTTTTCACATAGTAGAATTTGAATATAAATGCATTATTTAAAAATGCTACTTACTTAGCAAGCTTTTTAAATACAGATTTTAGAGTTCAGTGGCTCCACAACACCTTGACAGCAGTCTCCACAGGAGCTGTTTAAGTGAGGCAATGTCTAGACTTTTCCCTCTCTCTTTCAGCTACCAACAACTGTCCTGAGGCCATGTTCTCTGTCATCCTTGGCCATGAGTTCCTGACGATCCAGAGGTCCAGCATAGAAGTCCCACTGATCCATTGTCGGGCGCCCTCCCGTCCAGCAGGAAAGCACTCAACACGATTTGTGCGGCGGAAAGGCTTTAATCGTTCTCCTGAGTGATGCGCCCCGAGAGAGCACAGTTCCTCTCTCCGTCCCTCTTCCTGTCTCTTCCCCCTCTCTCGCGGGGCGTCTCTTTTATATCACCATGCCATCCAATCGAGGGTTAACACGTATTGCAATATCATTGGTTACATTCTCAGGGGGCATCTTACATCATCACAGATGGAACGTACAGCAAACGCGGAAGCAGGAAATGGGCGCCATCTTAGCATGCTCGATGGGAGGGGTAATCTAGCGCAGGCTTCAAGGGCTGCAGCAGGCCTCACCCAATGGTCCCTAGGAGTTTTGGTTCTGAAGCCGCGATTCGCGGCATGGGCTCTCTACAATCCATCACAGAGGCCCACAGGGATCCACTACAGAGGTCCACACTGATCCACCACAGAGGTCCCACTGATCCGCCACAGAGATCCACAGGGATCTACCACAGAGGTCCCACTGATCCGCCACAGAGATCCACAGGGATCCACCAGAGAGGCCCCACTGATCCACCACCAGAAACGTTCCACTCTTCTACCACAGAGGTCCACAGGGATCCACAGAGGTCTCACTGATTCACCAGAGGTCCCAGTAATCTACCACAGAGGTCTGCAAGGATCCACCATAGAGATCCCACTGAAGCACCACAGAGGTCCACACAGATCTGCAGAAGTGCACACTGATCTGCACACATCTGCACTGTGTATGTGTAATATGCTGAGGCTCCACTCACTTGTGCAAAACTGGAAATCTGGAGCAGTTGTCAGTGCAGTGTCACACTGTCCCATTCTGCCTGAGGCTCCTAGAAAAACGTCTAGTGCCGACGCTGCACAGCAGAACTTTATCCATGGGAATTTATGAGGGAGAATCTACACAGTTAACTTTTCCAACTTAAGACCCACGTTGTCCTACATTTAGGAAGCTACATTCCACATACAGAGACCAAAGATACAGAAAGGAGAGGCAGGTTCAGGTGAAGAAAAGGCAAACCACGTCACGTGCTCTAACAGGAAGACAATAAGCGCCCTGAGACTAGAGTGAGAATAGATCAGCCCCCTTCAGGGGGCTGACAGAGACTCAAGGAGGAGGTACCGTTAAAGCCACGCCTAGAAGGAGTTCTTTGGGTAGGGCTGAGAAGGCAAAAAAGAACAGCATGAGCAACCTCCCCAGCCATCCTGCCTCCATTCTTTTGGGCTTTGGAGCTCTGATAATCATTAAGGGCCCACGACCATCCTGAGTCCCTTCGGATTCTGACAGCTGCCAAGTCCAGAATGATTTTCGTGCTGCCAGAGCACCTCAGTGGAGGTC
This sequence comes from Octodon degus, assembly GCF_000260255.1. NCBI lineage: Eukaryota > Metazoa > Chordata > Mammalia > Rodentia > Octodontidae > Octodon > Octodon degus. Next base: position 3,295,726 of record NW_004524724.1, read on the forward strand.
TGATGAGAAAGACGCCACTTCACGCGGGTAGCTCTGCTAAGGAAGCGCTGGAGCCACCAGATTTAAATCTATAATTTTACAATGTTATTTAATGAGCAGTGTCTTGAACAGCACCTTCCTACTCAGAGTCTGCTGTGCCAGAACCAAAAGTAGGTTAGACTACCAGGACAAAAGTGTGCCTTCTGTCGCCCTCGTGACCCGAACTGCATGGTGGCCACCACCCTACCTCTATGTTGCCCATTGAGGGGAATCTCCCCACGACAGCAAAGGGTAAACTGCTTGCTCTGTGGACAAGACGCTGTGGTGACATTCTGAGGAGCAGGCCCAACATGAGCCAACGTTCCAGTCTCCTAGATCAGCCCACTTAGCAGTTACCTGTGGCCTGATCGTGCAAACCAAGGGACAAGGTCTTGCTCTTCTCTTCTGTCCCACCCTATTGCAGGTGTTAATTTGCGAGTCACTCGAAGCGCTATGGCTAAGACTAATCCTGGCATCTCAGGCGCTCTGTGCACCCCAGGTACAGGTTTTTGCTGGCATGACGTGTTCCCTGGGACCTTGGTTCACAGGCAGCTTAGGAATAAGCCATCCAAGGGACTGCCATGCGGGACACTGTTAGCCTCCAAAACAGAGGCGAGGGAAAACATGGATGTGTGGGTTGTCGCCGCCTCTGCTTAGCACTGACAGGTATTTCATTGGCCAGGCCTGCCCAGATGGCTCACCTAACTCCAGAGGACCAGGGACATGGGAAACATGTCTGATGAGAATTATTGTCCTTGGTCTCTGAAGTGATGCGAAGATAAAAGAACCACAGCAGTGAAGAGCTTGCCAACAAGAGACTTCAGACCTGGCAAGGGAAAAGCCCTGCAATGACACAAGATCGGAGACTAACAGCTCTCCAAAGTCCTTCCCTTGGAGTTGCTTGCGAGGAAACCAGAGAAGTAGCCTCAGGAAGGAGGGTCTGGACCCTAGACTTGGCCCTGATCCAGGGATGAGGGGTCTGGTTCACTGTGCCCGTGCTGAACCTCTCTTTCCTTAGGATGGGGTTCAGGCTTTCAAGGTTTGAGAGCTTAAAAATGACCTGGCCCCTGGCCAGGGAGATAGCTCAATAGAATAAGCACTTGCCGTGCAAGCACAAGGGCCTGAGTTCAATCCCTGCTTCTGAAAAAAAAAAAAAAAAAAAAGACCTGGCCGGGTGCTCCTGGCCCAGCATGGGTCTGACCGAGTCTCTGCCCTCGCATAGCTGTCCCCACTGGAGGAAGGACCATGACCTGGAGGCTCTGGATCTCAAGGCCCAGCAAACTGAGACAAACCGGCAGAGAACCAGGACTGTGGCAGCTTGTCCAGGAGCTCCTCCTACGCCACGGTGACGCCAGCTTAGCCCCTCCAGCGTGCCCTTCATGCAAGTGGCTGTTCCAGATCTAAGAATAGCAGCAGGCAGGAAAATAAGTGCCCAGTGCTGAACACAGCTCCCTCTGCCAGCACAGACGGCAGCGCCACTGGGGCTTGGGACCCCGAGGCACCCTCTCCAGACCAGCCAGCTCACAGAAACAAGCTCTGCCCGGCAGCTTGAGAAATAAACAGTTGAGTGCACACTCTCCCCATCACACATGGCCCTCCGTCTCCAGGTGCTCCTCCCTGCTGGGGACTGTTCTCTCGCACAATGGATGCAGCCCCTGGAAAGGCACTCACATCACCCGGGAACCTACTGGGATGCTGGATGGACCCACTCAGCCTGGGCTGGAATCCTTTTTATTGGACAATGGAAGAGCAAGTGCAGGTGCCTCACATAGTGCGTGACTTTTGGGGCCCCCTAGAGACAAATTCAGTGGCAGGGAGACAAAATCCTCCTTGGAGAGGCAGACAAGGAGGCGAGATGTCAGGGAGGGCCTGGACTGTGGCAGGGCTGTGACTACCGCCTTTGCAGGAGACAGGGTGGTGGGAGGAATGGTGCGCAGAGACCGCACTGGTAGCCAGTGAGATAGGAACCCGGAGAGGTGGGCAGCAGACTGCGGATGGCTGGTTAAGGGTGGTACAGTGAAGCGCAAAGTAAAACCAAGTGGCAAGATGGGAGCCTCCCTAAGGCAAAGCCACAGTGCTCTGCAGGGCCCTGCTGTGCAAACAGGGCTCTGGGGACTCCCCCCAACATCTGCTTTAAAAGCAAAATAGAGAAAATAAACAGCCACACTGTCAACTAACAATAGTTGAAGTTGCCCTGGAAATAGACCCTAAGACAGGGACTTATTCTCAAGTTTGGGAGGAGCAGGGAGGTAACACAGAGGCGGCGAGAGTGTGAACAGGACTCAGCACATTGCCTCTCTGGCGCAGGCGCCACCGCCTGTGGAGCTGAGGGAGGGAGTCCCTACGTTCTCCACTGTGTGGAGAAGCAGTTTGTCCCCGCCACCACCTGTCATTAGGGGAGGGCTCTGCCTTTCTGAGCTGGTCCACAGGGGAGTGGAGGGCATCTCTGTGGCTTTGGGAAGAGTCTCCAGGCGAAGATCCGTAGACACGAGCAACTGCGCATCAGATGGCCACGTGGGCATGCAAAGGTCTGAGGGTTCGGGTGCCTGGCTGCTGCCGCACCAGGCCGCAGTGCCACTCTACGTCATCCGCTGCCTGACAGCTCTGCGGCTGCGCGCCTGCACCAGGGACAAACAGAAGGCAGAAACTCCCCTCTTTCTTGTTCACTGTTTGACTTGGTTCTTCCCAGGGTGAGGTGCACAAAACGTGCCTCGACAGGGTGCTTTTGCCTTCTACCTGGATTTCTCAAGCTCTGCTCCTGCACCTGCTGTGTCTTTGGACCAGGCACACAGAATGCCAGCCCTAACCACCAGCTCACCACCAGCCGTCACCATGCCCCACAGAGACACCTGGTGTGTGCATTTCGTGAGATTCAAAACAGGTGTATGTTTCAAACTTCAGAATCTTATGGCTTTTTGAAGTTAACTAGACATGACAAGATTGAATAGATTTCTTTAATTCAGGTCATAGGCCTTGGAAACATGACCTAAATCTCAGTATCTTTTTTGCATAACAAAGAAAGGTACATGCATACATTACATCATCTTTATAAATAAGCAAGTGCATCCCATTGTGTCTAAAAAAGAAGTCTACATCTCAAATAAAACCTTATGCATTCTACTGGTGCTACCTAAAACTCCACTTTGAAATTTAATTTCTAGAATCATTAAATTTAAAGTCATTTTAATGTACAAATCTCTGACAAGAACAAGAAGCGCAACCTATCACCCTGAAAAAAAAAAAGATAAAATAAGTGTAAATTTAAAAAGGACTTGAATTTCTTTAAAACCCTCCGAAAATGTTACATTTAGTAATGACATTCCCTATTCATTTGACCTCGGCTTGACACGCTGAATTGCTCTCCACAGCTGTGTCCAGACACATGAGCTCTACATCTTAACTCTTGCTTTTCTAATTTGTACAAAAATGCACGTTAAAAGAATGTCAAGGATGGCACTAGAGACAACAGAAGAAAGAGAGCCACAAGTAATCGTGAGATCCACATTTACCCAGGCAGAAGGGCCACCAGCACACTTTTCTATCAATTCATGTGGAAACAGCTCAGACGTGGAGAGCTGCTGTGCTTCTTACCTGATTCCTTGGGTTCAGAGTGCCCGAGCTTATGGCTTTGAAATGGAAATTGGGGAGGATCAGCTACATGCCTGCTGGACTACTATGTGGGCCATCATGGGACTGAGTACAAGTGCTGCAAGACGCAGGCTGGAGTGTGCGTTTATCTCATGAGAACTCAGCAAGCGCGTAGCTTGCCGAGACGATTTCCACGCGTGGGCCACCTGTTTCCTGGAGCACGACAGTAGGCCACTCATTTCCACAAGGTGGAAGAGACGCGGCCTGGGTGACAGCACTATTTTTGGTGATTCTTCATGGTTCTTGCCATGGATACCTAACGAGTTACTTGAAGAACTATTACAGACACACCGCAGGCCTCCCCAGCCAGCGCTCGGCTTAACCTGGGAAAAGGAGGTGCTGCTAATGTCCATCCAGCGTTGAGCATCACCATTAAGCTTCAGCAGTAAAGCACAAAAATACAGGTTGTCTTAGGAGATACCATTTATTTGTTAATTTCCTAAGATGCCATGATGTAGCTATCCGGGGTCTGTAAAAATAAACTTTTTATTTTAAAACTAGATACTATATGCATTTATTCCTTCAACAGAAACTCACTGAGCACCCGCCGCGTGCCAGATGCAGTAGTGGCTATTATGTGTGCAAACACTAACAAAGCACAGCTGCAGGTCTGGTGTGCACACGGGCAGGCACAGCCGGGTGCTCGCAGCATACCGGGACCAGCGCTTTCAGAGTGTGCATGAAACACGGACAGGAAACAGGACGGAAGCAGCTGATTCTATGTGCAGAAATCTGAAAAGCTTTTATAGAAAAAGGAGAAATGAACTAAAAATAGAGGGTAAGTTTGATTCTGGAAAACGAAAACAGATTTGATGCACATATTTAAAACATAGCCTCCAGGGCTGGGGAGACAGCTCAGCTCAGCAGCATAAGCTCCTGCCTGGCAAACCCCAGGTCCTATGTTCAATCCCTGGTACCACAAAATAAAATAGACAGATAGATAGACAGACAGACAGACAGACAGACAGACAGACAGACAGACATGGCCTCCACTGGGGGGAGGACTTGAGCAAACGTTTCTCCAGAGAAGACATGCAAATGATCTATGACAGGCAGGTGAAAGGCTGTTGACATTGCTGATCATTAGAGAAATGGACATCAGAACCACAATGAGCCATTACTTCGCAGGCTGTAAATAGATGCTCTCAAAAAATAAAGTAACAAGTGCTTGGGAAGATTGGTGAAATTGAAACTTCATGCCAGGAAATTGGAACCAATTCTTGGTAGAAATTAAAATGGCTTAGCCACTGTGAAAAACAGTGGGGTGGTTCCTCAAAATATCAAAACTGGAATTACTGTTTGATCCAGCTGCACACAATTCCAATTAGGGTATTTATTCCAAAGAATTACAAGCACGTTATTAAAAAGATATTTGCACGCCCAGGCTCATAGTATTATTCACTGTAGCTAAAACACGAAACCACCCTAATTGTTCATTCATGGATCAAACAGACAGTAAAACGGACACAGCGGAATTCCTTCCACCTTAAGAAGAGAGGCGATCTGACACAAGGCTCAGCCACTGAGGTCCTTATACTAAGAAACATGAGCCAGTCACAAAAAGACAACTGCTGTGTGCGCCTACTTAGTGAAGCGTGTAAATTAGTCAAAATCATAGAAACAGAGTAGAATGGCGGCTGCCAGTGGCACTAAGGGTAGGAAAGGGACAGTCATTTTTTCATGGATACCAAATTTCAATTTTGAAAGACAAACAGAGTTTTGCAAGCAGAGAGATGATGGCACAAGATGAGTGTACTTAATTAAGGCCACTGAACCAAACACTCAAAAATAGGGTGGTTTTTTAAAAGCAAGGTTTTTAGGTGCCATTAAGCACAATAAAATATAATGAAAAAATGCATAGACCACACTGATGTCTCAGGAACAGGACTTTGTGTTCAGTTCAGAAGCTTTTTCTGAGGTCAGTGAGAGATTCTGAAAAGCAGGTCCCCCAGGGTGACAGAGCTGGGCCAACATGGCCCAGTAGAAAGGAAAGGTCTAGAACTTAGGGTGGCATTCATCTGGGCAGCAGTTCCTGCACAAACAGTCTTGGGATCCCGGCAGCCAAAATGGCAGAGCTTGGAAGACGATGAGTGAAGCTGTGTTCTAAACAGAACATACTAACAAGGACATCAATTCTTCAAAATACAAGGTGAAGTGAGGCCAGGACTGAGCCAAGGTAGGATTCAAGGGGAGGGAAGTGAGAACTAGGGAAGAGCAGGGCCTTGGACAGTGACTGTGTTAGTCCTCCTTCCCACATCCATCCCACCAATGCTAGAACATAGGTGTCCCACTGTGCAGCCAACATCGCATCCTCAGCCCTGGAGCTGGGCCCAGGAATAAGGATGGAGGATAGAACTGGGCTGGCTGGAGGAGGAGGTCATGGACCACGACCGCTGGACAAAGGAGTCTGTGGAGTGTTGCGTAAAAAACATTCAGCTAATTCACAGACATAGAAGTCCATTCATCCAATAATCACCTTTACGTGCACCTAGCGCCTGTCAGACACAAACTCTGCCTTCCCGAGTTAGGAGTCTAGGTGCAGAGGCGAACAGGTATACCACTACATGCTAGCAGGCGGGAGCTACTTGGTGTACGGGGCTACCTTCCTTGTCTCCTCCATCCCGGCCCTATTTACCAATCCTCCATTGCTTTCAGAAGTGTTCAGCAACTTACTGAGACAATAAGCAAATGTACAAATGGTCTTCACTTCTTACATTGGAACTGTCGGTGATAGCCTAAGGTGCAAGAAATCTTGCAATTTATGTAAAACAAGCCTTCCACTCAATAAATGAAAAGGTGGTACGAGGGGAGCTGTACTGTGCTCAGTCAGTCAGCGCCTTCTGTTATCCTAGGGTTCCTCTCACTGGGCCCTTCCACACTGCCAGAAGTCATGCAACCAGCTTCACTGGAAATTTCTCAGGGTAGAAAGAGAAGTTTCTCAATTTCTCGTGAGACTTGAGAAACACTTAGGACACTATTAACGCCGCCAGTGTTTGTTAACGTGAAAATAAACAGTAATACAAAAAATACACTGTAAAAAAATGATGAAGAAGCATAACAGCTGCTCCCCTTTTCGTCTGTTTTGTGCTGCTGTAAGAGCTGGGATCAGGCTGTTCATAGGCAGCGGCCGATCAGCCTGCCCTCGCGCGCGGTGCGGACCTTCTCCATGCACCGCAAAACGGTGAAAGGCCCCTGAACGCTGCTGCGCCGGCACTAAGTTTCAACTTGACTTTGGGAGGGCCCGTGAAAACCACCGCACCTACCTGCAGCCCAGTTGGGCCCAAGCTGCAGTGGTCAGAGGTGGTGTGAGACCAGACAGACACAGCTGCGGAAGAGCGCACGCCAGTGAGAAGCAGAGTGCAGGGGCACCACCACTGTGGAGTGGAGTGCAAAACGTGTACCGCAGGCTGCAAGGCCTAAGACTGGCTCCCGGTGCTAGAACAGCTGAGATACACGTAGGAAAAAACTGATTTGCCTGTTGTCCCGTATTCTAAAGTTCAGCTGAATTGAAGAATTAAACATAGAAACAAATAATGGCAAAAATCTAAGAAATTGTAATCACATATTCGTTATGTTATTGCTATTGCTATTGCTAGAGGAATTTTATGAATTTCACTTGATGGAGGAATTCACAAAGAACATGACAGATAGGGCTATAGATTGTTAAAGGGGAAAGGCTTAAAACGGTAGTAACATTAAAAGGCAAATAAGAAAACATGGGCAACAAAGAGTTTTTAAAAGAAGGGCTAACACCTTTTTCTACTAAAAACTTATAAGAAAATAATACAAACCTATTGGAATAAACTTGAATGCACAGTCTATGAACAGTAGAGAAAACTGCTAATATCCACTGGGTGCTTCCTGTCAGAAGCCACAAAGAAACACATACTCACTATGAACCAGAATATGTTTCAGACCACAGTGAAAGGTAGGAATTAGTTACTGATGTTTTTCTGAGATTACAAAACTAAGCAATGATCAGCTTATTTCTCGCATCGTTCTTATATCAAGCTACAAACTTCTTACTCTTGAGGGCTACTTCTAACTTGCCTTTTCAAAGCAGAGTAATCTAATTTAAAAATAAAAGATTTCAAAATAAAAAAAATCAATGGATGGATGGATGCATGGATGGATGGATGGATCAAACTTTGGACCACATAAATCAACAAAGAAAGCTCATACAAAATATAGCCAAAGAAAATCAACAAACTATAAGAAAGCAACAGTAGTGAAATTTAAACTATTTTGTTTAAAATGATGCAGATAAAGCCATGCCTACTTTGGCTTGAGCAAAACCAATGGGCTGTGAACACAAGTACAGGTTCTGGTAATGCTGCTGATTCTCAAAGAAATTGTATGGTGCCTTTTGAGGGCAGGCCCAGAACAAGTGTACGTATTTGGCTGGAGGAAGCACCTGTGCGATTGCTCTGCTTTGCAGCTGAAAGCAGAGACCCAGCGCCGTGCAGAAGCCACTGCCCTTACCTCTGTGCTGGGATAGAACAACAGCCGGAAAGAGGCCAAGCCAACGGCCAAGAAGACTGGGTTCTCACCCTTCACGTGGGTTAAGGACAGATTTCCCAGGAAGCTGCACAATGGACCTGGAAGGAAAAAAGAGGGAAAAAGTGAGTTTGGTTTTAAAAAATCAAAAGTAAGTGTAGAAAGTGACAAATAGTGACAGCAGAAATCTATGCCTTAGAGGAAGGTGATAGCTACAAGCAAGCTGTGAAGTTGGTGAGTAAGAGATTATTAAAGAGGTTAAGAAGAGCTGTTTCTCTGGAGTTGAAGCATGAGCAGTTAGCAGAAGAATCAGCAAGAGGAAACAAAAGCATCAAATGTGAAACCTTTATTGAGGAAGTGCGATGACAAAGGAATAAAGGACTTGCTCCAAGAAAACTCGTTGAATTAAAAACAAGGAACAAATATACTCCCAGTTGCCAAAACAATATACACACATTTCCTTGTTGTTATGACATTAATCCTGGCCAAATTGTTTTGATCTTTAACAAGCTGTTTCCCTTTTTTTGTTCAGAACTCTTAAATATTTCCCTGTATGTTCATTACTCTTCATGCATCATCTTTAACAACCATGGGACCTTAATGTGCACTAGACTTTTGTAAATGTCACCAAAGGAGCTTGCCCCATCTCAGCTCCTCAATACAGCATTTGCAAATATTCACTAAGCCTGAGCAACTCTACTTTGGGTCCTTTGGTTACTCTTGGTGATGTGACCATGTGGGAGGTTCCCTGGCCATGTGATGCTTTGTCAGCCCTGCCCATCCACAAATAACCTTTAGAGATCTTCCAATGAGCCACTGCCTTGCAGAAAAGAACTCACTACAAGCTTATAGGAAGCAATGCAATTAACACAAGCAACTTATTACTAACAAAAACACCAAATGCGCAGAAGAGCACTTTGCTTCTAGTGTGAGAATTTCCACTCGTTCTTGGGATGTAGAGTAGAGAAAGAGGTGAGAAGCTGCCCTCCCAGCCCTTGGTGCTGCCCACTCCCATGTGACCCTTGCTTTTTGGGGGACTCTTCCACATCCTTGCCCTGCAGCCTACTCTCCCTCCACTTTTTTGCTACTCACTGTGCACTCCGCACAGCCGCATCAGGGAAACTTGAGGGACCTGGGCTCTATTTCTACTCGAGTTATCTAACTGTGTTCCACCAGCCCCACCCCCAAGTAGCATCTTCTACCCACTGGTTATTGGGATGTTCTCTGTAATTTTTTCCTCCTGACCAAGACAAGCAAGCAAACTGTCCAGTAGGAGGTATTTTCTACTAGTGAGTCCAAACTTCCTTCTCATTGGGAGTATAACTGAGCCATTAACTCAGCATCAGCAGTCATATTCCTCAAGGACAGAGATGGTTGGTAGAGATGACTCAGCTGTCAAGACATGGTCTGACCAACCCAAGGGGAGCTTCCTCCAGATCATCCCACATGCCTGTCACTCTGGGCCTCTGGTCTCCTGTCTCCTCAGTGGAAAGCACCCTGGGAGCTGTGGTACATTTGAGTCCCCATTCTCCTTACTGTTCCCCACCTGCTCCCTTTGACCCCAGGCCCCAGTAGGCCCCAGTAGGTCGCCCTGCTGTAGGTAATTTTATTCAAGGCCTTTACTAGCAAATGGATTTATGGAGCCAATTAACCAAGCCTAGAAAATTCCCTGTCAATATGCTGCCCATCCCTAATTTAATCTCTCTGCCTACCTCACCCTCGAGTCTGCTTCTGTCAACACCCACCTCTGCATGTTCCCTCCATTCCATAATTTACCGAAAGGATTGTCCACAAACCCTGCGCACACCTGGCATATGGAGAACACAGCTGATCTCCTGAGGCTTCAGATCCTGGCCCACCTGAGAGCACAAACCCCGCGCCTAGCTACCAGTGAGGAGGTCTCTGTGGTTCCCGCTAAAGGACTGGTCCAGTGAAAAAGCACGTTCGACTGGTATTGGTCCTTTGCATGAGCCCTGTCACCCAAGGAGGGACCCTGAGCAGCTAAGGGACAGCCCCCGGCCCTCCTCTGGCTTTTCTCTCTCCTCCCCCAGGCTTTCCTCCACCTCAGGGTCGTGAGACCTCAGCCTGCTGCTATCTTTGTTCCCGCCTTTCTCTGTCTCTCTACAGTCACTGGACTCCACGACTGGATCATGGAAGGGCCAGCCCCCCGCCCCTTACATTAGACCACTGATGAGTTCCTGAGTGTTGGAAGGCAGGCCTGTTGGGAGGAGGTGGCCGTCAAGGGTGTGATCTCATTCCTGGCTCCTCCTCCTCACTCTGTTTCCTGACACCATGCAGTGTGCAGCACTCTCTATGAAGCCCTCCTACCACGCTGCTTATGCTTGAAGCTAGGCCGCATGCACTGAACCCTCCGAAGCCATGAGCTGAATTAAAACTTCTCCCCAGAATGTGGAGTATTTGTGCCAACAACATGAACGTGACTAAAACACCAGCTCTACAAAACATTGTCACCCTCTGCCACCAGTTCTGTACAGTGTGCATCATGTTCTTATGTCTTATACATACTACTGAGAAGACGGAGATATTTAAAAATTCATACAGTATCTAAAGGTAGCATATGCTCCATAAATTATTAATTTCAATACTATTTCTGTCATAGACTCTTATGGCCACAAAACTAAGATACAAACCAATTCTCTTAATGTTTGTATTTAGTAGTTACTGTAATATTTACTGAAGTCATGAAAGTAGCACAAAACCAAAAGGAGAACTCATGCGGTTCTGCATCAGCTAACCACTGTGCTCGCTGTGTATCCTCATCCACATTAGCTCCCGCCTAGAACAGGGCTGCTAGGACTGCCGTCTGCTTGCATCCGTGTTAGGGAGTTGGCCCGCCTAGCTCCTCACGTCTCATCCCTGCTTCTACCCTTTGTCTGGAATGTGATTGTTTTAAATGGCTGAGGGGCGCCCTATTAAATTGATAATTTGGAGACAAAAATGTCTGCTTCATTTTATTTCCCCTAGTTTAATAAAGTGACAAATATCACTTGCCTTGTCCCTAAATATTCAGTTGGATTTCCTTCCCTACTAAGAACGTAGCACACACAGTCATTCTCCCTCCACTGTGTATAAATTCCAAATGCTACCTTAGCAGAATTATGAACTAGAAATGAGCGCTTTCTTAAAGCGTTTATGGAGACTGGGGAATAAATGATAGAATTTTCTTATATTTCTTGTATATGCAGATAACAGATACATTTAATGCAAGAAGGAAATAGAATTTTAATAGAATTTTTAACTAAAGATCTTGAAACAAAACTAGACATACATTTTAATTGAATTTCTGGCTCAAATTACAGCAAACCATTATAAATCATTAGGAATCAGTTTTAAAACTGCTTTCACTTTTCTCCGTATTACAAACACAGAGGTAAGCTTTTACAGCTTCAGATAAGTGTTAATAAATTACCCGAATTTCAAAATTAATGGCTGCCCGGCTGCTTTGGGGAGATATCATTGTGTTTCATGAATATTTTGATTTTGTGATTAGATCAAAATGCACTGAATTCCTAAACAGTCATAACCAAGGTCTGCTGATCATAAACTGTTCTTTTTTTAATAAATTATATTCCTCACAAATCTGCTGATATGGAATAATTAGAAATTGGTTGCCAGCATTTACTGTAATATTTGCATGACTTTAGATCTCCACCTCCTGATCTGGAGGCTGGCAGGAAATGTACATTTTGTACACTTCTAAATATACCTTGCCTGCAGAGATAATGGTTTATATTGTGACGGTAAGAAGGTTTTTATTTGCAAAAACAAAGAGCTGTCACTTGCCCGTTCCGGGAGACATTGATTAGGCAGTTTGCGTCATCCCTATTCAGAACTTATTATTTACAGCTTTCTCATTCCCTTCGCTTATCTGTATCTTCTAAGCTGTTTTAAGAGTGTGTGTTTTGCCTTTTAGGGAGTCTTGAGATGCCTTTTATGGAGTGGCGCACCCTGGAGCTAAGTGGGAGCTGAGTGAACTTCAGGATCCCAGTCTACTGTGTCTCCAGGTGCAACTCTAAATTCAGTGGTGCCTAAAGAGTTACACTGAGGAGAAAACTCCGCAGCACAAACCCATCGTGCACCTCGCTAAAGCGCACATCTAAATCAGAGCCTGCACAGCCTCTGCTTCATAATCTGAGCAGTAGGTGCTGTCACACTGGACAACCCACCGACTGCAGATACTCAAGACCATCTTTCTGCTCCTTGATCTAGCGATCTCTTACCAGCTAAGAGTCCAGGAGCTGAAAGCTGGGTCTTCGGGGCTCTGACGCACCAGATTTATAGAATGTTTCCACAATACTGGCTGGGGGGGATTCAACAAGGGGGCGAAAGTGAGCCTTGATGAAATCCAGAGAAAGACATGGCAGGTGTCTGAGACAGCCAGCTGCCACGGGCCCAATGGACGAGAGCCAAGGCCTCGAAAGCCGTGAGCATCGCGGCTGACCCTCTCCTGCATCTGTGGCAGGAGCCAAAAGCTTGCCAAAGGGGTAGCATCTCCCTGTACCACGGGCATGGGATGGAATCCTACTCACCTTCCCGTGGTTGCCTGAGGGGCTGGGGGTGCTACTCTAAAGCACAAGAGGCACAGAACGCAATTCCGGCCTCCCAAATCTGGCCTGTCAGCAGACGCTTCCATCTTGGGGGCACCCACCCACCCCCGCTCCTGGGTCCCTCAGAGCCAAGCCCAGAGGTCATTCTGCTCTGGCTGGCTCCTTCACGGCCCATCCACACATGTTACTTTCCCCCTCCAGCAGAGACCTCGGGTGTCGGCCTTTGTCTCTGTTCCACCACCACAACTCATGCTAGCCCATTGCAGCAAATTTCACTCCAAAGTCCCCACCTCCATTCCTAAGTCCTCAGAACCTCTTTTTTACCACAGACATCACATTACTATGTTAATCTGATTCCTTTCTCTGGCTTAAAAATAGCCAATAGGCACTCTTCATTCTCTGGGTCAAGCATAAATCCCACCAAGCCAGAGTATCAGTTGTCCCTTACAGTCCACTTTCCCCTGCCTCGCTGGCAACAGAGGTGCATCTGCTGAAGGCATTTCTCAGCGGCAGAAATGTATGGCTTCTCCAGGACAGAGTGATCACATAGAGTCCAGGGATGATGCCTATATGAACGGGAGGACATGCGTCACGTCCACATCTAGGAGTGCAAATGAATTAGTGCATGTGACATTTCTACCAAGGAAACAGCAGCAGTAGAAATCTTGGAAGGAACATACTGGCCAGGAGAACACCACTGCCGGCCTAAACTTCTGGATGCATTTGGTAAGGAGGCATTTCATATTTGACCACTCGTGTGACAGAAAAATATACCTTGAGTGGCTTGAGCCATTGGGCTTTGCGATCACTTTTCTCTAGCAGTCTAGCTTTCACGCTCGCCTGTACAGTGGTCCACCAGCACTAGGGCCTGCAGAGCGTTGAGAGCGTGAGATTTAATCTGACTCTGGCATTTGGAGGTGGGGCACTTTGCAGGTAATCAAGGTTGGACAACGCTGACCCCATGGGACTGTGGCTTTATGACCAGAGGCAGTGCCTGGGCTGGGCTTCCTTCCTGTCTGTGTGGTGTCTGCTCCTCCTTGGCACTCTGCGGTGCCCTCATCAACAGAAAGGACCTCCTCGGCCTCATCGGTAATTCTACCTTCACTGTAAGACACGGGCATGGAGGGCAACCGAGCAAACCAAACCTGAAGCAAACAGGACAGAGTGCAGGATAAAGATCAGGGTGAAAGTCAGGAGCAGACCCGTGCTGAACAATGTACTGCAGCCACCCAGGCCACCCCAGAAGACAAAGGTGTTCCCAGACTCCTAATGTCTGTCACTTACGATTACAGGGGTGGGAATGGAAGCGCACAAACCACAAGAGTACACCCTGCATTCTGGCCTGCTACCATGAACGTCCCAGGGCAGCTCCCTCTTTTGTTTATTTTATAAGTATGTGTTTTAGGCTGCAGCTCTAGAAGACGGCTTCCCTGGCAGGATCCTCCCAGTTCTCCAAGGGCCATGTCACCAAGCTCCAAAGTGCCATTGGGAAGGGGACTGCTGCACAGCATCTAAGGGCCCACAGGCCTGCCCAGCTGTGCCCCGTGTGGAGTGGGCACGTGGACTTCTACTCAGACTCCCCAAGGTCACACTCGATGGCAGGATGCTCCATCATTCCAGCTCCACTTCTCTGAAACTGTCAGTGGCTCTGGCCTCACTAATCCCTTGTGTCATTCTGAGATTTATTCTCAAAGCTGAAGCTGTTGCTCTCTCACTTACACAGTGCCTACCCATGAGTAAGAGCATTCACTGTGAATCCTGACCTCATGGGTTCAAATTCTGCCTTCGCAATTTAACAAACTGTGGGACCCTGAGCAAGCTACTCAGCCCATCTATGCCTCCATTTGCTCATGTAAAACGGAGATAAAAATAATCACATAGGATTTTATGATGAGTAACATAGTAAATGCATTAAAACTATTCAGCAGAATGTCAAGCATGCGAATTCAAGCACACTGGTCATATTTTTTTTATTGGGGACTTACGAATACCTCATCTTGTTTGATTCCCATAACTAACTTGGGAGGCATTTTATGCTTTCCTGACCAGCTGGGACAGAGAGTTCCAGATGTGGATGCTTCCCACAGCTCCACAGCTGTAAGTGTGCGTACACTCATGTTTTCACTCCAGTGCAGGGTTCTGTTACACTGTCGCAGGCCAGATGAGAGCATAAAATGCTGAGTAGGATGGATTCTGTGACTAAGTAGGCTTGTGTGGGACCCTAGGCTGTCTACTGCTGGTCCCGAGTCCTCACACAGGTGTTTCTCCCCCAGGTCACATTTACTAGGAGGGCGTGATGTTCCTGCTGCCTGTGCTGATTGTAAGAACTGCTGTGAAAACACTTCACACAGCGCTCGTTTCTTAAGAATGACCAGCACACGCTAATTCTCCTCCTCTCACATCTCCGCTCAGCAATGAAGATGTCCCCTTCAGGGGCCGACTCCAGAGGACCCCTCTGAGGCTGTCAGATCCGGAGAGCTGACCGTGGAATGCTCTCAGAGCTCTGAGATGTTAAACATTAATGCAACTATCGCAACTAAGATGTGCTCATTATTACTGGATGGGATGGACAGAAAAAAAGCAGACTCCTCAGAGTAAGGTTGTCATGATTTCACTTTATCAAAAAGCCCCACAGAGTAGCAGATAGAAGTCTTTTTTGTATCTTGAGCACTACAAAATATAATAAAACAAATGTTAATAATTTTTAAAACAAAAAGAATGGCAGAAGTCCTAGGGGAGGTAAGACACAGGTATACAATACAGTTTGGGGAAAACAGCCCAGAAATTCTGACCTTTTTGTGGAAATTAAATATTTGGACTTAGATGCTCAAAGCAAATATTCACTGTCAGTTAACAGACTGTGTAACATGGGGAATAGATTAAAAAGTACTTGCTATGGCTGGAGAGCTAGCTCAGAGGCATAAGCACCCACCTGGCAAGCACAAGGACCCAAGTCTGATCCCCGGCCCCAAATGCCACGTCAGCCCCTGATCCCAGGTGCACAGGGCTGGCCCAGGAACCAGGTATAGTGGTGCACGCCTGTAATCCCCGCACTTGGGAGGTTGAGATAGAAGGATCTCTGGGAGTTTGAGATCAGCCAAGGGCTACAAAAGTGAGCACAAGGCCAGCCTAAACTGCATAGTGAAACCCTGTCTCAAAAAAAAAAAAAAAAGTACTTGCCAACTAAATAACTAAAGCAAAGAAAAACCCACTTGATATTATTTTTTAGGAAGGGATTTGTAGAAAAGTAACCCTGTGCCCCTACCCCAAACTGAAGGTTGCCGTTGTTATCATTTATTCCCAGCAAAGAAAGATGGTAAAGGACAGTTCGGAAGAGAGGCTATGGGGATACTAAAATGCCAGGTTTACACACACACACACACACACACACACACACACACACACACCAAGAAACCAGAGAAAATGTAGTTTCCTAAAAGGCGGTCACCAAGGGCCAGACACTTCTAGATTGTTTCTAGATTTACCTGTGTGTCCCGAACCACAATCACACAATCAAAAATGCAAGAATAAGCTTTTTTTACCTTCCATAATTACTAACATTTGAGCAGAAAATAAGACAGCAATATCCTTGCCTCAACTTTATGGATGCACTTGAATGACTCCAGAAAAACATGACCCTGACGGTTCTGGTCTGATAGAATCCATTTCACCCAAGCTCCTTGATACGCGGCCCTGCTCTCTTCATTTTTAGATGATCTTCCTCCCCTTACCAAAAGGACTAAGTGTGCGCCATGGCTCCATTTCCCAAGAACCTAACAGGAACCAGGGACGTTTACAGAATCCTAAGAAGTCAGGGAACTATTTTATTAACATAAATTTAAACTTCATTCTAAAATGTGGGCCATTAAACCTCCCATGAACATCGCTTTTGTAATTAACTTAACTTAACCCAGTAACTTAACCCAGTAACTTAACTTTTCATTTTCCCTTCAGCTGGACTGTAAATCCCTGTGGAGAATAATCAAGTCTTATATTTCATAGCAGGAAAGTATTGCCAAGAGTAGCCTGATGCTTTTGCAAATCTCCAAGAGTTGAATAACACGTACATTGTTTCCTTCTAGAAGCCCTTTCCAGTCCCACCCTTGAGTCTCAAGGACAGCCCCTGTGTAAGCAGTGAGCCTCCAGTTAGATCGAGCCCACAGTATTTTTAATCAGCTATGTTCCTTCTAGAGTTAAGAGCTTAGCATTCAATTTTAACCACATAGCAAACTGCAACCCTTTGTATTTTGCTCAAAGTGCACAATAAAAAATGCAAGTTAATTGCATTAAGAATGCATGCACATAGGAACTCATAAGAGGGCCCTTGCCATTAGAAAAATCCATTATTGTTATTATTAGTATTAAGAAAGTAATAAAATAGAACACCAAGGCAGGGCTCATGCACCAACCAGTCAGGTAACTGTGACACTCATAGTAAACTAATGTAAGTGTAGCCATAAAAAAATGACATCTGGAAGAAGTACAACACTCTTGTCCCTGCACACTCTGAGGCCAGAAACGGTCTGCAGGTTTCCCGCTTGCACTTGAGTTCCATGCTGTCACCCATAAAACCAACACTAAAACCTGATCCTGCCCCCCTTCATGATGGAGCAGAGACCCCAGCCACTGGCACAGCGCCACACCCCAGGAACAACTCTGCTTCCAGGGGGAGGCAGCAACAGGTTGGTGTCCAAAGGCAGCGGAGGAGGGGCCACTCATCAGGCAAAGTGGACTTAGCCTAGGGCCAACGCCTCTGGGCGTCTCTGCGAGGCTGGTCAGACCAGCTGCAGTCCTCACACGAATGCTGCCAGACCCTGTTCCCACGGCCTCCCTTGGGTCCCCTTGTACTTGGGAAGGTGCAGGTTGGCCTAATCAGTCAAATTATCCAGCATCTGGCATTTCGATAAAAACAAAATACCTTTAGGCTATAACAGAGGCGACAGGATATAGGCAAAGGTAAGTAAAATACATAAAGTATTGACACATAAATACACGAGGCACAAGTTAATACGGGCCATGAAGGGGTAAGGGTAGCAATGCTGAGCTGCGCTCTTGCCCAATCACTTCTCCTCTGAGGAGAGGAGCTGAAGGCAGGGAGGGGCACAGCCACGTAGCACGAGCTGGGTCGGTGTCCCTTGTCCCAAAGCCCTGCTCTCCCAGGCAGCAGGTTCAGGCAATGTGTCGCTGCTCAGATGCCCGTTCTGACCTGCGCGTGGGCGTGCTCAGCAGGGAGGGGCCTGGAGCGGGCTAGAGCGCTGTCCAGCCACAGCTCTCCGCGAAACTAGAAAGAAGGAAGAGGCGTGGGCCCCGCACCCGTCGGTCCTCGAGAGGAGGCCCACCCTCTAACCCACGTGGCCCTTCGAGCTCCCCCCAATGCAGCAGAATCGCGGGCTGTGAGGAATCAGGAGAAGTTCCAGTGTCCTGAGAACGCACAGAAAAGGAGAATAGAAAATCAAGGGGGATATAAGTCTCTCTCTCTCTCTCTCTCTCTCTCTCTCTC
>NW_004524724.1:3314056-3344230 GCF_000260255.1 Octodon degus
CTCTCCCCCTCCCTCCCTCTCTCCCACCCCTTCTCTCCTTCTCTCCCTCTCTCTGTCCTGTCTACTTTCTCACCTCTTCCCCTACACCTATTGCACAAGGTTCCATGCAGGAGCCTACATGACCCAGGAAGGAAATCCTGCCCAGGCTATGCCAGGCCTTCTCTAAGTCCAAGCGCAGAGCGGTCCCGGGCTTCCGGTACTGAGCCGTGCTCGCGCCGTGTTGCCTACCTTCAGTCCTCTTCCCGGATGAAGCCTAGCACGATTTGCTCTCCCCTTCTCCCCCTGCACCTGCCCCTTGGATTCACAGCTGACTCTCACTTCCTATTCTCCAACATCAGTGAATAGACCGCTACCAAGCTTCACCCCTGAGCTTTTGTAGTTTGTTTCCTTCCTTTTAATCCTCCCTTCCCCCTTAGACTGTTAGCACCTTCGCCTACGGTCATTGGCTCTGGGCTTGTCTTCTACTAGCCTTCAAGGCAGCTTCCTGCTGGTCCATCTAAGACGGAAACCCCGCCAGAATTCACGCTTGGGCCCACCACCTGGAAGACGAATCTCAAAGTTTTAAAGACTGACAGCATTCCCTCCCCAAACCCTGCCTAGCAGTCTGGCTTTGTTTTCTGTGCTCCTTCCTCTCATCCCTGAAATTCACACACTACCTCTGGGGGCTTCCCCAACCACCTCCTCAACTTTGGGAAGGCCTTCCTCAGCTGCTGCCTGCTTCCAGAGATGAGTCGCTGCCGTAAGGCTCAGCCGCGCTGCAGCTCCTCCAAACACTCCTGTGATCCACACACCTCGATCTCTGTCCCTTTAGCTGCAGATGTAGCGGGCACATCCTGGTCTATTAGATCCTCAGTGGCAAGACTGCACTTTGCAAATATAGTGAGGTCTGAAGGCTGCTGCTATTTGTAGGAGGGAGGCACGGAGGGTGGGAGGGAGGGAGGGAAGGAGGAAAAAGAGAAGAAAGGAGGGAGAGAGGGAGGGAGGGAAGGAAGGAGGGGAGGCAACATAGCAGGACTCCATTGTGAAGAACAAATAAACAAAGAAAACAGAAATAAAAGAGAGGCACCCACAGCAACAGGTAAGTGCGCACGAGGAAGGAGTGTGTACAGAGGGAGAGAAGAACACTGCACCACCGAGATGGGCCAGAGTGGGAAGTGAGGAGGAAGGGGAAGCCCAGGAGGCCCTGCAGGGCAGACAGGAGCCCTGGAGGTGGGGCGGCTAGGAAGGGAGGCTGGACGCCTCCAGAATGGCCACATTACTAGTGGACAGTGACACAGACAGCCTGGACTCCGTGGAGCTTGACGTTCCATCAGGAGACGCACCAGAACACACCCTGGCTGGCCCTCAGGAAAGTGAGCCTGGCTTCAGAATCAGACTTAGATTAGGTCACTTGCACAGCTCTGGAGGCAGAGGAAGAAAGGTGGGGGTCTGCATGGCCTCGGGTGGAGGGGTAAATGAGCCTACATCCACCTGAGCCATTGTACCACACAAGTGTGTAAAGCGTGCCAGGAAAGCCCTCATGAGATGACGTGACGGTCCCCCCACTTGATGACCTTCGTTCTGGCTGCTCTTGGGGTCCCACGCCAGGGGCTATTCACCCCATGTTCTCCTCTTTACACTGCAGGCCAGTATTGGGTCTCACTGCTGCTACCTGAGTGCTACTCCATGCAACAGCCACGTGACAGCACACACACCTGGCCCATATCCCATCCCTGTATGTTCTCAGGAAGTCCTGGAACATCCAGAGCCCCCCCCCCTCGTCTTACCCTCCCTCCCTCCCTCCCTGCCTCTAAAACCAATATAATTCCACTTAGAAGTGTCTTCTGATCCTGAAATGTGCAGCGTCTGCTCTATGTGAAGCTGCATTTTGTGTTGCCTGTTAGAGGCCCAGTGGTCTGACCTAGAATGCCCAAGTCCAACGTCGGGCGCAGTCAATCTCTAAGCTCCCAAGCCCAGAGAATGGAAAACAGGAGTGGAGGTCTGATGCACTCACGCTCCACAACTCTTAACAAAAGCTCCTACACTAGACCAAGCTCTTCTTGGCTTAAAACAAGAAAGCGCAGAGCTGTGATCTGCAGCCACACAGCGGGCTTGGGGAAACAGCACCCGCACGCTGTTGCTCAGGGCTGCGGGTGTCTGTGGAAGTTTGGGCCTAGGCTTATCGGCCAGAGTTCCCTCACTGTTAATCAAGATAGATGGCAGAGCAGTTAATGCTACTGTTGTGGAGATGGCTGAGATGATTAGAAGGTTATCAAACAGATATAAACAGGAGTTGCAGGATCCCTATCTAACATATGAAATTAACAACTAATAGGTATCCTTCTTTGATAGTTGGTTTGATTGAGTGCCTGTGGATAAAAGTCAACAAGTAAACAACTTGATTGTCTGCTGAATTAATAGAATGGAAGAACTTTAAATGGTTCTGAAAGCTAATTTAATTCAGAAACCTCTGTGAGGTTCCAGCTCTTTCATGAAACTGCTGAATACGATGAAGGCAATTCATGGTGAATAAAAATGTGAGTGTTCACTGCTTCTGCTTCTGTTCTTGGGATACAAAAATCGTGGCCAAAAATGGTCTAATAAGGCAGGCGCACTAACTACATGCGTGTGTTCCTACTACCCTCTAAATAAACACTGGGAATTAAAATAAATGAAAACCTCCCTCCCTTGAATTCACTGTGAGCTTACAGTCATGTCTGCCGCTGTCCCTCCTACGTTCTCTGCCTGGGTGTTCTCAGCTATTTGTGTTTCCCGTCCCTCTTCTGGCCCATTTAAACTCTAGTGGCCACAGGACTCAGAGTGTCAGCCTCTGCCACGCACTTATTAGATTCTGCTCTGGTGTCCACCACGTGGCAAGCACCACCTATTCTGTAGGACTTGCACACATGAGGCTCAAATAGCCTGATCTCTATGCTCCAGCCACGCTGGCCTGCCTCAGTTTCCCCACAGCCTCAAGTGCTGTGTTTGCTGGGAATCCTGGCACCTCCTTACCTAGACTTCTGGGAGGACCTTGGCATCTTCAGCTCTTCCCAGGAATGCTCTGCCCAGGATCCTGCTGCTCCGCTCCAAGGACCTCGGCACTTTCTGCTGCTCCTGCACTGTGCTCCTCCCCACTATTGGGCCCAGTGATGTGGTGGACAGCGTTTCTGAGCCTTCATGCCCAGGTGCATCCAAAACCACAGAAGCAGCATCCACTGGAGTCTCATCACCTGTGGGGCACAGGACACCTGGCCCAGAAAGACAACTCAGTGACACTGCTAGCCAAAGACATGAGGGGGCAGGAAGGAAGCACAGCCCGGACCAGGACTCGCCTCGGGTCTGCCCACAGGGCCCACCAGAACTCCTGCGGAGAACAGTGAAGTGGGCCAAAGTCAGGAGGTCGCTCGGTGGGCTTCTCTGCCCCTCCTCGGGGTCCCCACTGTACCCCTGTGGACCATGCATCACAGGCCTGCAGAACCTGACCACTTATTCTTCTACAAATTCTGAGCTCTCTTGTACCAGCTCCCTTTCTATAACAACTTGTTTCCTACAAAAACCAAACAAACAAACAAAAGTAACTTCTGGCTTTCAAGTATCTCCAGTTAAATGAAGCCTTTGTACTCAGTGAAAGAATAACACAGGTCACACTGTAATTCCCCCAATTTCAACAAGTTATTCAAATTCCAGCTAGGACAAGGTGCAAGACACGCCCTTAGCTAGGAAAAGAGCAGCCCTGCAAATGGCTCGTGCTGCAGAGCCCTCTTGTGTCATCCCAGGGTGCATCTCTCCTGAGCTGAACTCGGGGAGAAATATACCAAAATGTCGCTTGTAAGATGCTGCACAGTATTGTCATCTTCTTTGTGCTTTTTCTGTGTTTCCTGAGTTTTAAAAAATGATGGTCTTGTAACATTTCTATAATCAAATAAATGGGCTGTTTGAACTTCGGGGCAATGCCCAGCACACGGAGGCTGCCAAGAGCTGCCTGGCCGGGAGCCCTCCCTCGCCCTCCCTCGCCCTCCCTCGCCCTCCCTCGCCCTCCCTCGCCCTCCGCGGGAGCCCAACGTTCACTCTCCAGGCACAGGGTTTCCCATCCTGACAGTTCCCACTCCCTTCCTCATGCGAAAAGAGCAGGGCACTTGGTGGCATCCTCCAATGGTCTTCATTCTGTGTTTGTCACTGATTAATTTGGTCTTAGGTATTTAATCTATCACAGTTGGCTCGTTCAGAAAAGGGTGGTAATTTCATCCACTCAGATTTAGACAGACACCCTTGTGCTTCAACGCAGGTGGCCAGGGTTACCGGGCCCCGCATTCGCGACTTCACATGAGGGAGTCTTCCATCTTGGGAGCTGGGGGAGGAAGGTTCCTGGTCAAGGACAGCAGGTCATTAATGGCCTGGAAGGTGAGTAGACAAGCCTGCAAGTGACCACAGCCCAGAGAGACACCCAGGACCTGATGACATGAAGCTGGGAAGGTTATCAACCCATGAAGGGGAGGCTAGCGCCTCTGGTTGGGGAGCCTCTCACCAGTAACAAAACCCCCAAATCACCATGACTTTATTGTAAGGGTCAGAGAGAGCCAGTCTGAAATATTTTCAGTTAAAAGGTGGTGGTGAATATATGGAAATTAACTTCAAAGAAGCTTGTTGCCAATTTTCCAATGGAAAAAAATGTGGTTGATAGTAAAGTTAGCAAGGTCATCCGCCTCCAGTACCATCAGTGCTGTCTCCTGTGGTGGAACGTAAGTGCATATATTTGTTTGCTTTCAGAATAGTTTTCATAAATTGGTCCCTCATGACTGGTTTTTGTCACCAGCTTTTAAATTCCTTAACTGAAACTTTTCTAACCCCAGAAGTTTTCGTAATTTTCATCTCTCAGATGAAAATCAGGATTTCTAGTTACATAAGCAATTAAATATTAGCAGTGGCCTATTACACTGTTTCATGGACCAGCCACTCTGCTGTTCTGAAATTTTCAACAAGCTCTATGACAGCTCCATAATCTGCTTCTCAAATGAGGAACTGAGGCTCAGAGGGTAGATGTCGGGCTCAAACCCAGCTTGCATCCCCAAGCCCGCAGGAGAGAGAGCTCAGCCTGTCCAGCCGCGCAGCCTGCAACTGTGCACTCTCTCTCTCTCTCTCTCTCTCGAAGGGGAAACTCGCCATCCAGGAGGGCGACGTCCAAAGGTCCACCGAATGCTCAGAGTCATGGGCTGTTTGACAAGAGATTTTAAAATCTCATCAGAACATTAGATTTTTAGACAAAAATAGAACTAACAAAACCAAACAAAATAAAACAACTAATGCAAGCTTGGTAGAGCACTTCCAGTTCTGTGGGAGGCTGAGGCAGGAGGTTTGCAGTTTTGTGCCCAGCCTGAGCAGTGTAGCAACTTAGCGAGAATCTGTCTCAAAATGCAAAAGTAAATAAGTAGCAAAATGTGCTGCGGTTGTATCTCATTGCCAAGATCCTAAATTCAATCCTCAGCACAGACAAAAGGAAGAAAGAAAGAAAGAAAGAAAGAAAGAAAGAAAGAAAGAAAGAAGAGAGAGAAAGAAAGAAAGCCAGCCAGCCCACCCAGTCCAGCACTGACACCACACCAGAAACTACCAAGACAACCCAGAGAACAAGCCTGCATGCTTTCGGTATGAAATGCTGCCTTCTGTGGCCGGACACACACTTACAATAGTCAAATCGAAGTCAAACTGCCTTAAGTGCACACATATTCTCCATGTTACACGCTCACACATTTGCGAGATTGCCACCATGAATCTTCCACAGGTGAGCAATCTCCTCCACAAAGTGCACAGCCATCATTTATTTTGTGAAGATTTTCAAAGCATGCAACTTAGTTAAGGCAAGATAAGCCTGAATTGAATAGTTTCTAATATAATATTTTGGCATAAAATGTAATTACTATGGGTCAAGGCTGAGATATGATTTCTCTCGTATTTTTACAAAAATATTATCAAATATCTAATTTATACACACATTATAATTTAAGTCCAAATCCCACTGATGTTATCACTGATCTTTCAAAAATATAATCAGCTCCCATCCTTTCTAGAATTAATTAGCTAAAACCTTCAATATTATCATTGCTAAATGAACAGCACTCCAAACAAGAGAGTGCTAGCACCCCTGATGGGCGGCGGGCTCACTCGCTGGCCTCAGGCGCGAGGAGTCGTTCTCTGGGATTCTTCTCCCCCCCGTGTAGGTGCTTCTGGCATTTACTGTAAGCTAAGGGACAGTGTGAAGCCAAAAGTTATGCATCTAAACGCTCAGCCCAGACGCGTGGCGGCTTTCCCAGGGATACTCGCTGCTTCATAATACCTGGCTGAATTTAAAAGCAAATAGTCCCCCTCCCCTCACTGTCAGAAATCTATTTAGGGCACAAGTTCATGAGACACAGCACTCAATAAGTGTCATTCGTGACAAAGGTCTTGCTGTTCTTGTCGCCATCATCAAGATGACCATGAGTCAGCCTGCAGCCCCAAGTGGCCGTCCAAGATGTGACTCCCTTTCCTTTCAGCGATGATCGCGGGGTTCTCGTTCGTTCTCCACCAGATGAACTCTGGCTCTCCCATGCCTTGGGAAGAAAGGAGATCTCTGCCCTCCCCTGGAAGATGCCAGGAAAAGGTCATTTTCCCTTAAGAATGAACCTTCCAGCCCTCGTGAAGGTTGCCACAAGAAGCGGGACAGTGAGGTCACGCACAACAAGCTCAGCAGCTCTCTGGGCGCCTGAGCAGTGCGGAAGCGCTGTGGCGAGCTTCCTGTTTTTGTACCCAGCACTCAAGAGAAGCGAAAAAGAGCAGAGCCCGAATCCCTGCTGTGCAGCTCCTGGGCAAGCAGCACTGTTTCCGAGCACGGCCTAGTCTGCCAGGATTTGCTGCGCTGGGAGCGGGACCACAAAGCGTGTGCACGCTCTGCTCCTGACCCGCACGCTGGACTTTGCAGGAAAGGTGCCCTGAGGACCTCCATTCTTCACCCGTTTCCTACATCAAGCGTATGGATGTGGGTAGTAGCCTTTTCCATTTGTGTCTTCCCTGGGCTAGCTATTGCAGGCATAGTCTGGCCCACCATCGCAGCCCCCCAAAGTGTGTGCTGGCTCACCTTCCTCCCGGCGTCTCACCTTTGGCCCCAGCTGGGGTGCTCCCCCAGAGCCCGCGCGCAGCTGCTTGTGTCCTCAGGGGTTCGCAGGGGTCCCAGGCCCTGGGGACCAGAGGCACGCCTGCTGGACAGAATGCCTTCTCTGTGTGTGCAGCCAGAAGGAAACGTTCAGAAGGGAGCCGCCCTCTGGGTCCCTATCGGGGGGAGGGGCATGCAGGAGCCGAGGCCACCCTGCGCAGCTCGTAGGCCACCTGCCACTGAGGCTCGTAGAGAAGCAGACCTTGTGGAGCAGGATCTAGGGAACAAAGCTGCCAAAGTAGGGCAGCACATCCTGTCCACCCAACCAGCCCTGTGTTCCCCCAGAGCGGGGTCAGAGGTGAGACCCTGGATTAGCACGTGTGAGAGCCTCACTTGGACCCCAGCACCAAAAGGCAAGCAAATGATAGAACGATGCGCGCGCCCCACCTTCATATCTGTCCCTCTTTTCGTTGAGTGCTTCTCATGTCCTTCACTGGGACAGGCTATTTTGCCCCACTTCTGGAAAACGATTGGTGTTGTCTTACTTTACGACGCGGCTTACCCCAGCTCCGCAAGGAAGGCATTCCCACAACACCCTGCCCAATAAACAATGGGGCGTGTGCGAACCTTGCTGAACTTTACACCCAAAGCAAAAGTAAAGGACTGGATTTAATTACAAATGCTTTGACCACAATACTTTAGTTTTTAAATTTCTAGAGTACCTGCAAGCAGCGCACAGTGGTCGACCTTCCTGCCGGGAGTTGGTGCACGGACGTGAGCGTTAGCGGGCGTACGTTCCCGCTCGGTGCCCTGGAGCCGGCACCATGTGTGCTCCGAACTCGACCTCCACTTTCCACCCTACACCGGCCTCGGCACCAACGCGCTCTGGGACGAGAAGCAAGGCCGCGGGCCTCAGGCGGGCCGGCTGGAAGGCCCTGCTTGGCATTCTGGCTTTGAAAAGCCACGTTCCACTAAATCAGACCTCTACTTTGTGTGTGCAGAGGTGATTAGTCGCTTAATATTGGAAGCTCCACCTGGAACACATTTCTTAA
This sequence comes from Octodon degus, assembly GCF_000260255.1. Classification (NCBI taxonomy): domain Eukaryota; kingdom Metazoa; phylum Chordata; class Mammalia; order Rodentia; family Octodontidae; genus Octodon; species Octodon degus. The sequence continues at coordinate 3,322,211 of NW_004524724.1, forward strand.
TACATTTTTTTCACATGCATGATGTCTTTCCACAATTTATTGCCACATTTTATTAAACTCTTGTTACCTAGCGTGTAATTGGAATCCCCACTGACACATGAAACACGAGTACACAAATCTGAAACAGAGTGGAGGGAGGTCAGAGAAGAAATGCAAAGCCCAGCTCCCGAGTGGGGAGGACGCAGCTCGCCGAGGTGGGCACGAGGCTCCCCGGCCCACGGCAACGGCCCCCCAAAAAACGCTATTCCAGGTGGGCAGGAAGCGATGGGCGCAAGACAGACCCGAGGCCAGGAGAGGAAGGAAAGAGGGGAGTACCCACAAATTCCTTGGCGCGTTCTGACTTCAGGAAGGGGAGTTTCACCTGGACTGAACCCAGATTTCTCTGCTTTTGCTGTTCTGGAGGCTGCACTGCTTCCTGCAGGGCTGCGACACCCGGTCCCATCTCCGCCCGCTTCTGCACCAGCATGGGAATCGGGCCGTCCGCGTCCCCACTTCCGGCTGCTCACACGGGCCCAGCGCAGCCTCGAAAACAAAAAAAGAAGCAAAGGCTTAGAAATGAAAGAACAGATAAATAGCAAAGCTGGACGGGGAACTCTTAAAAATCTGTATTAAATAAAACATTAAGGAGCTTGTTAGGAGCCCGTGGAATCTTTTAAGCACAATGAGGCCCTGGGATCCTTTTGTGAAATGCCTGTCTCCTTCGGAGTCTCAGCTTTTTAGAATATGCTTCTGAACTACTGGCTGCCTTCTTTCATCTCCAGATTACAGCCTTATTTTCACCCTAGAACGTTATATCTATTTCCAGGTCTATTCAAAGGCCACACTAGAAATTTCACAGTGAGGACATTGTTACCTGTAGACAGAAAATATTACACTTATTTTACTGAGAGACAGGCAAAGAACAACAAAAGAATGAAAGAAAACGAAGAACTTTTCTCACAATTCCCATCATAATCAGGCCCAACCATTCCTACTTTCTAATTACCATGTTTATTATCATCATTGACACTGTAATTATTAATCACCGTGCATTGCTTAAGCATGACCAGCTGAGTATAAATTATTACACATGCTTATTACCAATTGCCATCTAGGTACCTATGAAGATATACACTCAAGCTTTAAAAAATTCTAATTCTAAAAGGAATAGATTTGTGGAGGAAGTATATAAAGTGTGGAAACTACAAATAAAAATATTTAAAGCAAGCTTAATTGCATATCCACAAGTGATCACCATTGTTACTTTATTCTGTGTGGCAGGAGAAATCTAGTGAGTCCATGTATAAAGGAAACAGTGAAGCCCTTTGCTTTCTCTCTTCTGAAACAACAAATGCTGCTGGGTGGGGTGCTGCGCTGTGCGAACCAAGAACAGTTCTGGACACACACAACACAGCCCCTCTGGCAGGGAAGGCACATGGAGAATAAGAAGGGAGGCACTGCCCCGACAAAGACAAGGGTGGCGGAAGGCCATCGTGGGGGGCAGGAGGGACTCCACCAAGAGGACACTGAAGGTCGCACCCAGATCTCAGGAAAAGCACACTGAGCAAAAGGAGCACTGAGAAGCAGGACTGTAGCTCGTGTGGGGGGTAGGCTGGGAGGACCTGCGAAGCAGTGGGAAGCCGGGGGGTGGGCGGGGAGGACCTGCAAAGCAGTGGGAAGCTGTGGGGTGGGCTGGGAGGACCTGCAAAGCAGTGGGAAGCCGGGAGGTGGGCTGGGAGGACCTGCGAAGCACTGGGAAGCCGTGTTTCTGAAAGGTGGTGCATGAGACAGGAAAGGAGGAAGTTGAGCAGTTAGGGAGAGGCAGGTCAGAGACAGCCCTGGGGAGTTCACTCGGGTCTGTTCAGGTTGCAGTGGGAAGCCTGCACAGCATGTGGGGTAGAGACTCAGACCTGCACCTCAGAAAGCTCAGTGACCACTGCAAGCAGACAGGTGCTGAGCTGGCTGGCAGGGTCCTGGCGCAGGGGTCCAGGCAGGGGTGCCAGGCTTAGACCCCCAGGAGCAGCGACGGGCATGGGAAGAGTTGGGGGGCACTCTAAAGAGAGAGGACTCACTGCCCCCTGAGGTGTGGTGAAGAAGGGAAGCCTGATCCCAGCTCCGTCCTGCTGATAGCTGGCCCCGTCCCTTCCTCCATCAGATGTCCTTCTCACAGGCCTCTCCACACCCTAATCGCTGACCAGGTGGGCCACCAGGCAGGAAATACTGGGGCTTTGCATATATGGTCTGTTAATCAATACTCTGTAGTAAAATTTCATGTGCTTGTATTAGTCCCATTGCATAAATAAAGAGACAACTAGAGGGTAAATGGCTTGTTCAAACTCACACAGCTAATAAGTAGTGAAAGCAGAAAGAAACCAAACTCGGGCCTACGTGACACTAAAGTCGCTGCCTTTAACCACTGCAGTTATACCTGACAGACGTGTCCACAGGCATCCACCCCATTCCCTTTGTTACCCACTTAGGTCATTTTCAGATTTTTCATTGTTACTAAAATCACTACCATGAGCATTACTGTATATACTTTGGTGATTCTTTAAATTCCAAAAGCTAGATTGGTATAATAAAATTATGGAACATTTTATGTATTTCGATGAACAGGGGACATTAGTCTACTTTCCAGTTTTCCTAATTTAAGGCTTTGTAGGAGTAAATGCAATTTTCGGTTCAGCGTTCCTTTCAGTCACCCGCCTGGACGTGCGGCTTGCGCCCGGACTCTGCGCACGCCTGATGCTGGGACGCAAACGCAAGCAGGCCCACAGCAGTCGGTCTCGCTGCTTTCCTTACTCCTCAACAGAATGTGAATACTTGAGTTACAGCTCTTAATTCTCTTGTTTCTTCAATTTTCTGATCATGTAACCCAGCACTACTTTCTGAATAATCAAACTTTTCACAACTGATCTGAAATATGTGAAATGGCAAGTCAATGACCATCAGTGTGATTATTCAGTCAACTGCTAATATGGCCCAGGTGCTACCTAAAACACAAATTCACAGTGACCATAAGCTAATCAGCGTTATAGGTCTGTATTTTAGCGGAGCAGATTCAGCCACACACAAATACATGAAGGTCTGTATTGGTGTAAGCCTCACTATTGTAACAACACTTGCCACAATATTAATGCAGTGGCTCAGATGTCTGCCGCCTTCCTGTTCCATCAGCTCCAGGGCTGTCCTGCTCATTGCTGGTTGCAGGCCTCAAAGCAGGGATTTGGGGACCCAAGCCTTCCTGAGTGAGACTGCACATTTTTCAACATCTGCTTGCGAGTTATCTGTGCTGGTCTATCTCAGGCCAGCAGAAGGAAAAAGCAGAAATGATTCCGGGATATGGGATATTCCCTTGGCTGGCATTCAAGCATGTGACAGAAGCTAACTGCTGAAGAGCAGACATGAAGTATGTGGGATAGATTGCCTCGCGTGCCTGGGAAGGAGGGAGATTGCAAGTGTGGGAACCACGGCAAGCAGGTCCTCTCCCGGGGCCACCTGTGGACGCAGCTGCCGTGGAGGCAGGAAGCCAGCTCATGTGCGCCCTGCGTTATTCTTTCTCCAAGTTATCTCAGCTGCTCTGATAAGGTATGATCCCTTTCTCACAGAGCTCAAACATAAGAATCTATCAGCAATATCAAAATTATTTAATCCCATGAGTTACCAACCGCTACTTTAAGTATATCAAATTGGCACCTACTTAAAATGTAACCCAAAGCTGAGAAGGTGCAGGGTTCTACACTCAGTGTGAAAACGCTCATTAGTGTGAACTTGCCATGTGGTGCAGGAGGGGAGGGGAGGTTACAGTTTGGAAATCTGAAACAAAAGTCCAAGCGGGCCACAGCCTTTGCGCACTCGTTATTTTTCTTGCTTCTCCCTTGGTAATGAAAGCGCTTTCCTAGAGTTGATCTTTCTCTTCAGTGCAGCCCTGAAAAGATCTCCAGCTTAAGGGCTGTGCGCTTCGCTAGCCCTTGCTAAATCTGCTTGTGTCTTTGTAGCTCCTTCAGATCTTCAAAACAAGGTAGCTAGATAAAAGTGCCTTGAGACCCAACTTTTCCCTGAAGGTCAGATAAATATTGGAAGTCCCTGCATTTAATGGTAGGGAGAAGACCCTAAGTAGCTTGAATTTTCTACTTCAGCAAATAATTTTTTTGTACAGTCTTGTAAAAATCCTTTACTTTATAGTTTTTGCATTCCCTGCGGTACGTGGGTAGATAACCGTGCCTACTTGGTCAGATACGCGGCAGCCTAACGCCACACACTCTGAGCTATCAGACTCTTTTACTCTATTTATAGGTCTTACTCTTGTTCTATTTAATTTGGCCTGTTCTTTAAGATGAGTCCAAACAGTCCAAAGAAGAATATAAATTTTGTCTTTAATCTAAATTTGTTCCTTTACCTCTCGTAGTTGTATTTTCTCCTTAATCACTTCTAATCATTTTAGTTTCTCCCATTCACTAGGTACCACTTTTCTTTCTCCAGTGCGGGGATCGAACTCAGGGCCACACACATGGTAGGCCAGGGCTGTAGCATAGACGAGCTCTGTCCCCAGCCCTTTTTAAAAATGCTATTTTGAGATAGGTTCCTGCTACGTTGCCTGGGTGGTCCTTGGACTTGCGCTCCTCCTGTGTCAGGTTTGGAGGAGCTAGAGTTATCGGTGTGCATCACTGCACTGGCAGGAAATAGCTTAATGTTTTGTGCTTGGTTTTTTTTTCAAAAATCCTATGGATCCTTGAGTTATGACTGGCCTGACACAGGAACAACTTGGGTTTTGAATGGAGTTTTAGTTTTAACTTATAACCAAAGTCTTAAAGTAAGACCTAAATATCAGACGCTTGTGCTTCCAGATAGTGCCAGATGCAGATTTAGCCTCATAGAGTCCTGGAAGGAGCAATATGGCATCCTTGCCCATGTGGAGTTAAGCGAGGATCTTGGGCCGGGGTCTCTCTCGGACACTGAGGTCTCCCTGTGCACAGGAGGACTCTCAAGGCTGGGCGGAGGAGCCTGAGCCCCAACATCCTGACTTCAATCGATAGCCAGCCCGGGGGGAACAGATTGAGTTCCTAAGTCAAGGGTCTGGTGTAAATGTGCTGTGTACATTGTTTGTTGCATTTCCAATTTCTAGTTAACATGTAGCTCTGTTACTGCATTTTTGGTTTCCTTAAACATTTGCTTTGTTGCAAATGGCATCCTCTGTTGAAGATGATATTTTCGTATTATTCAAAAGTGAAAAGTATGGACCAGCCAAATAGCCCAGTGGATTAAAGCACCTACAAGCAGGCACAGGAGCCGGGAGTTCGATCCCCACCCCCGTGCCATGCTGAGATGGCGATTGATACTAGGCGTGATGGCAGGGCGCGCCTGTAATCTCAGCTCTTGAGAGGCTGTAAACAGGTGGATCCTATGAGTCTGATCTAGTAGTAAGACCCTGGATACCCTGCAGAACCTTCCCTAAAATACAAAAAAAAAAAAAAAAAAAAAAAGTGTATAGCATATGAAATCTAGTTGTTTGTCTTGATAAATTTTCCCCAAATTATTATTATTTCTCTACATCCTGAGAATAACTGTTCACCTTTTATTTTGTAAAATTTTTCCTAGGTCCCTTGTCCTTATTTGTACTCCACCAAAAACAAGCAAAGAGCGAGTCACCCGTTACTTTCCTATAACCTGAGCAGAGGAGTTTTCGGGGCTCCCTGAACCTCTTTCCTGTCAGATCTGAGTGTGGATGGATGCTTTGTACGAAATGCAGACAGCAAGGAGGCCAGCAGGTAGGCAGAAGGGAAGAAATACAAAATCAGAGCTCGGAGACGCAGGTCTGCGGGCAGTTTTCATGCAGAGTTCACAGTGAGAAGTAGGTGTTGCCCGCAGGGACTGGGAAGAGGTGGCGTGGAGGGCTGCTTTGGGGGAATTTCCTGTATGCACCATGGAAGAGAAGGGAAGCGCGGCAGGCCAGGGAGCTCAAGCTGAAGGGAGGCAGGCTGCAGGCCACCCATTCTGTCCTGGCTTTGCTCACTAATTTACACTGGGCTGTAAATCCGCATCATCCGAAATGTATTCCACTCCAAACAAATTCTGCAAGAGACTCCATGAAAAACAGTGGTTCCCTAATCAGACGGGCTCAGGACGCGCTGCACCCTGCGTCCCTCAGGTTTCCGAGATTCGCCGGACCGTCTTGTCTCCCTCCACCTCCTAACATCCTAGGGTTGTTATATAGGAAGAGAGTTAGCAGGTGCTTCCTGGATCCAAAGCATAACTGTGGAAACAGGGGCATCTATAGAGTCCTAGGGTCACTGTGGGGCCTCAGAGAAGGAAAAACCCGAACGTCGTCAGCTGAGGTTTACAGAGAACAAGGAAGCCCGTCAGGGTCGCTGCGTCTGCCTCTACGCCCAGGCGCCGCGGAAAGCGCATCTCCAGGAAAACTCTGACCAGAACTTCAACCTGCAATTTTGTCTCTTCAAATTTCTTACAGCAAAAATCTCAGCACATGCTAGCTATTTTTCACTCTTTAAATGGGATAAAGGGCAATTTTGTCCTTTGTGTTTCCTTTGCCATTTCCAACTCCATTTATTCCTGAACTGTTCCATCCATTTTTTAAAAGAGAGTTATCTTATTTTTTCTCTTTAAGAGTTTGTTGGGTTTTTTAAAAGGCAGTGCAGTTGTGTGGCTAAAGAGCCCGGGTCACGGAGATGTATAGATCCATTTTATTTTTCTGGTCAGCTCTGCCAAACCTTCTCTATATTACGCCGGCTCCGGCTGATTTACTCTTGTGCTTTATACTAAGAACTGGAAGGCTGTCTACATAAAAGTCCTCTTCCCCCTGCTCCTTCCTCTCAAGCACTCAGGAAAACAATCAGTACATCCTTAAAAAGAGTCGAGAACTCTAGAGCATTCCTACCATATTAACTCCAGTTTATATTTTTCATAAATTTAAATTCTGGTTTCTCTATTGTCTTCTAATAGTAAATAACTCCCTTAATATAGCAAACTATGAACTAAGAATAAGGGAGTTGAGGAATTTTAAAATTGTGTTACAGCAAGCCTGGTATTATAAGATGCTAATCAAAGGAAATAGGAAAATTATCCTAAAATTCCTTACTAGAGTTGGGGATGGTGAAGATACACTTTTTAAGTAAAATTTACTTCATTCTACTGTCCCTCCAATGCAAAAACTCTTATCCAGTCTAACTTCCCAGAGAGTATAATAAATGTGCAGCCCGTGTTGCATCCCTTGGTCTGCAGAGACCTTCCTGTCATTCTAAGTGATCCTCACTGAGGTGACCCAGAGCGCCCCCTTGCTGTCATGGCAACATGAACACTGTCCTCAAGGTGTTTGTCTGGGCCCTTTGGGAGAGCTAAGTGTTAGCTCTAATGACTAAAACCTACGAGACCTTGGTGCGTTTTCCTCCTGGTTGTGCACCTTTTCCAGTTTTAAGTGGAGATCTCTCTCCTGTCTACCTCACAGCTCTGTGTGGAGGCGGAAGCTGCCTTTACGTTGGGCGACCAGGCAAAAGCCCTCCTTGAAAAAATGATGGCATAAAATAACGTTGGATCACCGTGACACACTTGCACCTGTTTGGTAGCAACACAACTTGTAATAGCAAAATCGTGGAAACAGCCCAAAAGCCCATCCGCCAAGATACGGATGAAAGAAAAGTGTGGCTTTTTATATGATGAAGTATTATTCAGCCTTAAAAAGGATAAACTGGAGAGTTTTATGGTAAGTGGATGCAACTTTTTAGGTAGATGAAGTCCATACTTATAAGTGAAGTAGATCAGACTCGTGCGTGCAGGTGTCATGGTGTCTCCCTAGTGTGAGAAGCTGAAGGCGTAAATAAGAAGCACGGATGCTTACTAATTCTAGAAAGAATGTTATGTTCGCCTTCCAAAGCTTTCTTTTTTCTTTTAAAAGTGGTTTTGATGATTTCAAGTCTTTTGGATTTTCAGAGAAAATTGTTATCTTCCAATATTTCAACTTAAAGTGTTTCTTGAAAGTTGTAATTTCTCTGCAATATTGCCTAGTTTTCTATGTAAAGATCTTCTACATTTTGTGGGGAGAGTTGTCACCATTTTATGTTAATATTCTTGTAACTGATGTGTTTTGTTTTGTTTGTTCCCATGAAGTAAGTGGGCATATAGTTGCTTTTCAATAAACATTTATTTTAAAATTAAAAATAATAATGTGAGGGGCCGGTGGTATAGTTCAGTGGACTAGGCACTTGCTTAGGTAAGCACAGGGGTCAGGGTTCGATCCCTGCACTGCATGCTGCACCAGCCCCATCCCCAGATGCGCTGAGCCAGCGATAAAGTCCAGGTGTGGTGACGCACAGTGCCTGTAATCCCAGCACTAGGGAGGCAGAAATCAGGAGGATCACTGTGAGTCTGAGCTGCACAGTGAGATCCTGCACACACAAAATAATAATAATAACAATAATAATAATAATAATAATAATAACCACAATAATAATAATGTGTGAGCAAATAAGTGGCAGAGATGAGAGAGTTGTGGGCAGTGTTCTGCAGGTGGCTCCACAGGCAAATGGGAGGGAGCCCAAGGCGCTGAGGTGGGCAAGGGCCTGGCTGGGCTGGAGCAGGGCACAGGATAGCATGCAAGGGTGAGAGTAGAGGATGGGGGAGTCCCTTGGTGCCTTGTGGGCAGCGAGGGAAGTTTATGTTGGATGAGAGGAGAAACTGGCAAATGATTTTATCAGAATGCTCAGCATTCTATCAGGAAAATAGAAATCACTTCAAGTATTACAAGGAGGAAGGGATTTATTTATATACGGACATTAGAGCTAATAAAGTCATTGGCAGAATTAAAGAATGAAGATGAGAAAAAGGTGCTATCCAGTCATTTGTTATGATTGTGTCCAGATGTCCCCCCAAAGCCTCATGCAGTCACGGGGCAGCTTCTAGAGTTTGTGATTAACTCATGGTCCAGTGCTGGGATTTTGGGTGTGAGGGCTGCACCCGCCCTGGGGCGGAGGGCCTGGGTGTCCTGTAAGGGAGGAGAGTGGCTTGGTCTCTGCGCTGCTCCTCCCTACTTGCTCTTGCTGCTTTGGCTGTTTCCTGCTGCCATGACCTGCTGTCCTCTGCCATGTGCCACTCTGCCTTAGAGCCAGCTGAGTGTGGACTGAAACCTCCACAAGCTGTGAGATAAATAAACCTTTTCTTCCTTAATTTTGGGTGTCAGCAATGAAAGAAAATAACTGAGACACATTCCTAAGTTTATTACTAAATTTCGTAGTCAAGGGGTTACTGCAATTTTAAGATCAACTGCAAAATACCAACAAAAAAGCAGAGGAAGAAAAGTCAGAGACCCCCCAAAAAATCTCACAGTGCTAGCATTTAAACTTTAGTACCAGGCAGTCCAGGAAATGTAGTTTCCCGCTTCCAGCCTCTGGAGTGGAGGAGAGAACATCAGAAGGCTGGCCTGGCACTGATGTGATATTAGTGGCTGTTGCAGCTGGTTTCTAGATATTCCCCCAAAGCCCACACACTCAAAGGTGGGGCTTTTCAGAGGACGCTGGACCTAGGGCGTGTGAACATGGATTAAGGGTGTGTGATACCCGAATTAGCCAACTAATCGCTTTAACATAGCTCTGGGTGTGGACACTGGGAAGGTCCACCTTGGGAAGGCACCAGTCAATAGCATGCACTATGAAGGAAAGATGGAAGGCAGGCGGCTCATGGCTTGGTGCCACTGCCTCCCACCTGCCCTGCCATGAATGACTGTTTTTCCTTTGTCATGCTCCCATGCCATGTGCCACCCTGCCTGTGAGCCAGCCAGCTATGGAATGGAACCTCTGCAGACTGTGTGCTGAAATAAGGTTTTCCTCCTTTATCATGTGAGTGTAGGTATTTTGTCCCAGCAGTGATAGAAGTAACTAAGACAGTGGCTAAAGGTTAAAGAGGATTGAAAGATGTGACTGCACAGAAGATGAGAAACCCAGAACGACGCCGGCACTTTGACCTAAAGACCCTGGGGGAGGCGCCTCCTTAGCTGAAAGCAGGCAGACCATGGGATGAGCAGCTCGAGCAACAGAGGCAAACCCTGCGACGCCTGCCTCAGCGGGCAGTTCATACCAATGAAAGCTCTGAAAGTCGGAAGGAAGGAACCAGTTGGAGAAGGATTTAGACCAGTGGTTCCCTATCTTGAGCTTACATCAGAAACTCAATGGAGTCTATTAAAAGGCAAATTGCAGTGTCTGACCTCCATGACATTTCTGACTTAGTACTCGCAGGTAGACTGAGAATTTGCATTTTGAAGAACTTTCCAGATGGTGTTGGTGGTGTAGGGGCAGGCACTTTGCTTTGAGAACCACACTAAGGACCTGAGGAGCATCGGACTTCCTAGGGGCTTATACAGAAGCGTGTATGGAGGGCTGGGGGAATAGCTCCGTGGTACAGCTCTTGCCCAGCAAGTGCAAGGTCCTGAGTTCAATTCTTGGTACCAAAAAAGAAAATGTGTATGGAGAAGAATAACAACCCCAAATTGTTTTAACTTGCTTTTCATAAAATAGAAATATAGCAATTATGATATTGCCTTTGAATGTCTGACAGGTGTCAATACCAATTGGTTTACTAATCTAAATGCAAGCTTTTGTGCTTTGAATACACTACAAATGAATCCTGATGCTAGTACTGTTCGCATTGAGAAAGACTTGAATGTCCAATTAGAAATGAATATTTGATTCTTGTATTATTCGATAAAAAGACTTGAGTATAGGGTCATGAATGAAAAACACAGTGAATGTTCAACTTAAAAATCGTCACAGGAAAAGACACACTGGCCTCCTGCCCGTGCACACTCTCGTCCTGCTGCCCTGGCCGCTTCTGGAAGCCGCTCTAGACAGCTCTCCACATCTCTGGCTGCACAGCCGTGGCTGCCCCGGGGTCTTGGATCTGCTCAGAGTGCTTTCTTTTCATGGCTCTGTAGACGCTGGCGAAGAGCCAGGTGCCCTGAATAAGATAAAGATGGGCACAGTGAAGGCTCTGCACAGGAGCTGCTGAAACCCTGTGGGTCGGGACACCAAGCAGCCATGACACTGTAGCTGAAGACACTCGTGGAAGAAGGCTTCCTGGCCTGCCTGAGGAACTGGCAAGGATCACGGCTCTAGGAGAGAGCAGGGTGGTGTTATCAGGGGGTGATGGCCTTGTGTCTTTTACTTTTATCATTTTTTAAATGTAAACGTTTACTGCATTTGTGACTACACTTATTTACATTTGCTGTTTCTGAATATATATATATACATATATATATATGTGTATATATATATATATATATATATATATATAATTTTTTTGCAGCAATGCTAAAAATGAAAAGGCCAAAAAATTTGGTGTTGTTTTTTTTTTTTCTTTTCTTTTGTTTTTTGAAACAAGGTCTCACTCTGCAGTTCAGACTGGCCTTGACCTCACTAGGTAGCTCAGGCTGGCCTTGCATTTGCAGCACTCCTCCTGCCTCCATCTCCCCTGTGCTGGGATCACAGGCGCGCACCACCACGCCTGCTGAAAAATAAATTGAGGTTTTCAATAATATCACACTAAGGATAGCTATGCTTGCTGCATTTTATATCATTGAATTCGCATAAAAATCATTTTGGAAGATGCCAACATTTTCCCTTTAGAGGTAAGGGGGTCGCTTTTGAAAGAGGCGAAACAATGTACCTGGGTTCATAAAGCTAGAAAGCTAAGTCCTGAATTCATACCCAGGTCAGGCGGGTCTTAAATAATGGATTCTTTACATCGAATCCAAGTTCACTAGAAAATGCAATCGCCTTCAGTGCTCGCTAACCACAGAAGATTCTAAGCCCCCGAGACCTAAGGAGCCAGGCCTCCAACGGTCCTGAGGCCTGGGACGCCACCCAGGCAGCCGGGGCACCCTCAGCAGGGGAGCACGGGGAACACCAGAGCGCTTCCTGTCTTGGGATACACGTGTGCCAGATGCCTGTAGACGCTGAGGACGGACGGCACAGAGACCGCCACACCTGACTGCATTCTTGGCGTGTTAGTTGTTAAAATATATAATAAAAGCTATTTATATTGATATACGTAATAATTATTCCCTCCTAGGAGCTTGTGGATAATGGTGGGCATTTCGTGTCGGGCATAACAGCTTTCTCAATTCTTCAGAACAATTTTTACTGCATTGCCCAGGAAATATAAATTCGACGATGACACAAGAGAAAAGACCACCAACCCACCAAACGGGTTTGCATCAGAGGAACACACTAACTGCTAAGGAAGGGGAAGCTCAGCGGAAGGAATTATACCCTCCACGCGGCTCACGGGGTTTCTGAATGAACACCCAGCACATGTGGTGTTGTTCCAAAATTATAAAACAAAAGCAGAAAGCTCTCGTTCATGTGGAGGACTACACTGATCGTAGTACTTAGTCTACAGAGAAAAGTCCTTGTCTTACCTCCACGTTTACTTCTTTCAAAGACAACCATGTTTGGATAGAAAAGGATACAATTATTATCAGTATGCCCAAGAAGGGTGAAAATCATTATAATTTCCATCATAATACCTAAGCTAAAATCAGGTTTGTTTTTTGTTCCACAATTCAAAAATATTCATTTTTTGTTTTTTTATTAATTTTATTGAGAAACAAATAGCAATAAGGCAGTTTCAAAACTGATTAGTGGGACAGTTTCAATAATCAACACATTGTATATTGTTGTCTTTGTACTGGTTACTCATAGTACAAGATGCAGACATGATATCCTGTCCAAACACTATTAGTACAAATCTTTCTTCTCATTAAATTAAGAGAAAGTAACTGTATATCTATCCTATTTTGTGAATATATATATATATATATATATATATATATATATATATATATATATATTTCACTACAAAATGGTGCTTCATTTATATCCCTCTTTCTTGTTTAGTTTTGTCAGAGATGCATATTCAAATCATTGCCATTTATATATTGCAGGTGCATGAGTTTAGCAAAATAATCCAATATAGGCCAGTAGTCCATAATAATAGTGGATTATCTGCAGGACTGGCAATGTCAGAAGTTGTTGACTTGAGCCTTTTACAGCTCAGCATATTAATATGGCTTTACTTTTTATACCCCATTTTTATACTTTTCTGCTGGATGGTTAAGACCAAGATAAAGCAAGACCTATATAACAAGAAATGTAACTTGTATCTGACAAGGTCAGTCATACATTTATATGCGCAAGATGGCTAAGGGAATGATCCTGAGAATCTGCAGCATGTTTTTGAAACTAGCAGTTAATTAATAGGATTCCCACCCTGACTAACTATATATTCTGACACCTGTGAACTCAGCAACACACTGAAGACAGCAGTGTGTGACGGTAGGTCACTCTTGGAGTGCCTGTCATTCTGGTCTTCTAGATATGTCCTGCTTGTCATGACATACCAATTACTGCTATACTGTCTCTCAAGTAAATGTTTGGTTTTTTTTTTTTAAAAAAAAAAGGTAATGAATGAAAACAAGAGGCAAGAAAAAAATGTCATAGGACTGTCCTGCTACAATGCTGTATATGGTTAAATTTCTGTGTAAAAATATGTAATTGTTTATTCCTATTTTTTAAAATCAGTTGTTTTAACCAAATGACTTCCAGGCATGGAGGGCAGGCCTGTGCCGGAGTGATGCTTACCGCTGGGAGGCCTAGGGACGTTTATGATATGGAAATGCTGTTTCAAGTCCGGAGGGTGGTGAATGAACGTATGAACCATACAGATGCTGTTCCTGTGAAGTGGGCACTAATTCATGAACAAAATAAAGCTAAAAATCCTAAAGGGAAAAATAACAAATCATTAAATGAGCCACGGGGGCACAGGATTGGTTTTCTAGGAATCACTTAAATCAAAAGTAACTGTTTTAGATCAGAGATAATAACCTGTGAAATCATAAAATTACGATAAATGTGGTATATCTGAACATGATCAAAGTTTCTGACAAATTTTCTCATTATTCTTTGTGAGGAAAATGTAAAAATAATACCAAAGGAAGCAATAATTGTGGTAATATAACTTGACCAAAATGACTAAGCAGCCTACCATTTTTATATAGTACGTGGATGAAAATGTAGATCTGTGCTCCCCAAGTTGGCAGAAACTGTGCTGAGACGTTTTGGCGCCACAGTGAGCATCCAAAAGAGCCGAATGGTGAATGTGAAGAACTGAAGCTGAAAGGTGTGAAATCTAAAGGTCACAGTGGTGAGGTCTTCACTGGACCACAAGGGATTCCTCTGAAGAAACAGAAGCCCTGTGAGTGACAGCAAACAAAGGATCTCTGATAAGGACCAGACACTCTGCTCGGGGGCTACAAAGACATCGGGTCCCAAACTCACTGTGGGTGGCTGAAAAAGAAACTACAAGTGAAGAGGGGACAGCGTTATGAAGCAGTGCCTGCATCTACAAGGTTCAGCTGGCCCCCTTCCCCTGGGAGCCGCACCTTCTCCTGGCCCACATAAGGGTCAGTGACACAGGAGACTGACCAGTGGGAGCCACAGAGCCAGATCACGTTCCGTACCCAGCACTCTCCCTGAATGTCACGGTATAAAGGTAGCTGCCTCCCTCTGCCTCGTCTGTCCCTCGGGATGTCCTGAGCAAGAACCACACAGTGAAGGAGGCTGAGAAATACAGCCCCACTTAACTCTTGGGCCACCATGGGCATCACAGTCCACCCCTTGTCTACCTGGCACTCACACACATTTTCGCTAACCTTACTGGGCTCCTACATAATGGCAAGGGCACGCTTCCAGCTAAGGTCATAAAACTATCCCTTAGCCAACAAAATCATGCAAATTCTCACCAAAAGAATGATATAAAAAGACCTACCTATCTTTGAGTGACATGTCCTTTCTTCTTCTGGCTGATATTCCCACCTGATTATTCTGCAAATTAAACTCTAGAACATGTTTAATTGGTATTAATACAATCTGTATTCAAAAGTAGAGAATGAGCAGAGGAAAATAGCTGATTAATAAATAATATATTCATCTGAATATAAGGAAGTAATACTCAAAAAATCCATGTTTGTACATGTTTCCCAATTATTCTAAACAATTCTATTTTACATTGTGAGCTATATTTATACAAAACATTATCATTTGTTGATTAATCTACTTCCCCCAGTGGATTCTGAGTACCTTTGTGGCTACATACTGTCCATCACTGTATCCATAGCAACCAGCACAATGTCTGACATGTACTCAACCCACATCTGATGAATCTTGTGTTTCTATAACTTTACAACTAATTGGGTAACATTCTTACAGCATTTTTCAATGAGTGAAACACCACTAGTACAGTTTTTAGGTAATTGGCTATCAGAATGAAACAGAAAGTATGAGGGATAAAATTCAGGGTCATGGGAATTGCCGACAGAGCGCTGAGGTATACCTGTTGGCCAAGTTGAGAAGCCAGCATAAAGCCTCTGCTGCTAGAAGACAAAAGAGCTCAGAGAAAGCAACAAAACAAAGTACTAGGAGTCAGCTCTAGTCTCAGTCCCAATTCATTTCACAGAACTTAGAAAATTTATCCAATCATTCTAGGCTTCAGTTTCATCTCTATAAATGAGAAAATGAGTCAGAGAGCCTCTCAGATATTTTCCAAATTACTGTCACAATCCAGTACAGTCTGTTTTCTTACTTTCCTGTTCTGAAATGTTCCAGTAGAGCTCTTCTTCAGATTAGGCCTGACATTGGAGCACTGACCACCAGAAGTTACTAGCCCTCATATGGGTTAAAGGGAGTAGCTGTCTTTGAATATGGATTACAGCACAGTGGCCAAGTTGAACCTACATAGAGCCCAGTGTCCCTACCCAAGGCAGGATAAACAAACTCACAGCACAGAGGAACTCTAGAACCAGAGCGGCCAGGTTGTGACAGGCAGACCTTAGGTGACCAGAGGGTTGGCTTAAGGCCTTAATGAGGATAGTAGATCCTTGTGATGTGTTTCAGCGTGACCTAAAGCTCCAGTTTCCTGGAACAGGGGACTAGGAGGACAGGAGCAGAACAGTAGAATACCAGCCAGCAAGCAGACGCCAAAAGATATGGCCGTGAGGAGCCACTAACAGGGAAGCCTTATTATATACCAGGTTTTGTTCTGACCTTTACAGGGGTTGCAGCCATTAATCCTTCCAACAGCCCAATTAAGTTGGAATTGTGATCCCGTTTATAGATTAGAAAATAAAAGCTAAATAACTTCCTCAGTACAGTGACTACATTTTTTACCAATCACTGACAAAAGAAGCAAATATGTTTTCAGCCAATTTAAGATACATCAGAATGAAGATAAAAATAACAAGCCTTGATAAAAAAAAAAAAAAATCCGTGGGAAATCCCTGTCCTCCAGAGACCTGGTCTCTTGCAGCAATATGCTCCTAAGGACGCCATGTCCCTCTGTTCACCAACAGACTATCTCCAAAAATACTCACAACTTCCAAACCTTAAGCATAGACGGGGTGATGCAATTTCACAACACAAGAGTTTGGCTTTCGCTTCCAAGTCTTCCATTAAAATGAAAAAAAATATATAATTTTCAACCTGTTTGAAGTGTAAATAGATTATTTTACCTGGTTAACCTTTGTCTATCTGGATTCAAAGTTTTAAGGCCTTTGTTAATCCAACTCTTCCCTACACACTGGCCACTTTTGACACAGTTAGACCTCAGTCCATATTATCATGATATAAAAGTGTGTGTGTGTGTGTGTGTGTGTGTGTGTGTGTGCTGGTAAGCTTTCTGTTGCTATTACAGAACACTTAATATGACCGATTTAAAAGAAAAGAGGTTTAGTGTCAGAGGTTTTAGTTCCCGGCCATTTGGCCCCAGTGCTTCCGGACCCGACATGTGGCAAGGCAGGCTTCACAGCAGCAAAGGCTTGGTGAGCAGCTGCCCAGCCCACAGCAGCCAGGAGGAGCCTGGTGTCCGTAGTCCTCTCTGAGGACGTACCCCCAGGGCCTCAGGTCTCCCTATGCCTTCGAGGTTCCCGAGCGCCTGACAGCAGCAAGCTAACGATCAAGTCTCCTCAGATGTGACTTAGATGAACACTCCAGATGCAGGCTACTGCGTGCAAACCTCATACAGCTGTGAGGGCTGCATTCCTTTAGATATTAGAGCTTCCTCAAATTGTTGTCTTCAATCACTGAATTTCTGCCTCTATATAAATTCCTATCCATCTAGAAAGGAGAGACTCTACCAAGCCCTTGGGAACCAGAGAACATTTCACCAGATTGCTGAGCCATTTTGAAGGCATGATGGGAGTCCACATAAAAATTATATTCAAGGTGCTGGGGAGATAGCTCAGTGGTCTAAGAACCTGCCTCAAATGTGCAAGGATCTGGGTTCTCTCCCCAATACCCCATGCCTTGCTGGCCTTAGGTGCCGAGCAAAACCAGGCATGGTGGTGCATGCCTGTAATCCCAGCACTGACGGGGCTGACGGGACGATCACTATGAGCCTGCGCTGCGTAGTGAGACCATGCACCAAATAAGAAAATAAATAAATGATTTTTAAAAATTGATTAAAAATATTTAATTTATAGGCACTTGTTGCTCTCAAGTGTTTAGTACTATATCCATTATATAACAGAATAATACCTAAACAGGCAACAAAAATGCACAAGGAAGGAAAATGACAAGCCATTTTTTTTCAACAGAGTAAGACATAAAATTTCTAAGAAAACCCAAACAAACACAAAAAAGTACAATTACGAAGAAACAACTGGGAAGCCATAGAAAGTATCAAACTAGATATGGAGGCCGCACATGCCATAGAAAAAAAAGAGTCTGAGAACCGGAGTGGAGTAAGTTCCTGTGTGTGGAACAGAGCTGTGAGGGTCCTTCAGCACTCAAATACTGTGTAGCTCTAAAACACCGCTTAATGAATTCTCCTCAAACCCCAGCACGTGCTCCCTGAGGAGGACACCTAAGCCTGCCTAGTCCCAGGTTCGGCTGAGGAAGTTCTCACCAGAGTGGGAACCCTGCCCTGGTGACAGGGTCACAGGCACAGCACACACAGAAACGTACTACACGGCAATCTGACCCACACTGAAAAGGCTGCTGAAGCCCTGGGCCCATCCAAGGGCTGGAGAAAGGGAAAGCACCTGAGAGTCTCTGACGAGAACAGCAACATAGACTATCGCTCACTGCAAACCGTTAGCACTTCAAACTTCTGCCTCACGAAGGCTGCGCACAAATCCGTCCTTAACAGGAAGAGCCTGCCGTGGGTCTTTCTAGAAGGCAGTGCACATTTCAGTGAATGCTAACATGTTTGCAAACATAATGAAAATAGTACTTCCCACAGAGCAGCGTGAGATTATTTGAATAAAATATCTGCCTTTGGACATGAGTCTCTGCCATGGTTGCAGAAGGCCTGTCCTTTGTTTGTGGATTAGAAGCCACAGTGCAGTGCGGACTGCACTTTCTGAGGCCTGGCTGCAGAAATCTCTCACCCGCTGACATCTGTCCAAATTGCTGGTCCTAAATCTCTGCATCTGAATTTTAGAAGCTAAAACTTTGGCACTGCTAAAGAGCCAGGTCTCGGGATGGGAAAGTCTCAGGGGGGATGAAATTCAATACCAGAATTTCAAATATTTTATCATTGTAGAGCAGAAATTGACACAGAAAGAGAACACAATGTGAATGGCTCATCACAGGACCCCAGCAAACCGAAAAGTGGTGGCATTTCAATTCCAGTGGACCACCTGGGGGCACGTCTCCAGGCACTCACTTCAACTGGAAGAAATCTGCTTTGTTCTGAGACAGGTTCTGGAGTCCATGTCCCGCTGGGGCTGCCTAAGGCTATGTTTATGTCCTGCAAGAGTAGAAATCTGGGGTATGGATTCTCTCTAAAAACTGCTTCAAACAGAAGTCCCCACATCTCTCCAAATCTCTCCCTCTCTAAATCTTCTTTAGTTGCGTCTGTGTGCAGCTGGTGTCACAGACATTTGTTTCCAATAACAGCTCATCATTTCAAAAGGCCTGACATATCTGTCAGTAGACCAAAACTGCAAGAGAAAGTAGAGTTTATTCGGCTTCAGGAAGGAAGGGATAATTAAATTTATAAAAAGCCATCAGAATATACACACACAAAAAAATATTTAAAACCTAGCCCCCACAAGAAAGCAGCTGTCATGGACCAGCTCTGAATTCTCAGGGATTTAACCCAATAGAATTCTGTGTTACCCACATGAAGTCCACATGGCTAGTGTGCTGGGGATTGAGATCCTGCAGGACCCCAAGCTGACAGTGCTCAGCGGCACAGCTAAAATGCAAATGAAGCTGGGAAACGTGGTCCTGGAAGAAGCTAAAAGGTTTATGAACTATGACTTAGGCCTGGCTACACCTAACTGTTATGTGTTCTGTCTAGATGTCCTCCCAAGGCCTCACACAATTATAGGTGGGGCTTAGGGGAGGTGCTGGCTCAGGGGTGTGTGCTAGTGCTAGATTAGGCATGCGACACTGAGATTAAGGCTATGTGATATCTAAATTGGCTTAGCACAGTGTGGGTATGTATAAAGGAAGACTCCCCTCCAATGTGGGTGGAACCAATGCATAGGCTTAGCTTGGATGGAATGCAAAGGGACAGAAGGAAGGTAGGCTTGCTGCCACTGCCGCCGCTGCTGCTCGCTGCCCCTGCCGCCCTGCCATGGGCAGATTCTCCTTTGCCATAGTGTCCTGCCTTGGAGCCAGCTGACTATGGACTGGAAACCTCTGTAACCTGCGAGGCAAAATATACCTTTCTTCCTTTATCTTGTGGGTGTCAGGATTGTGCCTGGCCAGTGAGAGAAGTCGCTAGGACACTGACTAATATGCAGCACAGTGTTTCAGAAGAACTTGCGTTGACCCAGAGTACATGCAAATTAGTAACGTGCCTGTGCAGAAGCTGGTGTGTCACGGCCACAGCGGCTCAGAGGCAAAGTGTGTCATGGCCGCAGTGGCTCAGAGGCAGTTTCTAATGCTTACAAATATTTTTGTCGTGTGTGCCATGCTACTGGGATTGACTTGCACTGAAGATTTTTTATTTTTATTTATTTTTTGTTATACCAAGGATTGAACTCAGAACCTTGAGCTTTCCAAGCAAGCACTTACTCAGCTGAGCTATCTCCCCGGCTCCCTTGACTCGCACTGAAGGTGAAGGCTGCCTTTATCCACTGGCATACAGTGCAGGGGTGAATCCAAGCTTTACAGAGCATTTACTCCTTTCCGTGTAATTTACGTTCATGCTGCCACGGATGCTTATGAAATTTTAAATAACTGCCCCAAATGTCTCAGTGAATATTAGGGTTTAATTTCAAGGCAGAGCATTTTTAAAAGTCAATCTGTGCATTTTTCAAAGGATGGGCAGCATGACTTCCCACGGGTTTCTGCACAGACAGGCGCAGAGCACGTTACCTGTGTGTCCAGAGCAGCACTCAGAGCCCTCAGGCACGGGGAGCGCCCTTCTGATACCTGCAAAGCAGGTGGAGCAGCTGGGAGCGCAGGTGCATGGGTGAGGACAGTCTGTGAACCACAGCACGGCCTGTGCGCTCCCGAATTAGACAGCCATGAATTTCATCCCAAAAACTCAACTGTTAAGGCTTGGAATGCCTTACACTGCGATCAGCTCCCAAGCACAGGAGAGCGAGCCCCCCGCACAAGAAGAGGCCACTGGGAAGCCCCTGAGGGTGCTGCCCCTCTTGGGCTCCCCGATGGCAAGCAGGGACTTGATGGCTAGAGCGCCGATGGGTTGAGCTTTCACACTGATGGGAGGGAAGTGATGCAGGCAATGCATGCCATCAGACAGCCAAGGACCACTCACGGCTGGCTTAGGAACACTTCCCGTAATAATTTTTCAGCTGATGGACACTCGGGTTCCTTGTGCTGACATTAGGGCAAGAACGCTAGCCAGAAAGAGCCAGGTGTACAACTGAGCACATATATAGGAAAATTACCCACCCGTGCATCCATGAGACACGCGGGTGCCTGCTGTACCAAGCGCCTTGAGCAAGCGGCACTAAGAGTGAGAAGACAGAAGCTCTTTGCGGCTCGTGCCCCGGGGGTGGGGCCATAAATACATAGGATCAAAAGTCAGCCGAATTCCATTCTACTTTTCTGCATAGCACGCCCCTGTGCCCCCAGAGTCCTCTTGCCATTCGTGAATTTATTTTCACACTTGAAATAAAAAAAGCTGGTGGTAGAGTTTGCTCTCATGAATGATTCATCGTAACATATGACAGCAGTAGTGCCGCTACATTCAAGGACCTACACATATCTACACACATGAACTGACTAAGCTATGAAAACACTATGTTAAAAGTAACAGTAGAAGTAGAAATGGCGAGACCCAGTCCTAGCCCAGGCGGGGTGAGTGTGTGGGAGAGCTTCCCGCTACCCAGCACTGGCGGGACCTACTACTGATCCCAGCCCAGGCGCAGCATGGGTGAGACCCTCTTCCACCCCCTTGGAACGCCCCCCACCACTCTGCAGCACCTCCCCCACCACGCCCACAAGTAGGAATTTCTGCAGCATTCCGGGAAGCCCCAAGCCCAGTACTAGCCCAGGCCCGGTGAGTGTTTGGGAGAGCTGCCTCTCCCCCCTACTCCATCTTGTCCCCCCCAGGCTCAGCTCAGGCCTGCCATACATGCCTGGGGTGAAACCCTGCAGCTACAATCCCTGCAGAAAGTGTAGAGGATAGAACCACCCAGCTAGTCCAGGAGCAGAAAATCGTGCCAGAGGGGCACAACAAGTTCACCCCCCAAGGGCAGCAGCAGGAGGGAGCTGAGCACAGCAGCCAGAACCAAGCCAGGCACAGCTCGATAAACCAAACTTTGTAGATCTGCACCTGAACTTCATTACGTGCTAAGGTTATAATTACAACAAAGATCCTACAACAAAGGTCAGAAGACAGTGCTACACAAAATGATGAGAAAGAACAAAATGCAACCTCAGAACCCAAGCCCACCCGTAACAAGTGCAGAGGACATTAACACAGAACAAGTTGGGAATCACACAGCTGAAAGCAATGAATCAATGGCTACTGAAATAAAGAAACAGCTGCAGAAAGGTA
>NW_004524724.1:3350595-3382277 GCF_000260255.1 Octodon degus
AGACCCAATACTATTATGGGCTACTGGACTCTTTTAGAATATTTTGCTGAGTTTACACACCTATAATATTCAAATAATGGAACTTAACAAAAAAAGGGGATACAGATGAATGTCCATTTTGTATCTGTATATTCAAAGTAGTTAGGATAGATATATAGTTACATTCTCTAAATGAATATAGCGATTTGTTCTAATGGTGTTTGTAAATAGGATATCAAGTCTGCAACTTGTACAGCAATTAACCACTAGGAGGAATGTATGCAGTGTGTTAATTATTGAAACTGTCCTACCAATTTGATTTGAAACTGTTTCATTGCTACGTGTTTATCAATAAAATTATGGGAAAAAATAAAAATAAAATAAAATAAAAACAAAAAAAATAGTAGAAATGGCAAATAAATATATTAAAAGAGCTCAATATCACTAGTTCTTTGAGAGAAGCCAATTAGAACAATGATGAGATTCCATCTCACTCTAGAAAAAGTGGCTATTATCAGGAAATCAATCAGTAACAGATGCTGAGGGGACTCTGGGGTAGAGGAACTCTCCTCCACTGTTGGTGGGAGTGTAGACTGACGCCACCACTATGGAAATCAGCATGGAAGTCCCCAAAAACAGTAAACTAGAGATTCCATTTGACTCAGCTGATCCCCTTATTGGTATTTACCTGAAAGAATTAAAAACATCACACCACAGCAATATATGCACACCAATGTTTATAACTGCTTGGTTTTTAACACCTAAATCTTGTAACAACCTAAATGCTTATCAATCAATGAATGAATAAGAAGATATTGTTTTCCATACAATGGTGTATACTACTCAGCCACAAAGAAGGATAAACTTGATGTATTTCCAGCTAAATGGATGCTCCTTGAGACCATACTCTTAAATAAATCAAACACTTGTGCAAATATCTCATTATTTCTCTGGTGTGAGAAACTAAAAGTGTAAATAAGGACAAAAATGTATACTAGTGCTAGATATTTTCAAATAGGAAGAAAATGCTTAAATGGGAAGGGCAACTAGGGAGGGGAGAGGAAGAGGGAAGGGAGGAAAGAAACAAGGAAGGAAAGAAGGAAGGAAGGAAGTTGGGAGGGAAAGAGGGTGAAAGGTAAAACAAGCAAAGAAGGAGAAAGTGAAACAAAACTTTTGTAAAGGAGGGGAAGAGGGGCTGAAGGGAGGGGAGGGGAAAAGAAGAATCAAGGTAAATATTGTACAGGTACAAATTCTCTATGATGCATGTGATCATTAGATATTAAAATGCTAAAATGAACCATGAAGAAAATGAATAAAATATTAAATTAAATAAATATTAAATTAAAACTATTAAATTAAACAGTGATACAAGAAAGCCTTTAAAAAGCCATGCTGTTATCCCGATCTCCCAGGTGAGCAAGCAGAGGGCAGAAGATGGCTCTCAGAGATTCTTGGCCAGCCGCAGGCCTGGGGTGTGAGCCCGGGAGGGGCCCAGAGCCTACGACCCTGACTGTGAGCTCTGCTCCCTCTGGGACCAAGTATCAAATCGAATGAAAGTAAAGCCTGTCAGTGATCCTATGGGAAGAATGGATTGGATCACTATTTCACACCTACAAAAACTAAATTTCATTCACTAGAAATGGACAAATTATGTAGGTCAAAAAAATACCCATAACCAAATGTCAGAGAGAAGTAGCTGCCGGCTGAGAGAAGACCAGCCTGTGAAACGCTACAGAGGAACAATTCGGACAGCCAGCCAAGAAGGAAAGCGGGAAAGGATACAAAGCACCTTGTGTGTTTCTCTAGGAAGAACTGCAGCTGGCCCTCCGTCTTTGAAAAGATGCTTAGTTTTTCTAGTCAAGGAATAGCAAGAGAAAATGGCTCCCAGGTGGGGCAAAATGTGCAGCCCCATGTGCACCAGCCTGGATGCAGAGGAAGAGGAGCCCTGGTCGTTGGGTTCCAGCAGAATCGGTGGAGCAGCTCTGGAGAACCTTGCGGCGCCATGCGATGCAATCGTGGGAAAGGCCAAGGTGTGGCGCTCATTTCAGTTCCAATCCTGAGGAAGGAGCACCGTGCGGCATGGACCTGCTCTCCCAAATCCATGTGCAAGAAAGGGCCTGCAGGGTGACCCAGGGGCCAGTGGAGCCAGTGAGAGGTGTGAGCTGGGGCAGCCTCCGAGGGCGCAGCAAGAGTGCCTTCGCCTCGGGCAACATCTTTGCAGCCTCCAGGACCGAGAGCCAAATCAGTTCCGTTCATGAGAAATGACTCTGTCTGTAGAATTCTGTTACAGCCATAGAAAGCAAACTAAGTCAAGCCTGCGCTAGAAGACAGTTTTGCACATTTGCCCAGCAACAGACACACAGAGGTGTTTGCTGCAGCAGTTTGCAATTAAGAAAAACTGGAGGGAAGACAAATGCCAGTCACTAAGGAAAAGAACAAGCAGGAAATGCAGCCCCAAAGTGCCGTGCTAAAGTAGCAATGGAAAAGGAACTAGCTTTGGGCCTGGTTACTTAAACTTGCATTACATTTACATTAACCTCAAAACTATCATGTTCAGTGGACAAAAATACAGTTTAAAGTTTGATACCATATGTGTGCATTTGGAAAAATGTGGAAAGCTTCACACACAGATGCGTGGAGAAGCACCGGGAAGGAAGCCGCGTGGAGTCAGGGGAGCTGAGCAGCCCAGGAGAGCAGAATCCGAGATCAAAGGAAACTTCCAATTTGCTTTAGTTTTTGCTTTGAATAAAAGGCACACTAAAGACAGTTTTAAACTGATGGATCAGAAAACTGGTGTTTTTGGGACAGGGGAGATAGCTCAGTAGAATAAGTGCCTTCCTGGCGAGCACAAGGGCCTGAGTTCAATCCCCGGTTCTGCCAAAAAAGAAAAAAAAAAAAAAAAGAAGAAGAAGAAGAAGAAAGAAAACTGGTGTTTTGATATTAGCCTACGCACCTTGCAAAGCTTCTGTATTCTGAAGGACAAAGACCCAAGGGGTGTGGCGTTTTTATTTATATTTGAATGTGAGCCGATCTTCTACTAGAAGGCTTGTGCATGACTTCCCCACTCGGCCTGCGGCTGGCTGGATGTGCACCTCACCTCCTGTCCAGGGCTCCCTGAGGATGGATTCGGATCAGGGTCAGCTTTGGTGGTACACACATGCACGTACGCACATGCACACACGCACACACAAACTCACAAATCCCACCCACACACGGGGTAAGACGTGGCAGTATTTGCCGACAATATAGAACCTTGTCTTTTGGTTCGACCAAGGATGCTCTGCCCTTACGCCAATTTGTTTATGTTTCAGAGTAAGATGTCCTTAGAAAAAACAGTAGCAACGTTTTAAAGCCTCTGAAATAGCCTGAGTGGCACAGGATCAATACCCGCCTGCTATCCCCCCTTTCCTACCCACACTGGCTTCACTGGATCAGAATGAATTTCCAAGTCAATGAAACTTCCAAGTCAATTTCCAAAAGAAGCGGGCTTCGCACAACCCGTTCCCTCCTTCCCGACAGAGGCCTGCAGCCCCCCTGAGTGCGAGGCCCTGCGTGGAGCCGGCAGCCTTCAGGGGCCCTCGCAGGCTGCCAGGCGGGAGGGCGACCACGCTGCTCCCCGAGAGAAACCAGCGTGGCGCTCTAACGGCCTGGAGCGAAGGGCTCCCGCGGAGCGTCCAGGTGGCCCTGTGTCTTCCCTGCTCTGAGTGCTCCCTCGGCCTTCCCTGGCGCCCCACCCTATCTCTGCCTGGAAACCACTGTCACTCTGACATGCAAAATGGACTTCCGAAAGCCTAATGGCTGCTACATCACAGGGAAGAGGGTCCGACCTCGAGCAGTGACGATTAACTGCACACGCTCACGCAGAAGCTGCCCGGCTCGGAACAACGCCTCTCTCCTTTAATAAAAATGTTTCCAGTCATTTATTTTCTGACCAAGTTTGGGTTCTCTGCCCAGGAGTGACTCTTGTTTTGTCAACTTCGGGGTTGTCCCCCTGTGGGGCTGGCCTTGACCACAGACACGGGGCGGCCACCAGCAGAGCACAACTTCAGCCAATGAAACCCACCGGGCAGAGCGAGGAGGCCCAGTGGCCAGGAATCCCGCTGGCTCCGGGCGTCTCCAGGACGGCGCTCCTCCGTGGCTTCCTGGCAGGTTCTCCAGAGGGACGCCGTGACAGGAAGGGAGAAGTGCTGAGAGAGCCCAGGGCGGCCTTGAGTTAGGAGGGCTTTAGTAACTGTCCGTGCTTATGAAACAAGCCCAGGAAAGACTGGGGTGGGTGTGTTTTCCTTCTAAAAGATCCTGGAAGGTGCAGGACAGGCACGTGCTACTCAACACCACGCCCTTGGCTGGCAGCTCTGTGCCTGCCATACACCACGCTGCCTTGAGTGTGAATAATGAGCACAGCCCAACCGTCCTGACACCCACCTAGTGACGTGGGCACCTACAGGCACTCATCCCAACAGTGACCATTCCTTAGAGATGCAGGCCAAGAATGAGGACCACATCCTGTGGGTTGGGAAACTGAGGCCAGACCAGTGTGCAAGAAAGGAGCGGGAAAGCAGCACGGGATCTGAGGATGAAGTACGCGGCCGCCCTGTGTCCGGGTCAGATCTCCTCTGCGGCAGCTACTTGCCCAGTTCCAAAGGAGTACGATCTCCTGCTATCCCCGCACCACCCAGAGGTGCCTGGCACAGACTAGGAGACTCTGGCTTCCAAAGTTCAGCATCACCAAAGACAAGGAGGCACAAGACGTTGCAGGCAGTCCTGCATCCGCTGATAACTCCGAGGTCAGCTCACCTATTCCTTGCTGGGTAGGCGTCCTGACATCGGTGCTGGGAACAAAGTTATTCTGAAACCAACGTGGTGTTGCCACACCTAAAATGCCATATACTGCTGGGCATTTTATAATTAATCTTTAGTTCTTTTCTCTTACATATTTTTTCTTTTCTCGTTTTCAGATTCATTTAGAGATTATTCAGAGGTCCTTGTGCCCACGGGACGGGAACAAGCTGGGGGAACCTGGATGCATGAGTTTAGAAAGACAGTTGTGAAAAGCCATAAGAATGATAAATCAACTGTGTGAGTCTCATGGCTGATGCTGTAAAGTGAGGCCGGGTAAACTCAGGTACGACAGGATGTGAGAGGTGACAAAATAATTGTTCTGGAGATGGAGTGCTTGAAGGTTGCCACGTAAGAGATTTGAAAACAGCAGATCTCCATAGGCTGCTTCCTGTTAGACTGCGCTGAGTGTCTTGTGTGGGCCATCTAAGTCCAACCTTCTAAGAACCTTGCGAGGCCCTGAAGAGGAGACCAGAAAGGAGAAGAGCTAAGTCACCACCACTATGCCCACGAAATAGCCTGCTCCTCCCACGCTTCCTCAGGGCCTAATCCCAATGGCTCGTGGCCACTCTCAGCCGCGGGTGTGAGGGAGGTCAGCACGCACACCTCCAGGATGTGAGGTCGAGTGGACACACCAGCCCAGGCTGCTATGAAAGAGGAAGACGTAAGATCACCCTCTGCCCTCAGAAAGAGGGAGAGGTAGCGGTGTGTCAGGCCCAAGGAGAGGCCCGGAGCAGGAGGGCTGAGACAGCAGGCAGTGCTCTGGAAGTCTTGTCTCTGTCCTAAGACCCTGGCAAAGGGCGGTAAAGGCAATGCCAAACCCTTGCTTGCTCATTGTGGCCCATGTTCGGGCAAGAGAGGGGATGCCCGGCATGTGGGATGGGCTGCTCAGAGGCTCGCCGCAGGCACCCCTCCATACCTGGAGTGGTCGAGAGCCTAACTTTCTCTTATCTCAAAGTATTTCTTTGTATCTAGAAAAGACTTAATATCCTCCTGAGCCTCTGTGCGTGTGTGTGCGTGTGTGTGTGTGTGTGTGTGAGCAGGTGTGCATGCGTCCCTGTGTCCCCTGTGACAATTGGCAACACAGAGCAGTTACTGACTTGGGGATTGAGTTATGAATGATACAGTTCAGAGAAACCCTGGAAGAACACATTTTTAAATGCAAGGTCTGAGTGCTGATTGACACACTCTGTACGATAGTAAAATCTGGCAGGTGCATTAGCAGCGTCCCTCTGATCTGTACACATCCACACTTGTCTTCTTAGGGTACTTGGTAATAAGCTTCTTTAAAGATCCCTGAGTAAGCACTGCAGATAACATCTGGAGTGTGCAGCACTCAGTCCTTTTAGAATGGCTCTCTCCCGCTCCTTTCGTTTTCTTAAGAAAATGTCAGTTTAATCATTTCCTAATGCTTTGATAATGTGTTTCTTTACATAGCTGTAGAACACTCGCTACAGTGTTTTAAAAGCATGAATGTAGATGTAAAAGTGCCAGTTAAATGAGATTACTCTTTCCTAATGAAATAGCTGAAGAGGAGTTTGAAGTTTTCTAAACTCAGAGAACATTTTTCAGAGCAGATAATGAGGTCCAAGACTTCTCCTGTGCCTCTTGTTTGAGAAAACAGCATATCATATCTTGATGAATATAAGTGATTCTTAGCACATCTGGAGCCCACCTCCCTGAGGCCATCTGTCACACACACCGTGTGTTGGCCTCCAGGTAGGATGGGCAGGGCAAGCACCATGGCTTGAGAGAGAAGGGTGCATGTGGGGACCTGGTGGGGGCCACCGTCACTGCTGGTGCAGGTGGCACTGCGAGGAGGGCTCTGCAAGGGCTCAGGAAACCAGTGGGATGCACGCAGGCTGTGACTCTGGTCAACATCACCGCAGGGATGGCGGGAACCCTCACAGGAGGAGGCCCCTCTCTCTCCGCACGCATCAGCCACATTGGAGGGAATGGCAGACGCTCAGAGACAAAAGTGGGCACCTTGATTGGGTCAACAGGGTGGGACTGAGTCAGAGACAGGACCAGGAGAACAGGGACAGGGCCCCCAGTAAGAACCAGTGTGAAAGGCATGGCACAGAAGCCCAGGAGAACAGCAAGAAGGAAGGTGGGGTCACGGGCCATACCCCAGCAAGAGCAGACAGGGCCAACTTCTTGGCAACGAGTTGAGGTTCTAGAAACCTAAACTCTAGATTCAGTTCTAAGCTTGCTGCATCTCCCATGGCTGGGTCACTGAAAAAGTCCAAGTCCTTGGGCGTCACCTTGGGGTTCAGAGGTGGGAGCAAGCCAACTTGTTCTAGGCTCTGACAACCCCTGGGCCAAAATGTTAAAGCACTTCCAGTGCTTGTGGGAGCCCTGGGAATGTGACCGGGCTTGGGCTGCTGTGGAGAAGTGGTGAGGACAGAAAAGGGAGACAGACACATTCTGCACCTTTATGTGAGCCCCAGAAACGCCCAGAACAATGCCTTGTCCAAGGAGGGTGGAGGAGGAGGGAGCCCTCCTGCTGTATTAATATCAGTTCTTCCATATGATTACATCCATAAGTACATAAATATATTAAAATAATTATGGCATATGCATTATGAAGTGCCACAATTTCATTTCTTGCACTAACAGGATCTCTAAGAGAAGCCCATTTTATGTCTTCCTGGTGATTGATGACCCTGCTCGCCTTGTCTCCAGCATGCCACTGAAGTGGAGGGCTGGGTCTGGAGTTCAGCAAGAGTGAAGCAAGTGTCTGCTCCCAGCGAGGCCTTGGCCCTGGCTGAATCAAGCATGCAGCCTGCATCTAGGACCCCGACGACTTCCTATGAATAAAGCAGTGAAGGTTTTCTACCTTCAAAATTCGAACAACAAAGTGAGCTCTAATTTGCTCCTCGTTACCTGGTCCCCATCTCAAAGACGAAGGCCATTAGCAGCACTTCCACGTCCCCGAGGGCATGGTCACCTTCTGCAGATGCTATTTCCCTCACTGGCAGGCTAGCTGATTTTCTAAAAGCACGTCTTCCGGAGCTGGGGCCTTGCGTGCACACACGTTGGCTCATTTTCCTCCCCTCTCTGGGCTGAATGCGCTTTGTTCCTCCAGGTCCTCGCTTCATTGCCTGGCAGCCAGGACCTCAATATGGGCAGTGGGCACTGATGGCCTGATAGACCGACGGCACCTTTCCTTCGGCTTCCACTATAGGAGAACACTTCAGGAGACCACGTTGTTACCTGGTCCTCCATGTGGGGCTGCATTTGCCAGTGGCTGTGTGCTGTGAGAAAGTCCCTGCTCCCGCCAGGCTCCCTGGCCTCCCCCTTCCCTAGGACTGGGAGCAGCTCTGGTCACTGGGAACCCACAACATCTCCTCATCATTGTGGCTTTGCTGAGTCCCACTCGCACCTTCAATACTGGTCCCTTCACTGAGTTCTCCGTGACCATTACCTGCCTCCTGTCTGCACCCTGCCCAGTGCAGGGCCCTCTCTATTTATTCCATAGTGTCTCGAGCCCTGTAGGCTCCATGGGTGCACCAGCAGCACAGGGAGGGGAAGCCATGCTTTCCTGGGTGCTTCCTAAGAAGCTTGCGAGGCAGCTGGCCACAATCGAGGGCTAAAATAGAACCTGCGGATTATCGGAGGTTTCAATTATCCTTGTTAGCCTCGTTCTATCTCGCACGGAGAGCTGAGAATTGCCTGTGTCAAGACGACGCTGACACACATCACAGAGGCTGTGCAGCAGTCTATCTGCTCATTAAGAGTTTTTTACTATGTCCCACTGATCTCCCACTTCTTGCAACGCTTTTGATGTGGGTTTAATTCTAAGTTCTGACAGAGAAAGGGTCTCACATCCAATGTGCCCAGTGCACTCTTCACATGACTGTCAAAAATGCAACTATTTGTCCCCAGGCTTAAAATGCCGGCTCTAAAGAAGGTCAAGGACTCTCCCTGGGAACATCTACAACAGTGAAGCATATTCTCAAGGTTCATTTTATCTCGAACTTTCCTTCAATTGAGTCTTAATTTGGATATTGTACTTCCATAAGCCCAATCTGCACTCAAGACCCTCTGCAAACACAGAGTAATAACTTGATTTTTATTTCTCTCTAAGCCACAAGTCTACCTGCTGGGCTACAGAAACACTGCTGGGCAAATTTAGATCCAAGGAACGTGACAAGTGATTCACCTCTGGAAAGTTGCTTTCTTTAGTAATTCTTACATATCATGTTGGAATTATTTTGTGTTTCCATTCTCAATAGTTTATGTTTTAAAGACAAAGATTAAGTAATAAAATCCTCAATGAATAATAAAAACTTAAATTCTCCTCGTTCATTATCAAGAAAATAAAATGTTTCTCCATATATAATATATTTTGGCTTTGTGCTTTAAAAATTCTAGTCCAAATTTTATACAAATGGTATCTTTCATACATATCCTCTTAAAAGCGCTCTTCAGAA
The DNA here is from genome assembly GCF_000260255.1 of Octodon degus. Taxonomy (NCBI): domain Eukaryota; kingdom Metazoa; phylum Chordata; class Mammalia; order Rodentia; family Octodontidae; genus Octodon; species Octodon degus. Next base: position 3,359,847 of record NW_004524724.1, read on the forward strand.
GTTCTCTAAAAATAACTATTATACATTGTGGTAATGTCACTAATTAATGTTTCCTGCCAGAATTTCTGTGAGCTCCGTAACTATTTCTCATAATACACACAGGTTTTTGCAACTTGGCAAAATTTGGTCTTGAATTTGTCCTCGGAGGTCCCGAACCTCGACTGTCAGCTTCTGTATGATCCATAATTTGTCTTCCACTTCCCCCTGTTGAGCTGCTACACTGGAGCTTCATGTAAACTTCAGCCCGCCTCAGCTCCACAGCGAGCTGCGTGGCACAGGATCTGCCCCAGGGTGCGGGTGCGGCTCTGCGCCCTGCGTGTCCAGAGCACCGGTGTTCTAGTCACTCTATGCAGCAACCATGATGTCCCCAAGAACAGGAGCACATCTGGATCTCTGAAGCTCACTCCTGTGTGCCCATCTGCAAAGATGTCCCAAGCAAGTGACTTGTGACACTCAGGGAGTCTGCTACACATTACCCCCTTCCCAGCTAATCAAGCTCTGAAATCATATTGCCAAGGGACGAGAGACTTCACTCCAAATGTGGAAAAGGAGAAGGGCCCTCACAAGTGTTTCTCTCTATGGAAAGGTAAATGACTTCAGCATTCTATGGGTGAGCATTACAAAATCCAAGTGGCTACAGCCAGTGCAGGATTGGGACCGAGAATGGGATATCGGCCCCAGCTTTGTCAGGAAATCGCCTTTAACCTTGAGCAAATATATATATATATATATATTTTAATATAAGCTCAGTGCGCCCCCCCCCCGGGCAAAAGGAGTCAGCCCTGGGTTCAGACTGCCCTCTCAATACCGGCGTGCAGCTACCAGTGTGTGCAGCGGAGCCCTTGATAGTAGCAGGCTTGGCAGCTCCGCCAGAGTCAAGCTATCACTCTGCCATTTGCTCTGTGGCCTCTCCAAGACTGGGCTCCTTGCCCATGAAAGGGAAATCAGTGGCACGCTGGCTCACGGGCCCCAGGATGGGTGCATCCCTTCCCAGCTTCATGTTCAGTGACATCACCCTGGTGGCTTCAAATCTGCCTGCTGTATGGATGCTGTCCATAGGCTTGCCCGCCCTCCCCAGAGGGCCCAAGCGGGGCTCTGCCAGTGGAGCCCTGGAGGCGACAACAGTGCTTGTATGACAAGAGGTCCTGGGTTATATATTTTCAGTATCATAGGAAATAATTCACGCCAATAACAAACGGCTTAACCAAGGTCCGCGTGTACTCTGCGCTTTCTCTAAGTTCTGCTATCATGCCACCAGAGTGTGTAGCCTGCCAGTGGGTAGAGGGAAAAGGCCACATAATCCCTGCCAGGCCTGCGGGTTCCAACATGCACCTCACTTTCCACTAAGTCTACCTTGTGCTCAACTTGAGTTCCCCAAGGTGGGCAGCAAGCTCTCCTTTAACTCCCCACGTGCAGGTCTCTGGGAAGCACTGCCCCTCTCTGTGACTGAAACAAAGGCTTGTCCTCCCCATCACTCCACCTATGCCTGGTGGCAGCCCACAAAGCTAATGAACCACACAATGAGCCAGTTAGCTTCCAGTCAGCCCTGGCCCTCTCCGAGTGCCACCAGCATCGGTCGCCCTGGTTGCCACTGAGCAACCCTGGGGCTTCCCGTCCCCACAGAGGGCATCCTGGAAGCCACCACGCTGAGTTCTTCCTGTCCCTCAGGGGGCCCACGATTCCTGTCTGGAATCTTCTGTGTGTGTGTGTCTTTCTCTTTATTCTGCAAGGCTTGCTTCAGCTCAGCCGCATTTCATTGGAACCCACGCCTCCTTCTTCATACTACACACAGCTATCAAACACTATGACCAGCTCGGCCTGGGGGCCAAGCTTGGGGCTAGCGCACTGCCCTGGGCTGCGGGCACACTGGGCCTGGTCCTCATAAAGAGAAACAACCCATCTGTTCCAGCACTGTCTGCTTGAAACTGTTTTGGTGGCAGAAATCAAACTCAGGACCTTGCGCTTGCCAGGCAGACACCCACGCCACTGCGCCACACCTCCAGCCCTGCTACGAGTAATTTTGCATCTGTTGCTGTTATCAGTTATTTAACATTTATGTTACTCACTAAACCTGTGGGTTAAATTTATTTTGTTAAACTCTGTTTCTTCTTTAACAACTATACCAGCTGATACTCTGCGGTTGAAAAAAGACGAGTAAACTATGGTATGTATGAACGAAAAAATATCATTCATTACTGAGAAATGAGATGTCAATCCAGCATGAAAAGACACAGAGGAAGCTTCAGTGCATATTACAAAGTGAAAAAAGACACAGCAGATGCTAAATATGAGGATTCCAGCGAAATATATGAATAAACTTCGTTGTGATTTTTCTTACTGTCTCACAAATTCCATGAAGGCGGGGATATCATATTCCCTTGGGTTGTTTCCACACTTTATTTCTTCACACTTTTTATATCTTTATTCATCTCTAACATGGATTAAGTTTGATCGTATTAAAGATTTTGATTCATGTAAGGGTTTTCTAACAAACCAGCTTTTTGTAAAGACAAAGAATACTAATTCCAAGTACTTAGGTAAAACATGTTAACACAAAGCTTTCACAAATGCCTCGTGTCACTGGATACTTGTCTTACTGATCTGGACACGTGTTCAGGGTGTCCTTGCTACGCGGGAGACAGCAGGGCATGACTAGGAGCCTTTCTCCTCCTCCCTCTCCCTCCTCCTCCTTCTTCCTCCTTCTTCCTCTTCTTATTCTTTTTTTTCCCCCTCCTGCGGTACCAGAGATTGAACTCAGGACCCTGCGCTTGCCAGGCAAGTGGTTATTCTACTGAGCTATCTCCCCAGCCCTATTTTTTTTTTTTTTTGGAGAGAAGTTTTCTATGCCAATTTTTTCTTCATAAATGAAATAATAATTTTTCTCTTTTACTTCTGTCATTTGGCATTTGTGTCGATATTGTCATCTAAATTTCCAAAAAGAAGGCACAACACAAGGATTTTTTTTTTTGTTTGTTTTACAGGCAGCGCACCTGTCCCCTTTGCTCTCTTGGAGGTAATCACATGACCCCTTCGGAGCTTCCACTCTTTACTCAGAAGCAGAGTACGGCTATTTCTCCTTCTGGGATGGCTGGGAGCAGCAGCCCGGTCAGAAGGTGCCGAGCCGCGGGCACCAGCCGCAAGGTGTCACACACGGCCCAGGCAGTATTTCCTTTCTGGAGCAAGTTTCCTGGAAGCTGCTTTTAAACCCAGACAATCTACTCATCCCCTGGCCAGTTTTTCCTATCTTTCTATTGCTGATAAACTTTAGAAGCAGTTGTTCGTTTACCCACCTATTTAATTTTTGCTCAATTCTTAGGCCCTCAACGTGAAAGAAAGTTGTTAGATATAATTTACTACAGAAATGTAAAGTCCTAGTTTTAAACATAAATTGGTAAACCAAAAAGAAAAAAAATGGTTAAAATTTCGTTTAAACAGGCCGTTGGGTAAACACTGAAGACTTCAGCCCTGGAACAGGCTCACTTCAGCAGTAATGAAATGCAAATAACTATGTTAATGCAAATGTTGAGGCTACAAATTCAAACATAAAAAAGTCAAGAAATACAAAAGTTAAGGTTCTCCCAGAAACATTAACTCACTCAAATTGTACATGTGGAATATTTCCAATTATACAGAAGACAGCGAAATGCTACCCCATAATGTACTATATGTGCGACGCGGGAAAGTTAATGCTGCTGCGAAGACATTAAATTTTACAACCTCTGACTTTGTTTTAAAAGTTACAGCCTGAATACCACACTATTCTTACCCTCATAATGCCGCTGCCTTAAAATAGAAAACACAAGAAGGCCTACACCCCATTACATTTTCCCTTAATATAGGATTCTAAATTTAGAGCATATTTTGGTTAATGAATGAGACCAAAATATGTTTAGAGAGATTCTGAAATTGTTTTTAGTTGAAATTATGTCTATTTTGCTTGGATTAACTATATAACACCCTGAGATAGTCTGGGTGACACATTTGTAGAAATAAATAATAATATGTGTGAAGTTGTTTTTGCAATTATGTATGTATAATATGTAAATTATGCAAAGAGAAAAAATTCCACTCAGAAAATGATGGTTTTTATAAAATGTAGACATAAAGGGGGAAATTAATCAAAGGATTAAAAATGGAATTCCATACTTTTTTTACTTGATCTAAGACCAAAGATTTCTTTAGTACAATTTTTTTGAAGGATTTCTCCCATCCAGTTTTGGAAGAGTACATAGTGTTTTGTGTAAATATTTCTGAAAGCTAAAAAATATGTATATCATGGTTCATTTTCAAATTTAGCAGGCATCTTTTTTATGAAGATTGGCGCACAGAAATGTTTCATCAGTTACATACAGTTGGGCTGAGTCAATCTGTCTTACTTCAACTGTGGTGTTTCAGAGGCAGGAAGGGTGAAAGACTCCCCTGAATGTGCAGGCGGGGGAGCACAGCAGCACCAACATAGTGTGATCGGCTCTGAGGACAAACCCAGTCCACTGTTAAGCAGGTCCTCTGTTGTCATCTGGACTCTTAATGTAATGACACCACACAACCCAGGTCAGTGAAGGAGCGGTGCCACAATGCATGGAGACCCAAGCCATGCATGGAGGAACAAAGCCCAGGAGCCCACTGCACACGCAGTGCACAGTGCTCTAGACTGATTGCTTCTTCCTGCTCTTTGCTGAAAGCCCTTGATTACTGCAATTGTCTACAATGTTCATATCCCATGGAGCATGTTCTCTTTAAAAGTTGGTCAAGCTTTTGAACTACCGATATTAACCTGCATCTGCTTGTCTTCTGATGACAATTACTCAATCAGGCTTCTTTTGTAAAGCCTGCAGGATAAATACCTCACAGCTTGGAAACTATAGTGTCCCCTTGAATAGCCTGATCTTAAACTCAAAGCTACACAAAAACGGATGTGTTCTTAGGTAATTACAAGGCAATGACTGTGCCTCCCCTCCCCACTGGTGAAATGTCTAACACTATTTATGGAGTATGTGGCAGAGTCCCTGGTCCTCTTTTGGGACCTCTACTCTCAGTGCCAATAGCCAAACAGGTTTGGGGCATGGAATTCAGCCCTTACCAATCTGCTTGTCCTATTTGTTCTTTGCCCCTAAAATCGCTATCACCTTGGGATTGCCCTCCCGAGGTTTCTGAGAGACTCCAGATGCCAGAGCTTGTCTGTGCCTGGGCACCCGCAGACCCACCCCCCAGTCTGCCTCACACTTTCATCTCTTACCTGTTTGTGTGTTTCCTCCCTCCGCAATAGCCTGGGCTCTTTTGAATGGCCATAGCGGGAATTTCGCAAACTATCACAGGATTAAAGAATAAATGCCACACTGTCTAGCATGACTCAGGGCTTGTTCATTTCAAAGGCTTCAATCGACGTTAAAAGATTCACAAAATAGAAGAATGTGAAAATAAATAAAGGAACTAATAAACAAAGAGGTCAAGGTGGAAAGTCCTCCTCTGGTTCTAGTTGCAAATGTTGTGTTTTATGGCTAACTGAAATATTCCATCATTTGAAAACATCAAAACAGCTAGAATTCAGGAGTCTGAGAAGAGGAAAAGAAAGCATTCTGCCAAAGTGAAGGAAGTCCAGCGTTTGCCATGTAATTCAAATTGCACTTGTAATTCAGGTCCTGGAATTAACCCACTCAACCAAAGCTTGAAAAGATTTAGATTTACTCCAACCAGCAACAATACAACGCTGCCCCGCGGTTGGCAGCCGCCCTGTCTTTTGGTGATACATCCAGTGCACTCTAAATTATAATTCTAAAACTCAGTGTGTTGTTAAAAATATATGTGCGTCCTATCAGAAGCTGTGTTGTTGTAATTTAAAAGGGGCGAGGGGGACCCACAACCAGGTTTAATCAGACTGGAATAACACTGTGCATTTCCTATCAATACTTTTAAACATTATTTTACTACAAGTTTGACAGTACAGAGGTGAATTTGAAAACAAATTCTCATACTTTGAGGCCACTGACCACAATGAAAAGAGTACCGTTTGAGGCACTGTGTACTCCGACTGCAAGTCCAAGTGGCCATCTTAGTTCGCCAAGGTTGACACCACCACGGAGTCGCCCCACCGAAGACGGGGGACTTAGGAGGAAAGGGGAAGGCTCCCTGCCACTGTGTGTGGAGACCACCTGCCTGTGAAAGTCACTTGAAGATACTTCAAGGGAAAACTTTAGGAAAATTCAGCCATTTACTCCCTTACCTAGTTGGACAGCAGTTCAAAGGATTCAGGAAAAAGTTATCCTACAAAAAGTAAACAAATATTCATTACCTATCAAGAAGAACAGATTTCTTATTTTTTATGATCAATATTTCTGACAGCAATATCCATTTAGGTAGGCAACATGATATCGTTTTTTTCTTGTGGTACCAGGGATGGAACTCAGGGCCTTGCACTTGCCAGGCAGGCACTTACGCCGCTGAGCCATCTCCCTGGCCCGATGAAATCTTATAAGAAAAGGAAGCTTTGTCAATGCTTAGAGGGTAGGCTATACATGGAACTTCCTGTTTTGTTTTTTGCTTGTTTGTTTGCAGCAAGTTCTCCCTACGCAGTGCGGGCTGGCCTCAAGCTCACAGTGGCCCTCCTGCCTCAGCCTCCAAGTGCTGGGGACTCACCTCTTTTAGCTCACTGGCACACAGAAGTAGAAGACAGGCTGCAGCCAGAGCATCACTGCGTCAGGCCGCTACCTGTTTCCCGGCCAGGTGAGCTAGAAATGCCCAGAAGTCCGCATGTGACGGCGCTTTGCTGGCTACAGAACCGCATCAGGGAATTGTTTTCCATAATATTCTAGAAGATTGATCCGTAGCAGTATAAAATACCTTCCTTTTGTAAATCAACCGTTTGGCAAAATCACAACAACCTCCAGTCTTACCTTTTTAATCCTATGCAGAGCAGTATAGTTTCATATTTACTGAGCTTAGTACTCTATTTAAAACATTTATTAATCAGAAAGACCTTAATGATGTGTAAATTTCATTTTCTATGCTCTGTAGTTTAAAATGCATCTATCTCAGTCACCACTCAGGAAAGAAAACCTTTTAATAGTTTATTTTACTTAAAAAAAAAAAAAAAAAAAAGCACATCAACATTCACCTCCAAGAGACAGCTTGCACAAATCACCAGGAGGAGACTTTTTCCTTCCCAAATTTGATCCAAGCTCAACAAAGCCAAGTCCTTAAACTCTGTGCAGGGAGTTGGGTGACTGTGCCTCCAGGCCCTCGGCGCTGGGGCTGCTCCACGGGACACCACGTAGTGCCTTCCTGTAGGCGTGGCCCGTGCTGTCCTGGGACTTGCTGGAAACTAATTGCGTAATGAAAATAACGTAGCTCTTCGGGACACACCACTCCTGTGCTATGGTAAAATACTTAGAAATGCATTTTTGAATCTGGTGTTTAATGAGCACCGTGTGTGTGTGTGTGTGTGTGTGTGTGTGTGCGCGCGCGTGTGCGTGCATGCACCGCATGTACTTCTAATTATGTGCAGCATAGTTTTAGAACAAATGGTGTTTCTATAAAATGTCTGGACAGGTAAATTTAGAGAAACAGAAAGCAGACCAGTGGTAGCCTACAGGGCAGGGCGACAAGCGGGCAAGGTGGGCGGCTGCTCCCGGGCACGAGGCTTCTCACGTGGCTGATGAAAGCTTCCTAAATCAGCTCGGTGATATTGTGACTGCACAAAGGACCTTGGAGTTGTACACTGTTAATGGCTGAGGTCTGTGACAGATGAATTATACCCCAATGAAACTGTTATGCTGACCCATCCCCCTAAAAGAAGAAAGAACTTAAAGCCCATCCCAAGTCCTGGTGTCTGAAAACTCAAAAGTCCTGCTGGCCTGGGAGTTCTCCCTAAGGAAAAGCTCTCCTGATGGAAGGAGTCCGTATGAAAATGCAGAAGGGTAGAGAGGCAGGGGACACCTAGGTTTCCCAATGGACTTGAATGTTTTAGCTGGAAAACCAAGGAGTTGGTACCTAGGGAGAAGCGGGTTGTCAGGACAGAGCATGACGAGGGAATCGCCAAGCGCTGCCTGCGTCTGAGCTTACGGTCCAAGAGAACTGAGGAGGAGAACTAGCATTCATAGCAGCTGCAGGCTGATGGCGCAGTCCAGCGGTAGTAGGCACTGATTTTCATTTTTATCTTGTTCTAACTGCATGTTCCTTATGGGATAGTGTGTGGCTTTGACCGAGGTTCACGTTTAGGCCTTTGAACAAAGACTTCGACTTTTCCTGTCTATTAATGGCTAAATGAGGGGAATCGGCCAAGCTGTTTCTGTTCCTTTCTCCAGAAAGACTGACCAGTCGACACCCACAGTGAAGCAACCTCTGGACCTGCAGACGCACAGTACACCGCTGTCCCCTTCTCAGCAGGAAAGGGAGACCTGAGGAGCCCGCTTGGCACTGGCCGAAGGACAGCCGAGTATATGATGGCCTGTGCTCCTGGGCCTTTTATACTCACCTGGACAGGAGAAGCAAGCTTGGTGAAGAGGAGGCTGCTACACAAGCGGCTTAGAGAGGTGACAACGGTGCACCAGGGCAATGTCACTGGCCACTTGGGGAACATGCACAGCACGCGGATCATCAGGCATCCCAATTACACAACCTGCAGCAGCTCGGTCTTGGGAAACCCAGCCATCCTGAGGCTGCTAACCTCAAACACCATGGGGTTCTGTATCTTTTTTGAGGATGAGTGTCCTTCTGTCTCCTCAGCTACTTTTCCGAGTTCTGTTTTCCACCCTGGGAAAGGGAAGCCAATGTAGTGGCCTCGAGAGTGGCTGCTGAGCCATCCTCGCCTGGCTCCAGGCGTGTATAGTGGTCTCCTCACTGATCCTTCACCACCGCCTCACTAGTGTCGACCCGTGAGAGCAGTGGGATGAGGAGGTCAGGGCAGACTAGGAAGCTTCCTGGACAGGCGAAGGAGCAGGTCCTGGGTGGCTGCGCAGACCCACCCACAGCCACGCCGCCCTCTGTCACCCCAGGCTTCACATCAACAAGGGTTCAGGGCTGCTGGGGGAGGGAGAAGCCCAAGGATGAGAAGCAGCACTCCCAACACCAGGCGTTTCCAGACAGCAAGGCCTTGTGTGTGTCTCCCACGACACAGCCGGCAAGGTCCCCCAGGCGCCAGCATCCCACCCACCTCCAAGCTTTCAGGGCTGGAAAAATTGAGATTTCTTCACCTGCTGTGGTTGAAATGAACGTTGCGCCTGCCTGTCTGCACCCCCTTCCTTTCTGGAGCCAGTCTTCCCTGTTGTCGTGTGATACCATGATTCTACGACTATTTCTGGAGTCCCTTCCGCATGCTAATGCTGCACCTAGGGCCTGAGACACAAGCGTGAGTGAAAGACACTCGCAGGATCCCAGCACGCGGGAAGCCTGAGGCGCAAGGCTCAGAGTTCAGGCCGGCTAGGCACCGCAGCAACAAAGTGAGATGCTGTCACAAAATAAAAAATATTTTGAAAAGGCCCGGACAGGAAGATCAATGAGAAATCCCTAGAGCCAATCCCCAGTGCCAGGGGTAAAAGTTAAGACAACCTAAAAAATGAAACAAAACCCAGAAATTTGTTGTCCTAAATCTTACCTTCCAGTAGATTCAGCTCTTACACTGACTGAACATTCTACACCTCATCTTTCCAGGGCTCCATCCTACTGTCTGTAACTAACATGTTGTGAACACTTAGAAGGTCCGAGATCCAAAAGAAACTGAGAAATAAGAGATCTAGAAGTAATTATGTTAAGTGAAGTAAATCAGACGCACAGGATTAAATATTACATGGCTTTTCTTACTTGAGAAACCCAAAGTGTAAATAATTAAAGGCTGAAATAAAAAGGCAGGCGGTGGGAAACGGCGAGGACAGCTCTGCACAGGGGCGCGCACTCGCAGGGAGCTGGAGGGGAGGGGCGGGAGAGCGAAGCGTGGGGTCGGGCTCTGTGCCGCACCGGCCACACGGGGGGCCTGTGGTCACTGGTACTGCAAGCGCGGGCTCACAAGACGTCACACAAATGTGTGTCACTTCATGACAGGGCTGCGCTCAGAGTCCGCAAGTCCACGCTACGGGCCTGTGAGTTTCAGGGGCTGACAGAGCAGCCCACCTCTTCAGCGGTCGCAGGTCGTCTTCCCAGTCCTTCATAGAGACCCTCCAACTAGCCTACCATGACAAGTTAAACGGGGTTAGCACCATCTGGTTTTTGTGATTCGTTGACTGATTGATTTCAGTGCTAGAAATGGAACCCAGGACCTCAGACCTCATGCCTGCCACATGGGCGCATTCCCTTTGAGCTACAGCCCCACCTTTACTTTTATTTTTAAAACAGCAGGCTTATTGATCTTAAGTGGAAGGAGTGATCTGTATTGTTTCTCATTACTAAAGCATTGTTGTACCTGTCTTCTAACGATCGAGAGGCAATGAACACACACAACTTCCATAAGAAGTTGCTTCTTAAGGAGACAGTTATTTCCAGCTTGAAGAGGGAGCATCGGTAGTTCAGCAAGTGAGGAGACTTCTACGAGTAGACAGTAGACAGAAGGCATTAGCATCCAACTGTTTCCCATGAAAAATTGAATAGACATCTACTTATTACAGGACAGACATGATTGATGCCCTTTCCTATGTGATACTCATAGAAAGAATACTTTTTTCAAAATGTATAGACAAAGATAGAGCTGAAGCTCCATCCAGCCATATCTGTCATCAGGAAAGATGGAAACAATTGGAGTCTACACCCTTAAACACAAAATTTGCTAAAATTCCCAGCCTGAGCATGAGATAAGGCAACTTTTCTGGCCCTTTCTCCTAAAGATAATTTTTAGTGGAAATTTTTAACTAAGAAAAGGATGCTACATGTTCTTTTTTATTATGCAGCAAAATCAATATTTCCAAAAATAACAGTGTATTTCTGAATGAACAAAGACCTAGTCAAGGATCTGGACTTACATAACAAAAGAAATTTTTCAAGAAAAAAGGATTATTCACGTATTAATAGTTTATGGAAAGATTAAAGAGTTAATTTTGAAATTTTATAAATCAATTATGTTCAGCTAAAGTTTAAACTAGATCTTATAATCAAAGTGTGTGTGTGAGTGTGTGTGTACGTGCGTGCATGTGTGTGTACGTGCATGTTAAAGACTGATATCCAAACGCAACTGCTCACGTTTGGATCCAATTAAATTTCATTTTTAAGGCACAAGAGATATTCTTGCTTTTTTAAATTTAAAGGCGTCTCATTAAGTGATACTTTCGGTAGCTTTTCCTATTTTCAGTAAGTTACATTTGTTTAAAGCCACACTGAGAAGACCCTTGTGGTAGCACACACATCTCAATCGAAGGTCGCTCCCCTGAGAGACGAGGAAAGTTACAACCTCTAGACCAAAGGCGCGTGCTTCTGTCTCTGGAAATGCAGGGTCGCTGAACGAAGTTCCTGGAGATTGTCAGTTAAGCGATCGCGCGCTGCATGCTGACCCAGCGAAGAGTCTACGCCTGTTCCCACCTACAGGCATTCAGGTTTAGAGACACAAGTAAGCAGTGATTTCATCCCATCGGTTAATTCAAGCGAGCGGGCCAGCTGGAGAGCTCTGGGAGTGTGCGCGGACGCTCAGGACGCGCCTGTCTTCCGCCCGGTGCCGGCCGCCCCACCCCGAGATCGCTCCGCGAGACCCTGCACCGGAGAGGTCCAGCTCTCTCCAGAGGCCTCTGCTGCGCCCTGACCTGGATTCTCAGCGCACCACGCCTCCGTACTTGGCCTGTCACCACAGACACATCTAATAGGAGCCATCTATTTACCAAAATTTCCCCATAAACATTCTTCCAATTGGTAAAATATAACAGCCCCGACCAGAACAACTGATGGCAACGCCAGCCCAAATTGTGCATCTTAAAACCTCATCAGAAGGAAAAAGGAGGAAGAAGAACAAAGGCTGATATATTTAAAGCAGGGGTAATTTTTTAGGCACCACAATGATCACGCCTTAATTTCTGTTTTTCCTAGCTTTGGGCTAACACAATGTGTGGTGGTGATATTTGGGCTTGTGCTCCAGAAATTTCCATGGACACATTAGCTTCGATGGTTTCATTACTCCTCATTATTAAGTAGCATTCAATTATTGAGTGTTGTAATGCCAGAGAGCATAAAAGAGAGACAAAATCTCGGTAAGATCTAAGGGTAAAATGGCATTTTTATATTGCCATAAAGATTACTTAACTCTAGTGCTGCACTAATGATCATTTCTGTGACTAAAACATCCCCCCGTGATTAATTATGTAAACTCTCATCATTTGAAGCCCAATAAAGACTCGAAGACATTTTTCATGCATCTTGGAGCCCCAGTATTTTTTCCATTAACCTACAGAAGAATCCACTCCAAGGACTGAAGTAACTATTTTCCATTACACTGAAGCAGTATGTCTGGGAATAGAGCACTGCATAATCTCAGACAAAATACATGTGGGGGCGTTTTGCACAAAGCCAGAGAAAAATGTTCTGTATTCTCCATGAATGTTGACTTATTTGTTGTTAAATATGTTGTTCATATGTCTATAAAAGGTTTGTAGTCCCACACTAGGAGGAATATCTTAGTATCAAAGTGCTTCAAATTGGGTATGTTTGAACACCAGAACAAGGTAAAACCCCCCTAAGCTAACTGCAATTTTGTTTACATCATTAATAAAATGGGGAAGGGACTGAATTCTCAAAACAAAAGGGCTGTTTACAGAAGTATTAACGATTGATATGCTCCTATGATTTTGTTATGAAGTTTTGTTTTACCTTTTCTCATAAAATAAGAAAAAATACACAAGGCAGTGTCAAGCGTGGAACCACTTCACATCTGGATAGAGGAAGATGTAAAACATGGTTTTGTGAAAATACCAGCCATAATGCAGTATTATAAAATGACCACTTTTGACAAGACTCCCAAGCAGCACGGTCCCCTCTAGGCCGAGGGTCAGGAGCAGTGTTGCCTTCTCCTCCGGAAAGGTCTGTGCTAGCTGTGCTTCCGTCTAATGACTGCAGTTCCCACTTGCTGGGGTGAAAGCAATGTTCGAAAAACAGATCGAACCGCTGTCCCTTGCTGAGAGCGGTGAAAAGCTGACTTGTACGACGTTTCTGGGACAGAGGCCACATGGGCAGAGATGACACACGGGAGCCTGACTTGGGCCACCCTGGAATTTGGGTCCAGATGGACGGGGGGCCATGAAGCGGCACAGGACCTGCTCCCATGGTGGCACCAGGCGTGAGCTGGGGACAGAAGCCCCTCTGTGCTCTCGAGCGGCTCTGACAACCCAAGAGGCCACTATGACCCAGGGCCTCCACGCCACGCAGGCCCAGACCTCCTGAGACCCCCAGGCGTCCTCCTGGGCCACAGCGTTGCTTCTTCCAGGCCACCTCCCGGCTCACGGTGTCTTCTTCCTTCCTTTTTCTCTGGTTCAGCCCATCAGGAACTCAAGGTCTGCGCCTGCAGAGAGCAGAAGCTCAGCCACAGGGGTGAGGTCTGCCGCCTGCTGAGCAGACCTGCGGGCGCTGCAGCAAAGGGGTGTGTGACCTGTGTGAAGTGGACCTGGGCTCGCCTGCCCTCCAGCCCAGCTGGAGCCAAATGGCCTGGTCGTACCGCTGGAGCAAGCTGTGCTACAGACGTGGCCTCCAGCTCACATCTGGGCGGAATCACAGGTGACCCAAGGCTGGCTTTGACCCACGCGGTCAGGAGTGACCGGGCCAGCGTGGGGACGGACAGGGGTTTCCCCTCCGGCTTCCAGATGCTTCTGTGACGCCGCGTGGAAAGCACTTTGAGCTGACGGAAGCAGAGAAGCCGCTGCTGCGCTGCGGTCTTACAAATAAGGCTGCCTGCGCGTGGAGGGCGGGCGCTTCCCCGCGGCCACAAGGTAGGACAGTGTCCACCAGTCAGCCTGGAGGCAAGACATGACAGACAGGGACACCGGAGCCAGCAGTGAGCACCAGGGCCCTGTGCCCCCGTGCCCCCAGAAGGAAAGCTATTAATCCAATACATTTAAAACTAAATCCAGGGTTCGATCCTCCGCGCCACACGCCGCGCTGGCCCCGCCCTTGGGCGCGCTGAGCCCGCTGCGGAGTGCAGGCAAGGGGCCATGCTCCTGTAATACATTCCCAGCGCTGTGCTGGGAGGCTGAAAACAAGAGCACTGGGTCGGAGCTGCACGGTGAGACCCTCTACCAAATACATAAAAAAAGAAGAAAAGAAAAAGACAAATCTGTTTTCCTCCAGGTTACCATCCCCGAAAAGTTCAGCTCAAGCTGACACGGCCAGACTGGAAACTTGCTCTCCCTGGCATCCCCACCAGGAAGCCAGGCGGAGGGCGGCCCGAGCGATGCCTGACTCAACACCCCCATCTCGTGGCCGCAGGCTGCATGGCAGGCCGCTTTGAGCAGTCACAGGAATTGGGCATTGATGGGGCTCACCGAGCAAAAGTGAGGCTCTCTGAGATTGCGCCCTTTAAAACTTTGTGCTGGAGATCATGCCAACTGAAAGATGCCAAAACGGCAACCATGACGCAGCGCATTCTGAGGACCCACTCTCCCCCACAAGGTGGTAGCAGGGGCTCCCAGCTGAGCCAGGTTCCTCTGCGGCCTCCAGGGCCTCTGGCTAGGGACCCACCGGGACCCACCCTTATCACTTTGTCCTAGAGGTACCTGATCACAGAGGCTGAGAATCCTGGTTTAAATCACCCAGGCAAAACTACAGTGCCGGCTCCACACAGGTGCGCACAGTGGGCAGGCGCTGCCCTGCGTGTCCCGAGCCACCCGTGGCGCTGTCCCAGCGCACAAACAACATTTCCTGAGCAGGCAAGCAAGCACTGCCACAGAGGAGCAAACCCTCCGCAGGAGAAAGGCACGCCTGCCACGTGTATCTACTGCAGGAACTTGGAGTAGCAGCCAAACAGCTTGGTAACAGGTTGGTAACAGGAGCCAAAACAACTGGGCCCTAGAGAGGGGTGGATGAGGAAAGGGAGAAGACACCGCCCAGTGCCGGAAGGTCCGTGGCTCCATCTGATGCTGACCACCGAAGTGCGAACACGCAGCATTCAACCAGTGGGAAATCCGTGATAGTGCTCTCCATGCGCGTCAGATGACTGTGGTGTGCTCCATGTGCTTCGTAATAAGCTATTTACGTGAAAGCCCTCCATAGTTGGTACTCCCCCTGTGCCCGGAGATAGCCACAGGATGAAGAGCCCAGGTCGTGGTCACTTTCCTCGTTGTGGACATGCAGTGCCCGACAGTCACAGCTTATGGAAGCAGACCCTTACTCCGGCGCCCAGTTCACTCCACTGGCTCCAGGGCAGGGTGGCCTGGCAGAGGGGCCTGGTGGGGGAGAACTGCTGATGGCATGGCCAGCAGGAAGCAGGAAGTAGGAAGGAGTAAGAAGTAACTCTGACCCTCCAGGTCATGCCCACCTTCTCCACCCAGACCCCACCTCCCAACGGCAAGTCAGCTATCAGATCGCACCACATAATCCACTGACCGGAAAGCCCCACCTATGGGTCCCTTGGGGCCCTTCGAATACCTCCTCATAAACTATAACACACACCAATTTCTTATGGTTCTGCACAAATTAAGCTAAGAACTTAGACATGCATCAAGCATCATTAAGAATGGGGTCTTGCCATTTCTATAACTTGACTAAAACATTTAGGGCAGCTCCTTTACCATCCTCTAAGTGAACAAAGGGAATTCTGCCGGTGGTGATGTCACTGGGCAGGACCCATCATTCTCTGCAGAGCGACAGCAACACTTCTAACCTTCAGTGGTGGAGACAGAGTGAAAAAAGGCAAGTGGAAAACTGAAGACATGACAGGATTGCCACAAACAAACCCAATCCTGTCCCTCTTGAGAATGCACACTTTTCTCTTTAGTCAGACAGGGAGAGTCAGAGATGGGAAGGAGGTTGGTAAACTCTCCCTTCAGCCCCGTGCTTCTGAAATGGACTCAGTCACCGTCCGCTGGCTCCAAGGCAGGGCAGCACAGCAGAGGGGCCTAGTGGAGGGCAGGCGTTTGCAGCAAGGGGAATGGGAAACAGGGGGTGCTCACCATTCCAAGCCCTGCCCCAGTGACGGCCTCTCCTCTCCAGGCTGCCTTCCAGCTCACAGTCCACTGCTGCTTCAGAGGTAGGCGAGTCCATGACTGAGTACAGCACCCCACAATCCACACTCCATGGGGACCACAGGAGAGTTTGGGGGGCCACTCCATGTCCAAACTAAGACACCTTCAGGACTAAGCAGGAAGAAGACCCCCAGGACAGAGCCGTTGTTAGCATGCTTTGTTATATTTCCATGGCTGTTCTGCAGGGTTGATCATCGCTAGGTGCTCAGAGTTGACTGCTAACTACCTGACATCTCAAATTTACCTGAGAATCACCCTCTAAACCCAGAGCTGGCCACAGGGGTCCTCCTTGCCCCCAGTGTTCTCACCAAAGGGTAGCACTGATGCCATGTTGGAGGTTCCTGGGGACAGCTGGTTCCTGACCTTCAATCATTTAGAGTTCAGTTGAACATGCAGAGCTGTTAGAGAAGAGCACGAGATCAAGATGGGCTCTTTGCCGGCTTTGTCCCCGCCTTTGTTCAACTTCTACCTTGGGCAAAAGTTGGGATTTATCTGTCCCGGGACACTGAAGAGGAGAAAACTGAGTGAGGTGGGAGAGGAGAAAGCTCAGCCTGCCGGGAGGGAAAGACCCTGAATGTAGCCCCATCTGCACCTCTTACCCGCGGAGGTGGGGTAAGCCAGTATCATTCCTGTGCCTTGCGGAAGAGTTTAGCAGACACAGCAACCCCGTGGTTCAGGAATGCTTCTTTTTGCAAACACTTAGGTTGTCAGGCAGAAGCATTCGGCAAAATTTCGTTTCCATTCAAGAACTCCTCTGCACTGAATGTTGAGCGTGACCGCAGCCATCTTCTCCAGAAGCATGAAACGAGGTACGCTGTCATTCATTAAAGTGAAAATCAGCCTTGATTATTTTAATATCCCCATTGCCCCGAAAACACCTACCTTTACTATTTGGGTACGGAGACTTCCAGACTTTTAATCTATCCATGACTTTAATGTACTGATACCAAATATGCCATAGCTGAGCTGTACTTGGTCCCTGACGTATCTCAAAAACTCCTAAGTGTGAATCTGTGGCATCGCCGCAGTCTCCAGAGCACAGCCCTCATTTGCTTATAGGCTGCTGATTGGCTTGGGGATGGCTCATAATTTATTTCCATTGCTGTTTCCTACTGTGTTTGTGATTTTATCATTTTATATCACCATAAACAAAGACGGGATCAACTTCCTCATTTCATCCAATCTTATCCTTTTGGATGAATTCCTAGAAATGTTGACTCCACAGGAAACAATGGACATCTGGCTCCATGGCCCCCCACTCCAGAAAGGCTGGAGCTCACACCCAGCGCCTGGCCTTCTCAACACCCGGCATCACTGCTCTTGGCTTTGCCAGGGACCGCACAGTGGCAGCTGTTGTCCTCCTGTGTTGACCTGTGGATGTACAAGGCTGGGGTGTCTGCAGCCAGCCTTCCACCCGATTCAACCTGGTCAGCTGCATCTCTGTCTGCCTTGACCACGGCCTTCTCCAGGACTCTGGACACAATGTCGCCAAGCAGAACTCCCCTCGGAGTCACCTAGAGGAATCCTGACCCCAGCCACCAGCCATCCAGGGCAACAGAAGTCCCTGCACAGCACCCCAGCCACGTCTCCTCTTGTCTCTTTCCTTGTAGAAGTGACTTTTGGGCTTCCGTTCTGTGAAGAAGTCAGCTACAGCCGTGTGAAACAGGACCACAGTGCTCGTGCAAAGGGCAGTGGTTGCTTGCAGCCAGAAAAGCATCCCAAGAGCAGCCAGGCCATCGCAGCACCCTGCAAGCCCTTCACCTGGACAGCCTGTCAGCCACCGCCGGTTGGCACTTCACAAATCCAGAGGCTTTTGTCACCACACAAGCTACTTCTATTGTGGAGCCCCTTCCAGAATTCCACTCTGTGGGCCCCAGTGCATGTCCCAGTAGGAGGGCCTTCCACAGTGCTTCACTCAGTAGGGCCTGGGGCTGGTTTCTGACTGTCCTCCACCCACACTGGCTCTGCTTGCAGGTCCTCTTGGGGCCCCAGATCATGGCTGTGTCCTCCAGGCCCCCAACACCAATGCCCTGGCATCTCGAGACTCTGCCAGGCTGCGCTGGGGTAGCCCAGCCACCTGATTCTTCATGCAGTGCTCCAGGGCCTGCTTGGGCCCAGGAGGGCACAGGGCATCCTCACAGAGCCCCAGGAAGAAGTGCAGAGGGCATAGGGCTTGCCACTTCTACAAGCTCTGCCCAATGCTGGGGGCTCGGGGCACCTTGCCCCCACTTCGAGGCACTAAGGAGGTCTGTCCACATGTTCATGTCTGGCTTCATCCCCTGGTATGTCTTAGGGACCCAGCTGCTCACCTCTGGCCCGGATACCCTGCTGCCCTCCTCACCTGCCCTGGGGCCTTTTTGTCCGTTCTGCAGCCCTCTTGTGGTTGTCTGAATATCTTGTTTCTTTTCAGGGCTGGGCTTTGAAATAGGACCCAGGAGTGACTTCTGCTTCTGACCCAGGGATGAAAGTATGGCTGCCAGAATTGGGGGTGTGGTAGGAAATGGGAGAGGAGGGTCCGTGATCCCTTGGGAGCCGGGGATCCCAAAGTGGCAAAACAGCAGAAGCAGAGAGAAGGGGTGGACAGCTAGTGGCCTCGGGGTTGGATGTGAGCCCACCCAACACTGGTGCACAGCCTCCGAGGGCCACACTGAGTTCTCTCACACGAAAGCTTCCACAATTGTGGTGTCCTTTACAGCATAAAGGAAATTAGGGTACTAGCGGAGAGGGGTCAGGCTCTGAGCTCAGGCCCAGTCGGACTCCAGACTCTGGCTTCTGGTTTGTTAGGCTCAGCTTACCCATCAGCACAGTGGGAAGAATGGAACCTTCTACACACTGACATTTGTGAGTTCTATGAGAGAATGTGTATGCGTGCGTGCGTGCGTGTGTGTGTGTGTGTGTGTGTGTGTGTGTGTCTTATTTACTCTTCTCTCATTGCTGGAACAAATACCAACATTCAAAATGATGGAAGGAAAGATTTGTTTAGCTCATAATCACTGGAAGTTTCAAGACACTGGAGAAGAGGCTGGGGCGCTGCCGTGTCCAGTATGACCCTCCCCACACCTCTGAGAAAGCACAGGCTAGCCAGTGTAACAGTTCATGCCTCTCTGGCCACGCCCCTCAAGCCATTTTTTGCTCCTCCAGCCGTGCCTGCCGCATAATTTACATGCTGCTTTGGGAAGGCAACTAAACACAAACCATAACAGTGTGTGTGTGTGTGTGTGTGTGTGTGTGTGTGTGTCTGGATTTTAGTTTTAACTCCCAACTCACCTGTAAGGTGCCCAGACCCACCCAAAATCAACACACTACTCTCCCGGAGTTCCAGGAAATGTGCTCACATGTGTGCACGCCCTGTGTGTGTAGACACTTGTCAGCCATGGGCCATGTGGCCTCATAGCCTGGGCATGGAACGCTGATGCACTGTCTGATGCTTGACACTGGAAGCACAGTTGAGTGTGCTTTGTAGACCAGAAGTCAGGTCCAGGTTGGCAGAACCAAGTTCCCCGGTCCTGGTAATGCAGGACCAGCTCAAGTTCCTCTCACGGCTCTGGCCTCCTCTGTCCTGCCCACTCTCAGGAAGAACCCCAAGAGTCATGGCCAATGATGCTACCAGATGGCAGGCCCAGAAAGTGAGCAGAGGCAAAAGGCCACGTTCCCTGGGGAAGACCCTGCCCCAACCACAAGGAGACCCATCTCCCATGGGGCTGGTGGCCAGGGATGTTGGAGGATGCTGCTCTCTGGGGCTGGTCCTGTGCTGGGCAGACCAAGGCAGTGGGAGTCACTCTGCTCCAGGGGGAAGGGCTTGGGCAGAAGTTCTGTCACACACATTGTTTCAGGCCCCTTGTGGCCACAAGGGCAACAGCATAGGCACCCGATTTGGAAAGAGCTTTGGAGCCAGGGCAACCCATCTAAGTCTTATGATAATAATAACAATCTACACAGCATCACTAAATCCTAATTAACATGCACAGTACTCTGTGCACCTTCTGTGCCCATGGGACCGGCCTCAGGACCTCCCCCAGCAACCTAAGTGCCTGACACCCAGATCGCCCAGGAAAGAGTGAGTTCCTGCATTTGATCGCTGCACCCTGCAGGACACACTGGATCTCTCCAGGTGGCGCTGGCACTAACTCCGTGAAAGGTGGAAAGGTCATGTGGAGAGCTGGGGAACTGCCATGTCCAGAGAGCCAGGGCAAGAGAGAAAGCCTCACATCCAATGTGGTGCAGCTTTCAAAGAGACAGTGAACCCACACGCAGTGGAGCCTGCAAATCAGAATCGGTGGCCACCAAGGCTGACTGTACTAAGACCAGGCCATCGGATCAGTCCCTCCTCAGCCCTCCCACGAGGCAGGAGCTAAGCACTACCATCGTGAGCTTCTCATAGAGGAGGAACCCAGAGCTCAGGGGATCTGCGGAGTCTTCTGAGGTGTGGAGCATAGGAAATAATAGGGCCTGGATTCATAGGCGGTGGGCCTGACAGCGAGCAGCTCCATGCGGCCCCCAGCTCAGCAGAACCAGAATTTCTCTTCTGAGTGTCCCCAAGAACTCACAAGTGGGGGCCCCTCTACCTCAGCCAGCCCTCTTCCTTTCCCTCACTGAACACGTGACTATTACCTTGTCAGACCCGGGCCTCTGCTCAGAGTGCAGTGTGACCCCACACAAGCTGAGGATGGAATTCAGTTGCTGGCCTATTGAAAGGCGCAGTTAGTGCTTAATCAATTTTCTCTCTCTCCTTTTTCATTTTTTATATTTTTTGACCAATTTTACATCCTGATATCTGGTAATCTGAGCAACTAATCTGAAGACAACAATATGCAGTATAACAGCCATTGTTGGATTCCTATAGCTTTGTTTAATGAAATTCTGTACCATTTCTAATATTCCTTGTTACTATTTGTTTATTCTTTAAAAAAAAAAACTTTAAAAGTGTAAAAACAAATTAAAAAGAGAATTCAAGACTCGCTCTTCTTTCAGTTCTTCATTCACAAATGAAAACAACCGTCAGACAAGAGAGGCGCCCCCTAAGACGCCACCCTCCCCTGAGACCGCAGCACTACAGCCCCCAAGGAAAGGCGTTTCTCTGAGTTTGGGGGGCGCAGGCTGGGGCAAAGCGGGCTCGCGAAGTGGAACAGTGAGGGACCCGGAAAGTGCCCGGAATTGGTGAGCGTGAGCCGGCCGGTGCTTGGGAAAGTGGCCCACGTGCAGGGGCTGGCGGGTTGTGCGGATCTCGCGTGCTCCGGCCGCGGCCCCCACGCGGAGGCCCCCGCCCAGGCCGTGTCCCCGCGCCCACCCGAGGCCTCAGGGGCGGAGCCCCGTTCTCCCACCCGGCCCGCGGCGGACACACCCGGCTGACTTCTTTCCTCCCGCGAGCTTTGTGCTGTGTCCCGACCACATGCTGCCGGCCCGACCTCCCAGCCGGGGTGTTGGCGGAGCCCCCTCAGGAGCGGCTGGTCACCGAGGGGGAGCCCTCAGAGGACAGAGCAGGAGCTGCGCCGCCGCCTACACTTCGGACCCCCCGGAAGGCACCGCCTGTGGCCTGCCCGGACAGCGGCCTGCCTGACGCTGGGCTTCCCAGCTGCAGAAGTCTGGCCCTCCTCCAGCTCTCCCCGTTTGCGTGGCTTCGCAAGAGCAGCCCGGCGTGCACCCCACTTCTGCCCTGTCGAAGGCTGACTTCAGTCAAATCGTGCCCCAGCATCTGCTGTGGGTCCATTCAAGACGCTCACTCAAAAGACAAAGTCCGGTTATTCTTTTATTCCTGCCTCGCTGGGGTACACACGTGTAATGCCAGAACTCAGGAGACTGAGGCAGGCGGCAGGACTGCCGCAAGCTGAGGCCAACCTGAGCTACGCAGTGTGTTCAAGGCTAGCCTGAAGTACATAGCCAGACCCTGTCTCCAAAAAGTCAAACAAAACTTTGAAAAAAGATAAAATTATTGGGGCTTAGCTTCAGCTGACCAAATCTTAGGACTATGAAGTGATGCCGCACTATTCCAGCCCTTGGGAGCTCCAGGCAAGCACACCTAGGAGCAGAGCATGTGTACCCCTGGGGTGCAGGAGAAGCCATAAACGGGTGCAGTGCTTTGTTTTTTCTTAATGTGCACTAGGAAAGTGGTGCGAGGCTCGTCACCTTGAAAAGGCCTTCCTGGGACTTACGCACCTCTGAGGAACGAAAACCTGCTCTGCCCCTTTTCTCTCAGCTGCTTCCTTCCTGCCCTTCTCGGGGACAAGAGCCATGCGGGCTGCTTAGGAACCAGACTTCGCAGCAGATTGCATGCGGCTCCGTGCAAAGCAGCGTGCTCCAC
>NW_004524724.1:3382377-3402588 GCF_000260255.1 Octodon degus
TCTGCGGAGTCTTCTGAGGTGTGGAGCATAGGAAATAATAGGGCCTGGATTCATAGGCGGTGGGCCTGACAGCGAGCAGCTCCATGCGGCCCCCAGCTCAGCAGAACCAGAATTTCTCTTCTGAGTGTCCCCAAGAACTCACAAGTGGGGGCCCCTCTACCTCAGCCAGCCCTCTTCCTTTCCCTCACTGAACACGTGACTATTACCTTGTCAGACCCGGGCCTCTGCTCAGAGTGCAGTGTGACCCCACACAAGCTGAGGATGGAATTCAGTTGCTGGCCTATTGAAAGGCGCAGTTAGTGCTTAATCAATTTTCTCTCTCTCCTTTTTCATTTTTTATATTTTTTGACCAATTTTACATCCTGATATCTGGTAATCTGAGCAACTAATCTGAAGACAACAATATGCAGTATAACAGCCATTGTTGGATTCCTATAGCTTTGTTTAATGAAATTCTGTACCATTTCTAATATTCCTTGTTACTATTTGTTTATTCTTTAAAAAAAAAAACTTTAAAAGTGTAAAAACAAATTAAAAAGAGAATTCAAGACTCGCTCTTCTTTCAGTTCTTCATTCACAAATGAAAACAACCGTCAGACAAGAGAGGCGCCCCCTAAGACGCCACCCTCCCCTGAGACCGCAGCACTACAGCCCCCAAGGAAAGGCGTTTCTCTGAGTTTGGGGGGCGCAGGCTGGGGCAAAGCGGGCTCGCGAAGTGGAACAGTGAGGGACCCGGAAAGTGCCCGGAATTGGTGAGCGTGAGCCGGCCGGTGCTTGGGAAAGTGGCCCACGTGCAGGGGCTGGCGGGTTGTGCGGATCTCGCGTGCTCCGGCCGCGGCCCCCACGCGGAGGCCCCCGCCCAGGCCGTGTCCCCGCGCCCACCCGAGGCCTCAGGGGCGGAGCCCCGTTCTCCCACCCGGCCCGCGGCGGACACACCCGGCTGACTTCTTTCCTCCCGCGAGCTTTGTGCTGTGTCCCGACCACATGCTGCCGGCCCGACCTCCCAGCCGGGGTGTTGGCGGAGCCCCCTCAGGAGCGGCTGGTCACCGAGGGGGAGCCCTCAGAGGACAGAGCAGGAGCTGCGCCGCCGCCTACACTTCGGACCCCCCGGAAGGCACCGCCTGTGGCCTGCCCGGACAGCGGCCTGCCTGACGCTGGGCTTCCCAGCTGCAGAAGTCTGGCCCTCCTCCAGCTCTCCCCGTTTGCGTGGCTTCGCAAGAGCAGCCCGGCGTGCACCCCACTTCTGCCCTGTCGAAGGCTGACTTCAGTCAAATCGTGCCCCAGCATCTGCTGTGGGTCCATTCAAGACGCTCACTCAAAAGACAAAGTCCGGTTATTCTTTTATTCCTGCCTCGCTGGGGTACACACGTGTAATGCCAGAACTCAGGAGACTGAGGCAGGCGGCAGGACTGCCGCAAGCTGAGGCCAACCTGAGCTACGCAGTGTGTTCAAGGCTAGCCTGAAGTACATAGCCAGACCCTGTCTCCAAAAAGTCAAACAAAACTTTGAAAAAAGATAAAATTATTGGGGCTTAGCTTCAGCTGACCAAATCTTAGGACTATGAAGTGATGCCGCACTATTCCAGCCCTTGGGAGCTCCAGGCAAGCACACCTAGGAGCAGAGCATGTGTACCCCTGGGGTGCAGGAGAAGCCATAAACGGGTGCAGTGCTTTGTTTTTTCTTAATGTGCACTAGGAAAGTGGTGCGAGGCTCGTCACCTTGAAAAGGCCTTCCTGGGACTTACGCACCTCTGAGGAACGAAAACCTGCTCTGCCCCTTTTCTCTCAGCTGCTTCCTTCCTGCCCTTCTCGGGGACAAGAGCCATGCGGGCTGCTTAGGAACCAGACTTCGCAGCAGATTGCATGCGGCTCCGTGCAAAGCAGCGTGCTCCACCTCGAGCTGCCGACCTGTCCCTCAAGTGTCCGAGCAGTGGAGTGGTCTTGTGCACCCTGGGAGCAGAGAGCCAAAGGCCCCAGCCCCGCAAGACATCCCACCCGTGACACCCCAAGAGCTGCCCTTCTTCAGGTCTCCTGCTGACACCCACACCCGGGGCCTTCACTCCCTCCCGGAGATGTTGGGCCATGACTTCAGTGTCCGATGGGGCTGTGGACAGGAAGTACAAGGATGGGCTGTGATTGTGCGGTGTGAGGTGCCGGGAAACCCAGAAACTGTGGGGGCACAGGGAGCTCATGACATGACTCTGAGGGGGTGAGGCACTCGCACATGATTCACGGGGCTATCTCCTTAAGATGAGGCTAGAGATGTGTGTGCCTTGTTTTATTTTATTTTGATTTTGCAATACTAGAGATGGAACCCATAGCCTTTACCCGGGGCTACATCCCCAGCCCTCTTTTATTTTTTATTTTGAGGCAGGGCCTTGCTAAGTTGCCCAGGCTGGACTTGAACTTGCATTCCTCCTGCCTCAGCCTCCCAGAGTGCTGGGATTATGTGTGTGCCACCATGGCCAGCTTGAATGTAAACTTTTAAAATGTTAGTTAATTTAGGAGAAATTAATTTAATTTTTAAATTAAAAATTGGGCAGGTAACACACTGATAGGACAAAAATTGTGAAAATGGCCAATAACTGACCTTCGAGAAGTCCAACCTTATGTATCATGCCGGTCTGAAAAGGCGGCCTGGGGGTGCTCAGGCCTCTCTGCCCAGCAGTGAGTGCGCCACCCTGGTGTCTAACCGCAGCAGGCCCTCAAGAGACGCACCTGCAGCCTGAAAAGCAGCTTCCAGTTACCGCAGCGTGACCGAGCCTGACACAGCAGTGCACGCCTGTACCGCCAGCACTGGGGAGGCTGACAGGAGGCCAAGGCCAGCCTGGGCTATGGAGAGAGACCGTCTCACAAAACCACCAAAATAACAGAAAAACGAAAAGAGGGAGGGGGTGGAGGAACCACCACGGAACAGGCCCCCCTAATTCACAGGTCTCACCGGCCATGGCTAAGATGCAAATCACTGTTGTGGCCAGTGACAGTGGCCAGTAGTGTGTGCTTGGGGTGAGGCTCGTGGCACCTCACAGGTGGATGTGGTGGTTGGTAGGATTAAGTCTCCTCATTGAGGGGCGATGGCACACGTACCCACCAGTGAGATCGTAGCGTTCTACTGTCACACAAGCCAGGCTTGGCAACTCAACACAGAGTCAAACGCCTCGCCCTTAGCCATCAAACTCAAGCCCAGGAAGGGAAGTTCCCATAGCAACCCTGCAAGACACCAACTCAGGTTCAGAAATGGCCACTGACACCCGTCCACACTGACACCCGAGGACAGCAGCTGCTAGAATTTGTGAGTGTTCAGATCCGTGCTTGAAGGCAACCAGAGGCCGAGGAGAAAAAGGATCCAGACAGCAGCGAGGGTTCCTCCTGCCAGGGCTGCTGAGGTCCCTGCCTGGAGCTCATCATGGGGCCGAAGGGGCAGGGTCACAGAGGCACAGTGGAGGGGTCGAGGTTCTGTCCTCGGGGACGGCTGGATAAGGAGGAAGTAGGCGCTTCTTCTCTACTGAAGTCGTTCTGGTGGATCTGTAAGGATCCCGACCCTGCCTGCCAGTGATGGGAACTGTTGGATCTAAGAAAGCTCCTTTCTCTCCCTGCCTTTCACTTTGGGGTTAAAGGGCTAAGGGGAGATACTCTCCCTCATAGGTGGGGTCCCTCTACCCTCCCCGCTACCTTTCACTACTTCTGCTGGGTTTTCTTTGATCAGACTAAACATGCAGGCATTGAAGGGGTTAACAACACCAAGCGTAGATGCAGAGAAAGACGAGACCTGAACCACTGATGCGAGACCTTGCACCCGTACGGTTTGTGTCTAGGTGCTGCAGTGGGTTCTTAACTGGTGCTCAACTTGCTCCACCCAGCTGAGCTGAACTAGTGTGGTGCTGGGCGGGGGGCCGCCTGGGACCGCTGCCAGCAGCACAGAGACAGAGCAGGAGAAGAGCTGGGAGGCTGTCAGGGAGCTGCTGGGACCTCATCATGCTGGATTTCTCCATGGACTTGGCTATTCCTGTCGAGGAGGAGCTCAGCACCTTGTCGTCGCTGGGAGTCACTATGGTTCATTTTAGGGAGCGCTGGTCCTCACCTTGAGCATCGCTTCCCAGCTCCACAGGCAAAGATAGAGAGAGCACTGCTCAGCCCCATGGAGAAGCTGGTCACGCTGGCTCTCCTGATGAGACCTCGGCTCTCATCCTCAGAGGCGCTCGGGACCTCACTGCTGCTGAGGCTGGCCGGGGTGCTTCTCAGGGGGAGCTCTGGCTCTTACCTTGAGCACCTTCCTGCTACAGCGCGGGTCCCTCAGCCTGCTAGTGCTGGTCCTTCGCCCCGCCGGCATAGACTTCGTAGCCTCCACACTGCCCTGTGGGCCTTCCCAGCACTGACCCATGAAGAGGGCCTGCGTGCGACTTGGCTCCAGGCCTCTAGCTGGACTTATTGTGGGGGTACTACACTTGATCTTAGCCAAAAGGCCGAGAAGCGATTGTGGGGGTACTGTTGTGGGCTCCAGGCTTTTAGCCGGACTCATGAAGGGTATTAGGATCCAGCCCTCAGGGGGATTCTTCGGTTTTTAGTGTGCAAACAGATTTCCTGCATTCTTTGTATATGATATTTGGGTGATTATAAAATAATCTTATAAAATCTGTCCTGTATTGTATTGGTCCCCTTGAAAAAACCCTGAACTAGGACAGTGCTCCCCCAAAGCCCCAGATAGTCAGACTTTTCCACAGGTGGCTGGATGTAGAGTGTGTGACGGAGTCACAGTGCTATGCTTGACCAAGGGTGCTAGAGTTAAGGTTGGGTAAGTGTGGGACCAGTAAGGAGGACCATAGCGTAAAACAGGTCAGTGACAGGAAGCGGGCAGACTGGGGAGAAGACCTCGGTCCCCTTTCGTCACTTCTCCTCAGCCCTCAGAAGCCATTGAGGAAGTGTGGGAAGACTCAGAAAGCACAAACCTTATGAATGTAACCACCAGACAACCCCCACACACATAACTGCTAAACCAGAACTGTCACACAAGCTACATCCACCGCCCTATCATTATTATTATTATTGATTTTGAGACAGAGTCCCACAAGCTTTCAGATGGGACTCACACTTGTGACCCTCCTGCCTCAGCCTCCCAGCACATTCAGGTTGTGCCACCATGCCGGGACGGAACACCTTGTGAAATAAAAGTACAGTCACAACGTGGATGTGGAGAGAGACAAGGAAGTGGTGGAGAAAACACCGCGGCCAAACCCAGAGCCTCAGCCTACCACGCTCCGATTCGGCCTCCGCCGACTACACAGCCTTGGCCTGGCGGGCTCTCCAGGCCTTTCATCCTCAGCCCATGGAGAGGCGAAGGAATCCCTGAGGGTGGTGTGCTACATGTGGTGTGTTACATGTGGATAGTTTACTTATCAATGTTACTTAATGTATAGTTGCTATTGAACATTCAGTCAAAACAGTCTAGAAAGAGGAGCACTGAGACCCTCATCCCAAAGTTTCTTGGTGGTGACAGAATTCTAAGTCTAGGCTTAGAGGAATGAACAGAACTGCAGAGGAGGTTCTGTCCCCAGCAGGGAAAGGACCTGGGGCAGAGACCACCGAGGGCACCTAGGACAGGTGCACGTCTGTGCCTTCAACTGTGTTGTGCTCCTGCCACCTCCTCAGTCCCCATGCACACTGCCATGGGACCAACAGACACCTGGCCCTCAACCCACTGCCATGGTTAACCTCCACATGTCCCCTGAAGCCTCCTGCATACCCACATGAAAGGTGACCAGAGAGAGAAGATGCCACAGCTGACGTGCCGTCAGGCATGGGGCCTGTGGAGGCAGTCATGGGTGCTGAGACGGAAGGCTGGGGACCTCCCCACCTCCTCACTCCTCTCCCTGCACCTGTCCTCCAAGCCATGAGCAGCTGTCCTCCCCAGGCCCCTCCACCATGCCTTCCTGCCTCGGAGCCAGGGCTATGGGCTAGATGAGCCAAGGCAAGCCTGTCCTCTTAAGTTATGGGTGTCACATTTTTTAAAGGTTTTTTTTTTTTTTTTTTGCATTTAGTACAGGGTCGACAGGGTCTCACTATACAGATCGGACTTGTAGTGATCCTTTCCAGTTTTTAGCCTCCCAAGTGCTGGGATTACAGGTGCCCACCACCATGCCCAGTCTCATTCGTCCTCTCAGTGTACCCAGGGGCAGAGCCAGCACAGCAGGCCAAGGATTGAACCCCTGGCCCCTGAATCTCCCTAAGCAGGTGCTTTAATCCGCTGAGCTATCTGGTCGGCCCAAGTGTCACCTATTTTGCCTCAGGGACTAGAGAAGTTACTTAGATACCTGCAATTCATTAAGCACATGATCTGTATTTTCTTCCAGAGACTGAGAGACTTAAAAGTGGCTCCTAACAATAGCAAGCGGTGACTTCACTTGGGTCCATGGACACCCTGTGGGCAAAGCTGGGCACCTCCGCCATCTGTCCTTTGTCACTTCAGACTCTGGGTCAGATGCTTCATTCTGCATAAACGCAGGCTGACACTTAGGGATTCTGTCCACAACCCTGCCACACAAGGTTGATTTGCCCTTGGGTGCTCCCTGGCCTCATCCCATGGAGGCTGCAGGCATGAAGATCCTCAAGACACTTAGGGACATGTGGCTACCCATGGTGCCCCCTGGAATGGGTGCCTGCATGTCCCCTGCCCCTGCTCTCTCCTGCACCACCTTGGATTCCAGCAGAGCCCCCACAGTGCCCCACATGGGAACATGCCTGGATAAAGGCTTCTCCAAAGCTGCCTGTGTGGCCAGGACACAGACCATGGCCACTGGACCCTCGCCCACCTCAGAGCCCACAGTCACCGGCCTAGGCCTGCTGTTACCAGCTGCACTATGGTCTCTCTCCCAGGAGCTGTGCAGCACCAGCTCCTCCAGCTGGCATCCCTTCCCCATTTTCTCTTCCCCTGACTCCGCTGGAGCAATCAGCCTGCACTTGGCACTCACAGGTCCTGGAATTCATTTCTGTGGTGAATAACAAGAAACTGTCTGGAGCTAGACATGGTGATGCACACCTGGATTTGTAATCCCAGTACTCAGGAGGCTGAGACAGGAGGATTGCAAGTTTCAGCCCAGCCTGAGCACTGTGGTGAGTTCAAGGCTGGCCTGCCCTGTACAGTGAGGCCCTGTCTCAAGAAAAGAACCTGCCTGAGCCACGCGGAGGTCCCTATCTCCTCCTGGAGGGATCTTCCTGGGTCCAGCCTGGTGATATGCATACCCAAAAGAGCGGCAGACCCTTGTTGCACCAGCCTCCCTCTGTGACTCTGCATTGCCCCCCCCAGCTGCTCGGCTGGGGTGCTTCTTTTATGAGCCCAGGGATGTTTAGAGCCCCACAGGCCACCTGAGGCGTCCACTGTACTGAGATCTCCAGCGAGATATAGGTTGTATTATAAGAAAAGGTAAGGCAAGGCACGTGAGGCTACAGAATGCACATGTGCTCGACTAACTCAGGAACCACTGTGGGCCTGTGGGGCCACATGGGCTGATTGCTGGGAATATTGTTTAACTCTTACCAGCTGATACAGGCACCTCAGTGGGAAAGTCTGAGCGCCACCATGACACTGTCTGTATTCTGTGTTTGACTGGTGAGACATTCGTCCAAAGCCCGTTTTGTCTGCTGGGGTTGGTGTCAGCTCTCCCAGGAGGATCCCCTCCTAGTAGCTGGCTGCCTCAGCCACACTGACCATCAGGTGCTGTGAATAGCTCTCCCCAGGTGCTTCTTCTCCTCCCCTTTTAACAAACTTCCTGAAGGCTGCTAAGCAACCTCTAGGGCTGCACCTTGTGCCTGACCCATTGAACAGAACCAAACCACAGAGTTCAGCGGGCTGTGGTCACTATGGGCTTGCATAGTTGCTTTCTGGAAATTTATTTTTGAAAGTTGTGCTTACCACCTGTCTGTTGCTGGGACAAGACACCTCGCATACACAGCTGA
This sequence comes from Octodon degus, assembly GCF_000260255.1. Taxonomy (NCBI): domain Eukaryota; kingdom Metazoa; phylum Chordata; class Mammalia; order Rodentia; family Octodontidae; genus Octodon; species Octodon degus. The sequence goes on from NW_004524724.1 coordinate 3,390,327, forward strand.
AAGGAGCAGAGTTCCAGTCTGGGCCTCGGCTCAGTCCACAGTCAGCTGGCTCTCAGCTCTCCAGCCCCGCGAGAAGCTGCTCACTGCCCAGCAGCTGGGCCAGAGACAGAAGTGAAGGGCAGGGAAAATGCACAGAGCCCAGGGAGCCTGTCCTCCAGCCAGGGCCCCTGCTAGCACCCAGGTCCATCGAATTCTCCATCCATGCACGCATCCACGACATCAGTGACGCAGCGCTGCATGACCCAGGCACCTCCCCAGGGATCAAGCATCTTCTGGGAACCCTTCATATCTGAGCCATAACAAAGGTACTGATTTTCACAAGAGTTTTGTGAGCTAGGTCAAAACGCAAGCCAGAGTCAGACCTGGAAACCACTTCTTTGGGAGGCTTTTTACTTACGCAATCAGCTCAAAAGCATTTATTGAGCACCTACTCCGTGCTGGATGCTTGGGCATGTCTCAGACTCGGAACAATGTGTGTGGAAATCCAACTGTACCAGCGGGCTCACTAAGCACAACACGATGGAGGAAAAGCCCACACCTGGTGAACTCCTGTTCAGATGCCAAGAAGGCTGCTGTCCCCTGCCTGTGCCTCTCAGAGGACGCTGAGTAGGCCTTGTGCCTTGCAAGGCGCCAGAGCCAAGTCCCAGTCGCAGAGGGGCCAAGGATGGGGACAAGAACTGGCCCAGGACCCCTCTGGCCGCCCGCTGGGGCAGGACAGGTCTACAGCAGCCTCATTAACATAAGCACGAGCTCCTTCTTCATTATCTCTTTGCCATAGACCTGAATTTTGATGGGGCAATTTTCAGGGCTTAAGCACTTGATTGCTCCTAATGGCTGAAGTAATAGCGCGACCGCGTTTAGGCTTAATTTATAGGCCTTTCCATGACGTAAGTATGGATTTCTTCCAGGGCCCCGGCTGTTGCACAGGGTAACCCACAGCCTGGAAGCCCGGGGGTCTGCACGCCGCGCACACAGCCCCACTGCGCCCGTGGCCAGGGCACAGGCTGCCCACGGCTCTCTCCAGGGCAGCTTGGGTCTTGGGAACCAGCCCAGCCTTTGCTAAAATACTCCGGGCTTCTGGCAAGCGCGCCGACCTGTCTCTTCCTCTCCAGACACTGGTGGGCCGGGCGCTCCCGCGGGCGCCCACCAGAGGGCGCTGCGCCGCAAGCGGTGCAGCTCCGCCCCAGACCCCGGTGCGGCGCTTCCGGTCAGCGCCGGCAAGCGGAGCCCAGGCCCGCGGTCCGCTCGGCGAATCCGCGTCTGCAGATACCACGAGGGGTCGGCCGCCAGCAGTCCGGTGGAGCCACTCTGCCACCCGGCCCGGCGTCCGAGCCCGCCCACTTTCTTTCCGGTCTCCCCCAGGTGGCGGCCAGCGAGTGCGGCCGGCTGCGCAGACTGAGGCCCGGGCTCCTGGGTGGGCAGCCGCGCAGGCGCACCTGCTTTTCCTCCTCATCACGCAGTGCGGGGCTTCCGTGCGGCCCCCGAGGTCGCACAGGGGGCGCCCCAGATGCTCGGATTGCTAGGCAGCACACCCCAGGAGTCCCTCCACCTTCCACCCCTCTGGGCTCATCCCCAAACACGCGGGCAGCAAAGCCCTTGCCTCGCAGCTGCAGCCAGGGAGCCGGCGCCCCTAGGGGGCTGAGCTTCCAGAGAAGCAGGGCCACCTGCTGCCACTCTGCTGTGGCAGAACTGGCTTTGCGCAGCACATGCATACAGCACACACCCCCACACAACCCCCACATACACACCTGAATACACACACATACAGCATGCACACACATGCACGCACACATACACATGCACGCACACATACATGTATATATACACATGTATACACGCACGTGAACAATACACATCCATAGACACAAATACATATGCAGTCACACATGCACATAGGCATATGTGTGCACACATGTGCACATGTACACGTTCATGCACGCACACACATGCACAATACACATCCATGCAATGTAAATGTTCGTGCAGTGCCCATGTGTGTATGCACATATATATACACAGATGCACACGTGCGTGATCACATATATTCATGTGTGCACATGAGCACTGCATACACATATACACGTACATACACATGCATACACCCACATATATACACATGTGTGCTTGCATGCACACAGACATACATGTGCACTCATGCACAGACTTGGCCTCTTATCTTCCCCTGGCCGTGTGTGTGTGTGTGTGTGTGTGTGTAAGCTAAATGCCCCCAAGTAAGGGACACCTCTGAAACCAAAGCCCACACTCTGCAGGTGTGGCCGGCAAGGGGTCTCTGTGATGTGATCCTGAAGCCACTGAGCCTCGGCTGGCTGTGACGGTTGCAGGATCGAGCAGGTGTCCAAACCCAGCCTCTGCAGCTTGAAGCGAGGCCTTCCGAGCAGGGTGCTCCCTCCACTGCTGCAAAGCTAGCAGAGCCCCAGGCCTGACACACTCGGATCGGATCTGAGCACTGTGTGGTATGTTGGGCAGGCTGCAGGTTCTGCCCGCTCTCTGCCACGTCCTTTCTCCTTGAAACAGGGCTATGAACTTGCTTCACCTGGATTTAAATGGAGTCGGCACTGTGGACTCACCTGCCACCTCTAGTCAGAGATTCACTTCGTTTTTACTAGTCTACACTCATCCCCGCTGCTCCTACTTCAAGGTCTGAATTGCGGTAGAAAGCCACAGCTGACCTCTCCCCTTCTCATGCCCATAGTGCCCATGGGATCAGTACGGAGACTCCTCAGAGAACTAGAAGTAAAAATCCCTTTGGACCCAGCTGTCCCCCTTCTAAGTTGCTTCCTGAGCTAAAGTCATCATCACAGCGAGCCACACTCATCTGTGTTTACAGCAGCACAACTCAACAGTTAAATGTCCACCGCTCATAGCATGTCACCCATCAGCGGACGAGTGGATCGAGAAAATGCAGCGTTTACACACAATGGAGTACTGCCCGGCCACAGAGAAGGAAGAACCTGAGTCAGCTGTGAGAAAGCAGATGCACCTTGAGACTGCTGTGTTGAGAGAAATGGATCGCACACACGAGTTCACGTGCCCACTGCTGCTTGTACGTGAAAGATCCAAAATTTAAATGAAGAGCAAAATAAAAGATAGTAAAATGTGGGAAATGGATCTTTTGCAAAGGAGAAGAAGATGAAGAAGTGGAGAGGACAGGGAAGGAAGAAGGGGACCAAAAAGAGTGTGAGCAGGTTGTCTGCGCACCGACCCCCACTGTGGATGTCATCACTGTACTGCAAACGCTGGCTAATGGCCTCTAGAGAGCGCCGATGCCTGCTGTGCATTAGACCTAAGAGGTCCCCAAGCGCCTCCCATGGGTGTGGATGTGGGAGTCGGAAGGCAGTTGGGTCACGGGGCACCGGGATCCTCAGCACACAGGCCCACTGAGGAATCCCCCGCTGGCTGTGTTGTGCACTTCGGGCGGGGTTGGACAGGGTGGGGCCCGTGCACGCGTGCGCACGCGTGTCCGGCTTCCCTTCCGCTCCGTGATCTCGGGCTCCTGTGGCCCTCAGCTGCCTTCTGCCAGGACCCTTCTATGGTGCCCTTTCTGCGTTGGAGCCAGCCAGGAGCCAAAGTTACCTCCCCTCCTGTAGGCACAAGCGTGGGGCACTCTGTCCGGACAGCAGAAAGGGAGCCTGCCCCAGGGGCTCTGCGACCCCTCACCCTTCCTTCCTTCCTTCCTTCCTCCCCCACCATACCTGCCATGGCTGCAAACACAGTCCAGGCCGCCTCTGGGCCTCTGTGTCCCCTCTCCACCGAGAGCCTCTTTTCAGGCAGCTTCACTGTTCTCCAGACACGCTGAGCTGAGCGTAGGCCTGGTGAAGCGAGCCTGGCAGGGGGCGCTCTCGGGATGCGCGGGAAGGAGCTTTCTTAAGAGACTTCCCTCCAAGAGACCAGTCAGGACTAAGCAGGAGCTTCCCCGCGGTCTGTCCTGAGAGAACACACACATGTACACACACACAACCTCAACAGCAATAACAACAACAACGACACCATTCTGTTGTGTCGTTTTCTTTCCTCTTTATTTTGATGAAAGATACAACTTCCTCTTTACCAAAACGGACCCCAAATACATCGACCTGAATTGAGTACTACACAGTCACGTCAGCCACACACATCGTGTTGTCCCTACCTTCTGGTGGCTCATTAACCCGGACACTGGGCTCTTCTGAATATATTTTAAATTTGGAAAGGAGGCAGCGAGACTGATGCTCTTCCCTCAGAGCCTCGAAGCCGTTTATGTGGCTTTCATTTGACACATGTGCCAAGGCCAGGACACCTCAAGCCTCAGTACAGTGACACAAATTTTTAATACAGAAAATAGAATCTTTCTTTCATTCACACCACGTGTGTCCCTACTGTTGCTTACTAGGATGCCCTGAGTAACAGCGCTAATAGCGCTGAGCCGGCTGGACTGACCATTTACACAGCCTGTGCAGCTCATCCAATACCGCATCCACCGCGCGGGGTGAGGGATACGGATATGATGACAACGGGGAAAGGTGCCTCGGGGCGTCTTGGGACCAGGCCAGTACCCAGGCGCAGGACTGCCCCAGGAGCTCACAGCCCCGGGCCCAAGATCTTCCTGCTTTCCCTCTGCCTCGGTTACTCTTCACTCATTGCTGGAACAAAATACCCGACACCCAAAATTGAAGAAGGAAAGGTTTATTTAGCTCCCAGTTAGTGGAGGTTTCAGTCCATACTCAGCTGGCTCCAAGGCAGAGTGACACATGGCAGAGTGGCACATGGCAGAGGACAGCAGCTCATGGCAGTGGAAAGCCACAGAGAGCAAAGGGAGGGGCAGCAGCTGCAGCAGCAGCCAGCAAGGGTGAGCGAAGCGCTCACACGCCTAAGCCCGCATCAGATCATGCATTAATCCCAAGCTCTAGCGTCTGCCCCAACAACTGCATGAGGCTCTGGGAGGACATGCGGGCACAAACCATAACACCCCCTTCCAGGCACAAACCCTGCAACTCCAGGCCCACCCCAGTCACAGAAGCCCAGTCCCTGTGTCCCTACAAACACACTCACACTTCATTCATCAGCAGTTTTTAAATGGCCAGTCCTGATGGCACACCAGAACACGTGCACTGTTCCAGCAAGCTTGGGGTGAGCTATTTCAGCTCTGTATACATTCTTTCTTCCAGTCCTTGTGTGATGCTCTATGACAAAAAGGACAAAGGGTGACCAGACATAGGCCACCCTCCCATATCAGTGTGGAGGGGGAAGGGGTCCCGAGTGGCCATCTGCCCCATGGAGACAGAGATGCGGCCTGTTTGTGCAGCTGATGGATGGAGTCCCTGATGGCTCTGCCTGAGGGACCTGGGTCACACAGCCCGGCATGATGTCTTCCTTCTCCAGCCACCCAGCAGCGCCACCCACAGCTGCACTTCTCCGGCAGACGGTGAGCTGCCCTGGGCATTGCGGAAGGCTTCCCATCATGCCTGGCCTCCAGCCGCCAGACTGCCCTTTCAGCTGAGATGACTAAAACATGCCTCCAGATACCACAGATCTTCCTGGAGGGGTAGGGGAAGAGTCCCCAGCTGGCAGTCCTGGGCCACGTAACTGGGAGACAAGGAGTGAAAGCTCAGGGACACTGCCTATCTCAGGCCCCACTGGGGAAGACAGCTCCATGGCTACAAACCAAGACTGAGTGCCTGCTACGCACTGTGCTTTTCTGACTCTGTTCTTAAAGTGCTTCTCATTTTTAACATGTTCCTGCCAGGAGCGGGTCCAGCCCCAGGTTTTAAAATGAGTAGGGGAGAAAGAATGTATACAGAGCTAAAGTAGCTCACCCAAGCTTGCTGGAAAGCAGCAGGCCTGCACCCCTACCCCACAGCCCGTGTGCCCTTAGCCGTGCCCTCCAGAACACACCCACTGGTTCTCAGCTGGGCCTCTCGCGGGGGCACTCACACTGCCCACACGTGCTAAATGTCCTGCTGAGCTAGTAGGACAGTGCCAGTAGGGTGAGCTCCAGAACCAAGCGTCTGCCTGTGATTGGCCCGGGGAAAGCCGTAGGAGAGCAGGGCTGGGTTCCGGTCCTTTGTGCACCTGTGGGCAGTCCTCCAAGCAAGCAGTAGGGAAATCGCCTCCACATTTGACCAGACAAAAGTGGCTGCCAAGCATGGGGCAGAGGTAGCAGGCAGGCCCAGCGCGTGCGTGGCTGGCCACCAAGGCAAGGCGCTCCATGGAAGGAACACTCTAGAAGGCAGAGAAAGAGGGCGCAGTGCACACACCTGGGAGCAATGTGGTAAAAATGAGAGATGCTTTGTGTGAGTAGTGGCCAGAGCGTGCCTGCATACAGTGGGAGCTCAGGCCTTGGCTCTTATTATTGGGAATATCCTCATTACATAAATCATTAAGTGTGATTGAGTTTTTTTCTTTCTCATAGTAGACAACATCTGGAGTAATCTAGTTCCTGTGGGGCACTAGATTAGGACATGATGAAGCTGGCTAGGAAAGTGGCTGTGACCTGTCAGTCACGGAGATCCAGGACATGTGAAAAGAGACAACTCCAAAAGGTGCACTGGGACCAATCAGAGAGTGCTATCTTCAGTTCTTCTGGCGTAAGACCAAGCAGGTTTTTGATAGTCAGTTTAGCTCTGAAGTCACTCGGGGGTTGGGGGATTACAAAAGAGGGGGGCGGCCGTTAAGCTTCGGTGCTGTGCTCTTTTCCACGGTGGTCGGCTCTCACCCCACAAAGCGTGCTTCTTTTCCTACTCTAAATCGGCCCACACCCCTCTGCAGAGCATGCTTCTTTCCTACCTTCAATGAAACCTTGATATCCTTTCTACACTTGTCCTGACCAATTCTTTGTTCAGAACAGCAGGACTCTAAAGAATATGCAGAAAGAGGCTGCAGTACCCCGGATCCTGGGAGCACCTACACAGCTGCTCCGGCGGAGTCCCCTTTGAGCCTTCCCAGTACTGATGAACCGCCTTCGCTTTCCTTTCATCACCCCAGTGAGTGCACCCCTTGATCTGGGTGAGCAAGCTTAGCAGGGACCAGGGCCTTGCTGCAAATGACCCACCTAAGAGCAACCACAACTCATAGAATTTTCCAGCTGGAGCTAGACAGAAGAAGATGCCTCCCTCTTTACTTGTAAAGCTGTAGGAGAGGGATGCTCAAGGTGCCAATAACCCGCTCCTCATGGAGAAAGTTGCTGGAGAATAAACCTGGGCTACAGGGGCCAAGAGGTCAGGGCAGAGGCCTACACAAGCTGTGTCCCGCCGCACGTGTTCGCTTAAGTGGGCCGCTGATGCCATCAGACCATGCGTGGCCTCCAGGAGCGCGAGGGTTTGTGTACACTTAAGCTAGGTTGGGTGAGCTTCTTGCTTTCTCTGGTTATTATTTCACCCTCCTTCTCTTTGATCCTAATCTTGTATGTGCCCCATCCGAGGGATGGAACCCAGGCCACAGTACCAGGCAACCACTCTAGCACTGAGCCACACCCCACCCTCCTTCTTTAATTTTTATTTTCTTATTTTGAGACAGGATCTTTGAACTGGCCACCCTCCTGCCTCAGCCTCTACAGCAGCTGCGATTACAGACACACGCATCACACCCAGCTTGCCCCTACACTTGAAATAGGAGTTTGCCCTCATCTCCTCACTAAATTTTCACCTTCCATTCAGTGAACATTCTGCCGTCTTCTGACTCCCCTCTCCATTGCTCTATTAAAGAAGAGTAGCAGGCAGTACACTACCTGGCAGGAAGCACATTTAACTGCCGTCACTCTGTCGATGGCCTCAGCTTAGTCTGGACCGAGCTCTCACCCACGCACCAACTCACAAGCTGCACGTTTCCGTGTGGGTGCCGGCAGATCCCCGGAAGCCCTCCTGTGTCCGCAGGGAGGACAGCCCAGCACTGATGATCAATCCGCTGCGGCCGCAGACCTCGCCTGGGCCACGCCCGCGCTCTGGCTGGTGGCCTTGGGGCCTTCTTCTCTCCTTCCTGTCCAGTTGGTATCCGGTCCTCATAGGCAGGGTCACTGAGCTGCCCAGTGGTCACCACTGGGATTAGGAAACTCAGCAGAGTCACCGAGGAATGAGCCCCGGCCGAGCTTTCTGAGAAGCAACGAACTAGAAGCCACTCCAGGAAGCCACCCAATCACTGCTCAGGCGAGCGCGACAGCTAAGCTCGGTTGTCTTTGAGATCCCCCAGGGCACTGGTGAAGCGCGCTCCTGGGCTGCCGGGGGCCTGCGGAGGCCCAGCCGCGGAGACCGGCTCTGGTCCACACCGGTCGTTCCTGGGGCTCTTCTGCTTCCTGGGTGCCATCGGCTGAGCAGCTCGCTCCACTGTGCCCTCCCACCACAATGCTTCTGCCTGGAGCCAGCTGAAAACGTGGACTGAATTCAACATTTCTTCCCTTACACTGTGGGTGGCAGGTGTGCTGTCCCCCATGGGAAAGCCGGCTGATAAGAAAACTGGCACCAGAGAAGTGATGTCATTGTGGTGGCTGCACTCCCCCACATGGTGTGGAAGCCTTTGGAACTGGCTTGGCAGAAGAAGTTTGCAGAAGCTGGGAGATACAGGCTAGAGAACCCTTGGAATGGTGCAACTAGAGCTTTACGTGTGATTCTGATCAGAGGTGGGAAGCCCAGAACACAGGGAGGAGTGTGTACAGTAAAGATGCAGGAAACGGGCGTTTGGGAGGAGGGCAGTGGGACTGGAGGCCACGCGTGCTATACTCTGGCAGAAAGTTGTCTCCACGTTGCCCGTGTCCTGAGGCTTTCGACGGGGCTGGGATTAAGAACAGTGGGCTCATTCATCTGGCAGAAGCAACTTGTAGACAGCCAACATTCAGGTTGTGGGGTGAGCGCGGCTAGCTGCGTCGAGCCACATTTATGGTGAACGCTGAGGGGAAAGCAAAGCGCGGGGAAAATGTGAAAACCTAAATCTTGTGCCAGAAGCAACCGCACATAAAGGAGTCAAAAAATGGTGTGGCTGCTAAAGAGATGACCACCATTGAAAAGACCCAGGTTCTTTCCATGGGACGAGAAAAAAGAAGCCATGTGGGGACCTCAGAAATCAGGAAGATCCCACCCACTGCGGGCTCAAGAACAAAATGTCACTTGCATCTGAGCAGGGTGCTCCTTGGTGAGTTCTCAGCCTTCGCAGCCCTGCAGGGACTCAGAGGCCCATTACAGCCGTAATCCAACAGGCCTGGGCCGAGGCTCTCACTGACACCAAATCATGGCGTCATCTATGTGATTTCTATTTTCTACCACCATGCAGAATGCAAGAGTTGTGAGGTCAGGATGGCTTCCAACCCGATTTCAGTGAAAGACCTGGTAGATCAGGAAAGGAGCCCGTGAGAAGGCATGAAGTTGTGGGAGTGAAGTCAAAGAGGTGGTAGAAATCTAGAAATGTCAGGGTCTGTGTTTACCCCACACACACTCCTACTCACTCTACTTCAAATTAACTGTCAGGTCTGATAGCTTGGATTCCTGTGCCATTTTTAAATTATGTCCCCTTTATTTAACTGCCACAGATTCAACTTTGATCCGCCCCATCACAGCTATTGTCCTTTGGAATGCTTCTCCTGCCCAATGTCTCTCAGACCCACTTAGAAAACTCTTTATTCTGCTAGTCTTCCTGGAGCACGATTTTCACCACATTTCACCCTCTCCAGCCACCCTGCCATTGGTGACATCCCTCATCTGGACCTCTTACCTCCCCCAGGTGGCCCTTCCACAGCTTTCTGGTCAGCAGCTTGACTTTGCTCAAATGGTCTCCTCAGCTCTTCCACCACTGAAGTCCTCCTTCTAGATCCACATCAAAGGGTCCCACGATCCCCTTAGCCACCATAACTGCTCTCCCCTGCCTTGGTTCCATCCCTGTCCCTCCCTCCCATCCACTCCCCATCCTGAGGCCAGGGAATTGTCCAAGGGTTCTCACCACACTTGTGTACATGCAATCATGAACACACATGTGCACACACACACACACACACACACACACACACCTCCATCTCTCCATCTTCCTTGTGTTAGACTTCTCAGGAGTGGTGGGACAACTATTGAAGGGAAAATAGGTCACTGGGGACCCTCACAAGGATTCTTCTTCAGCTGCCAGTCAATACATTTGCATAAGAGTTACTGCACAGATGGCTCCATCGAGTCTGAGGCCCTATTGTGTTGATTTCACTCAGGTGCCCAGAAGCCTCTTGGTTCCCTTCACATCCACAGGAATCCCAAGGTCCAGCAGCCCACCCCCATCTCCCCCCATGCTGCATCCTGTGCTGCTCTGGATTCCTCTCTGCTGAGACTTCACACCTAGAAGGGGTCCCCTTTTATACAATTTCTGACATCAAGCAAGTAGAGATACAGAAGCGAAACCAAGGCAGTTGGCCATCCCAAAAGCCACCCCCATCTTAGTTAGCCTTGAAAGGAAATACCTCCTGTGCATCTCAGGAGGTCAGGATGCTGGGAAGGTTGTTTGTAACCCCACTTGTTACTGTGATTGGCGTGGGTCCCCAGTACTGCCCCTCCAAGGGAGATGCCCAGGAGAGATCGGCCTGAAGTGTCTCCCTTACCAGTGAGGAAAGCACAGCACCTGGTGAGACAGCACAAGTCTGCATTCCTGGGGAGGCTGCCAAGCTGTGGGGCGGGCAGACGAGCTGGAAGACTAAGGAGGGAGAGAACGGCTAGGTTTCTGCCTGAGTTCCGCCCTATTCCTCCCAGTAATGTTTACAGGGCATCACTCTCAACGATGTTTATTCTATCTCGGAGGCATAGGTCTTCATCAGCAAGGGTTGGTGTTCAGTCAGGGCCATCAGCTGGGTCGTGGGCTCTCTGTTAGAGTTCCTATCGCTGTGTGGATGTTCTTGACAAGTGTTGACGGGGACAAAGAAGGATGAGGCCGACTCCTAGGATTCCTAAGCTTGGCGCTATCAGGCTTTTCAATGCTCTGGAAGTTAATACTCATCTCTGCCACCTTTGCGCTGGCACGAGAGCCAGCTTTTGGACCCTGGCAGTGATGTCTTTAGCTGCCTTCTCATTGCCATGAGTCTCCAGACCACAGTGGGTTAGATTGAATGACCCACACACCCGTCCCTCCTGGGCTGGGAGGTCAGCTAAGGCCAGTCTGTTTCGTAAATAGCATTTCTCATTTTTGAGGCCTATTGTGCCGGCAGACCTAAGGCCTTTAGATGACCTCAAGTGCCACTTGTAACCTGAAGGAGAGGTTGAGCACATAGACGGGGGCATGATATCTGCCATGCCATCCTGTGCCCAGGTCGCTGGGCCTTCACGTTAGATAATCCTCTCTGGGGGCCATTCACTGGCTTTTTAATCACCTGTCCCTACAGCCCTCTTAACTCTTGTATTAGCCCCTCATAGACCCGATGGCCTGGAGCCTGGCCTAACTGTAACGTGATCAAGAAGGCCACCTGTGGTTCCCAGTGTGCAAGCCCCTGTCCACTGGGCCCATAGCTGTTGCTGTGTTCAGAGCCCACATACCCAACAGAGGCAAGAAGCTGTTTTTCAGGTGTCTGGGGCCTCTAACTGGAACCCTAAATGATGCAGAGGGGGAAAACATGAGGACAGTTGGGGGGCGGTCTCTGTCCCATTTGGTTTCCCCTATCGTGATACTTTCTGTAGGGTCTCATTATAACTACACTGTCCCCAGCAAGTTCATTTCCCCACCGAAACTGCCCACTTTTCCCCACTGAGGAATACAGTATTTCCCTCCCATCAAGGTTTCCCGACACCAGAAACCCTGGCCAGTGTCTGTGGAGCCAAAGCAAGCTGTGGGGCGGGCAGCGCTGTCTCCTGGTAACAGTTCCTTTGCCTCCCAAGGCCACGGGGCTCCCTTATTCATTCCCCACAAGCATAGCATGTTGTAACACTGTGGTTTGGGGCTATGTTCTCAGCAAGTTATGCGAACAGAATTTTGTCTATGGGGAAGGGCTCAGGTCCCACCAGTGGGGAGTAGTCATGAAGTGAGCCTAGAACCTTTGTGCTGGATGGGTTCAGGTTTTCTTGACATGGTCCACTCAGGCTGGTCAGCCTGGAAGATAGTGACATTTCCAAGGTTATAGGTCCTGGTTTTGTAATCTGGTCACACGGGTACCCTTGTAAAGTTGACCCCCTCTTGTCTTCCAGTTACATCTTAGGCAGATCTACCAAGAGGTTTCGCAAAGCCCTGCTAACACGGGCTGAGCAGTGGGGATCCCTTGGTATTAACTAGTCTCCTTTTTCAGGCCACCTAGCTGTGTGTGTGTGTGTGTGTGTGTGTGTGTGTG
>NW_004524724.1:3402688-3405492 GCF_000260255.1 Octodon degus
GAGAGAGAGAGAGAGAGAGAGAGAGAGAGAGAGAGAGAGAGACGAAGACAGAGACAGAGAGAGTCAAACTACATAGATCAGGCTGGTCTTGAACTCACAGTGTAGCCAGGCTGGGCTCAGACTTGTGTGTATCCTTCTCCCTCAGCCTCCCAAGTGCCAGGGTTACAGGTACATGCCGCCGCTTTCAACCAACCACATAGCCTTGTTGCGTAATTTCTAAATCTTTGCCAGGACAGAAGCTTGCATGACACAATTGTAAATAGACTGAAGCATGTTGGCTGAAATGCATGCAAATACATGGAAATACCCCCCTTGCAGTTTGAGGGAAACTTGGTTCTGTTTAGGGGTCGTGACACTACTGTTCGCTTTGATCCTGCATGAACTCCAAGCCAGGTTTCACGGGAGGAGGGGCAGGGACCGTAACAGACACAAGACTGATTTTTCCCTGAGTCATGAACCAAATAAGTGGTTTGGTTATGAGTGTAAGTTCCCTGCTGTGTCCCTGTGTGCTCATGATGGGTTAGGCGAAGTCGCATCTGGTTAGATATTCCCTCATCGGCTGTGTAGAAACAGTATGAGATGTCTCCCCCTGCCTGGGGCAATATGGGGCCACAGTGAAAGCAACAAAGGGAAGACTCTCATGTCACGTTGCCTTTGTATCTGCACATTGATCCTCAAGCTTCTGCTGTGCATGGGCTAGTCAGTCAGTTTCTGGTGCAACTAGAGCAGGGCAGATGTCATAGAAGATGACTTGAGCGCGCCGCAGGGCCAGCTGGTTTGGTTGGTCCTTCCCTGTCCACCTGTCTTGGCCTGTCGGCTTCAGCGGGCTGTGGTAGATCGAGCCGCAGCTCCTCCAACTTGAACAGCAATGGGGGCAGCAAGACTGTGGTGTGAGGCCCGTCTCGTATGGCCCTGGGGTGGCAGGAGTCCTCTCTTGTCCCAGTCAGGGTCTGCACACTGAAGGGATGAATGGGGTCTGCTGAGCTTAGGGGCATTTTCTCCTGTACCCAGCCGTGGATACCTCGCATGGCTATTCCCAAACCTGCAGCTGTCTCCTGAGAGTTAATTCTCCTAGTTCACAGAGGAGATCACCTCTAATTTGCCTCGTAGTTGGGTATGGCTGCTGAGCAAGATTTCATAAGCGGAGTCCGGAGTTTGGGTAGTGGGAGTACACCAGGCATGGAGGAGGCCGTCAGCAGGGCTTGATTCCATCTCAAGTGCATTTCTTGACAGTACCTTGGCAGCCATTTGGAGTGCCTGGTCTACCCTTCTGGGCTGTGAGGCTGGTGCGGGAGGGCTGTATCTCATTTATTTTTGTCTTTTTTTTTTTTAATGAATTTAGGACAGGGTCTACAGGGAGTACAGGGTCTCACTGTGTAGATCAGATTCGTAGTGATTCTCCTGTTTTCAGCCTCCCAAGTGCTGGGATTACAGGCGCGCACCACCGCGCCCAGGCTCAATCACCATTTCCGCGCGCCCCAGGGGCGGGGCTGGCACAGCACTCTGCCGAAGCAGGCGCTTTAGTCCACTGAGCTATCTGGCCAGCACTGCTCTTTTATTTTTGAGCTCTAGAACTATCCGTGAATTCTGGCCCATTGTCCAGCCCCAAAGTTGGGCGCAGTCGGAACCTTGGGATGGTTCCCTTTACAGCACCTTTGTCACTTACAGTGCCTGCTGTTTGGGTGAGGAAGGCTGCTCCTGTCCGAGAATCGCCACCATCCTCCCTTGATAAGGTCCCAGGCTCCCAGGTGAGCCATGTCTTTTTAATTGAAGAGGAGTTTGGGGTTTCAGGGAGTGGGGATCCTGGGACAAGGGGCAGGATGGGACCCCCTTGAGGTTGTGGGGCTGCCCTAGCAGGCTGTTTTGCCTCTCTGTCTGTCTTTTGGCTTCCTTTGCTCTCTGTCGCACCAGGCCATTAACGTCCCCTGTGGTGCCATACAATGGCAAGAAACTTCTATCTCTTCATCATATTTTATCTCCTTTTCCCCAGCAGGCAAAAGCCCTCTCTCCTCATATGTAGTTCCACAAACAAGTAGTGTGGCAAGGGCATACTTGGCATCAGTTTAGATGTCAACCTTTTGTCCTTAGCGGGTAACAGCATCCTTTGCAGTGCTGTTAGTTCAGCTCTCTGAGCAGAGGTTCTGGTAGGCCGAGGCTGGACCTCCACAACAGGGCCAATGTCACCACTGTGTGTCCTGCTCATCAGACACTGTCCAATACAGTACCACTCCCATCTGTGATGTAGTCACCATCTGGGTCTCTCTGAGGACAATCTGCGAGGGCACCACAGCTTGAGAATGCCTCACCCACATTTTCCACACAGGCATGGAAGGCTTGACTGGGAACAAAGTGACACTCCTCTGAAAGGGACCTGGTCTTTCCTCCCATCTGCTATGTCCTGGTCTTGGTCCTCCTGGGGGGAGGGATGTGGGCTCTGGCTCCATGAGGCTTCTGTCCCCTGCTGAACCCCTTTAAGGCTATACCCGCATTGCTACCTTGTGTCATACTACCCCTAACTTTTGATAAGAGCATGATTATTCTGCTCCCAAAGGTCCTGTGTCACTCCAACAGCCCACTGCCCTTCCCTGGTGCAAAGGTTGCTTTCATCTGTCGCATTGGTCAGGCTGCGGGTGCAGGCCATGTGGTCAAATCTTGGTCTAAATGTTATTGTGAATGGACTTTCTAGTTGCAGCTAACATTTATAAGCAGTTGACATTAAATAAAGCAGGTTATCCTTTCCAATGTGGCTCAGCCTCAGTGGATCAATTAAAGGCCCAAAGAGCAAAATTCAGACTTCCCAGGGA
>NW_004524724.1:3405617-3409072 GCF_000260255.1 Octodon degus
TCTCTCTCTCTCTCTCTCTCTCTCTCTCTCTCTCTCTCTCGCTTTCGCTGTCTCCCCTCCTTTGGGGACATACGCTTAGATAACAATACATTTTTGGTTAAAATTCACCAATTCAGACCCCTGTTCCCATTTATCTCAAGATGTAGCCCCTTCCAGGGTAAGCTAATCTTCCCTGGGGTCTCTCCCCAAACCAGCTCCTACCCACATGCCCTGGCCACTCTGAGCCACCCAGGCCACGTCTGGTCACATCCTGGTGCCCAGTCCTCACGATGCAGGGAAGGGTCTCCACAACGTCACGCAGTGGTGCTGCTGTTCACATCAGCCAGACATCACTGCAGGGATCCGTGGGGCCCTGGAGGTGTCTAGGGCAAGGCTCCAGGCTCTGCCTCAGACTGCAGGCAAAGGTACGGCTCCGCTCCTCCAAGAACTCCCAGCCTCCTCCCAAACTCACCTCCATCTGGGTAACCAAAAGGCTGCACTGACCTCGATTCTTTCCAAAACACCGAAGGTGCACTCTGAATAAATCAATATTTCCACAGCCAGCGCTAGACGCCTCCCGTAGCTCGTGGGAAGCAGACAGTCTTGGTTTTCGAATTGCCGCGAGTGCTGCTCGCTACACAGAGCTCAACACACATCTCTTCTGGAGACTTCTCAGGCAACAGAGCCCCGAGAACCAATGCACGCACGCGCCCGTTCCCCTCCAGCCAGACCCCTGGAAATTCTCCTTTATCTGAGCACTGTATTTTACAGTATTTACGTGGAATAAAAGTTACAGCCTGACATGGACCTATAGCTGTTGGGCCTTGTGGCTCCAGGCTCATGAAAGTCCTACAAGGGAATCCACACCTCATTTGATAAATGATGGGGACCCTGAGAACCCAATTTCAAAGTTATAAAACATAAGTTCTCAGCTTTATCATGACTACAAATTTACCACATTGTGGATGAGCCTCTTCTCGGGCAAGGGAAGACTTAGTTTTTCCCTTCACGCAACGCTGCTGGCCAGCCTTTTCTGCCTGAAAGGCTGGAGCGAGGTTTCCAGAAACTCCTGTAAAGAAGTTTCAGATTGAAGCATTTTCCACTACTCTTTATCTTGCAAATCACATTTCAAAAGAGACCACATTTGCATCTTCAAGGTGAATCCCCTGGAAAAGAGCCTCATGCCCAGTTTTGGAGAGCAATTATTTCTGCATCTGCGGGCTGGCTCTCCCTTCAAAATGAGCCAGCCAAGCTGCACAGCAGACAGACAGTGGGGCCAATTAGCAGCCGCCACGATCGCTCAGGCTTGTGGAGACCCATCCAGCGGCGGAGCTCCGATCTGCTGGCTCCTCACAAGCAGCCAACGGTGAAACATGAAGGGATAGGACGAGTGGGCGGCGCTCTGCGTCCCCTGAATCAGGCCCTTGCTCACAGGGCGGCCCCCAGCCTGACCCACCTGTGGGTATTGGGAGAAAGGTCTGGCTGTCTTCTTCCAGGGCAAAATCAATGCCCTGGAGGGGAACTCTCTCTCTCTCTCTCTCTCTCTCTCTCTCTCTCTCTCTCTCTCTCTCTCTCTCGTAAGCAGCAGCACAGCACAGTGGCAAAGCTCAAGCCACCCCGGGAGCTCTCCTCTTTCCTCATGGCTGTGCCGATACAGATCTGTACATGCCTGTGGAGTTGCAGAATGTCCCCAGACCCAGCTGTTACACAGCAAGCCTCTTCTCTGCACACTGATTTGCCTGGCTGCCTGAGAAGCCCACAAGAAAGGAAGGAGGACGGCAAGTTGGCCGCTTCGCACCCCCAGGTCTCAGCTGCAACTTCATCTTGAGCAACCCACACCCCTCCCCGACACTCAGAGAAACCCTAGCATGGAACTCTGTGGAGGAGCTGTGCGTGGGCCCCTCTCTGCAGACACAGAGCCCGCCAGGGATCAGGGCTGTGCATGGAGAGCCTATTTGCTCACTTTTAAATGGCCGCATACTGACACGTTTCTTCAACTGGAAGACTGAACTATTTCCTAGGCTTCCTGTGCAGCCCATCCCACTGACCACTGAGGCCAAATTTTGGATATTCACAGCCCAGGTCTGGGGCAGTCCCAGACCCTTCTGTGTCCCGCGCAGTGGCCGTGCAGTGGAGCAGAGTGCGCTGCTGGGGCTGTCCTGGCAGACCATGCCCAAGGCCTGATGCCCTTTTCACCCAGGCACTGGGTGGACAGCCTTTCTGCCTCCCCTGTGTCCTGTCTCTCAGAGGGAGACTGATTTTAATTCACTTTAATAGTGAGTTTCTAATAGTTAAAGCTTCTTTAAAAATCCAAAGTGCTTACTTTTGAGATGGCAATTGGTTTTTTTTAATAAAAGTAGTTAGGGGCAGCCCAGATGGCTACTCCACAGGCACAGGCACGTGCAGGAGCCCCTCGGAGACCGAGGGCTGCACTCAGAAAACAGGGTAATTTTCTCTCCCTCGGGCACACCAGTGTCCTCTCATTCTTGGGGACACTCCTCCCCAGGACAGCCCCATCTGTGAAGTAACATTTAGATATCCCATTCCAAGATGTTTTGTCGTCCGAAAAGAAAACCAGTGCCGCTTCAGCAGCAACTCCCCATGGGAGGTCTCTGTCCCAGTTGTCACCCCAGAGACGCTGCCTTGGGCCTCAGTGAGGAGTAATGGGCTCTACCCAAGGAAACTTGGACTTCTTCCAACCTCTCCCAAGGTTTTCCTGTTTATAAATGAAGTGCAAGGGACACTTTCCCATCCTGCAGAGTCCAGGTGACAGATGACCTGCGTGTGTGGGCAGGGGTTCCCACTGCAGGGCCACCCTGGCTCAGCCCCAGCACCCCAGTTAGACTGGAGTTCCATGTTCAGCTGGTGCCGCCCCCACCAGCAGCAGAGCCCACGCAGGGCAAGGCCGGTGGAGCATGGGTCCCTTCCTCCAACCGCTCGTGCGCAGAGCCCATCAGAAGAGATCTGGAGGAGACTGAGAGGAGAAGGCGGCCAAGAAGTCCAGCCTGAGGAGGAAAGATGTCCACCCCGGCAGCCTGGCACTCTGGGCCCTGCCTGCCTCAGCCTCACCCCCTTCAGAGCCCGCTGGCTGGGGCCTTGCCCACACAGCCCAGCCCCTGGATGGTCTGGAAGGGGAGGCTCCGGTGGCTCTAGGCAGCTTGTCTGTGGCCCTAGGCCTCCACCGAAGCCATCAAACCTGTTCTGGGGTCCTCCCCCCGCCAGACACCCTGCTCTCTTCCTGGGACCCATTCTGTGCTGGTGCTGGCTGAGCATCTGGCCTCCATTCTGCAATGTTTCGAGATGGCCGTGCACTGCGACCCGGTGAGAAGAGTGTCAACACCCAGGGGAGCCCTGGCTGGCTGGTGTCTGGGGGCTCCTGCAGCTGGCTGGCATCTAGGGGCTCCCACAGCTGGCTGGCTGGTGTCTGGGGGCTCCTGCAGCTGGCTGGCATCTAGGGGCTCCCACAGCTGGCTGGC
>NW_004524724.1:3409842-3422498 GCF_000260255.1 Octodon degus
GACAACGAGCCGACCCTGAGGCCGAGCCTGAACCCCATGGGCTGCCTCACGCTGCTCGCCAGCGGCGACCCCAACCCGAGGGGGAGTTGCTCGCACCCCACCAGACGCCAGCACAGCCTGTGTTTCCTTTCATTGTCAGCCCACGGTTGAGCGCGTAGCGTGCACACTGGCGGTCCTCTTCCGCTCCTCTTCTCCTTCCAGGTCTCAGTCTCTCCGCTGTGCAAAGATCCGAGTCCCTGTGTCCATTATCCTTCTTTTGCTCTCTATTCCTTGGGTTTCTCCTGAGAGGAGCCACGTGCTGTGGAAGCGTGTGTGTGATTTATTCACCAACACGGTGGCCACAAGGCATATTCATTTGCCTACAGAGAGCTCAAGATTCCTTTCTTCATGACCTAACCCCCAGCTCCGTAGAGACAACTCCACCACACAGGGGAATCCCTCGGGACTGAGGGGAGCATCCTTGGGGAAGAGCTGTCTCTCCATGGGAGGCTCTACTAGGAAGGTCACCATCTTGGAACGGGACAGAGGCCTCCCTCTCAGCCAGGACAGAGCCACCGTCAGTGCCTCAGGGCAGTCGTCCCTGGTATCCTGACCATGACCCCATCCTGACCTCCAGTTTCCAGAAGTGAGAAAGAGTCATCTGTTCTCAAAGCCAACCTGCATGTGGTGTGCTGTCTACAACAGACCCGCTCTTCACTTCCCCTCCAGGAAAATCTCTCTCGGGTTGGAAGACTTCCTGGGGGTAGATTTCACTATCAGCCTCTTTCCCTCGCTAGAATAATCTCAAAAGCTGAGCAGTTAAAACTAGAGCCCCACGCAGAGGCCCTGCAGATTGGGACAGGCCTGGCGGCAGGCAGATTGGGACAGGCCCACTCTGGGTTGGGGCCACTGGACACTGTCCCCTCTGAGGCTCCTCATGCTGCTGTCCCCTAAGCCCAGTTCAAGTAGTTTGCACTCCACAACCCATGTACCCTCTTGTCTGCTCTGCTGAGGTCCCCCACCGCCTAACCCAAGGCTCAGTTTCCATCTTGATTTTATGGGATCCCACAGCCACACAATCTCAAGACTTTTCCTCCTTCTCGAGTGGCGGGTTTGCTCCCATCTCACCAACTTCTCCTCAGCACCATGTGCTGGTTCGTTCTCAACTCTGTGGTCTCCCAGTTTTAGAGAACCCCAAGGCTCAGTCTTGGCACCTTGTCTGTCTCCATCCATTCCTAGACAAACTCCTCAATCTCGAGGCTCCTGCACCATCTGTAGTCTGCTGCTCTGCATCCCAGGAGCTGTCCTGAAATACAGACTTCTAACTTTCCATTTAAGTATCTAGTTGTCATCTCAAACTTAACATGTTTCAAACTGAACCCCTGAGCTGGGCATAGTGACACACACCTGCGATCTCAGTGCTCTGTGAGGCTGAGGCAGGAGGACCACGGGTTCCAACCCAGCCTGGACATCTTAGCAACTGAGCAAGAAGGCTGTCTCAGAATAAAAATATTTAAAAAGGGCTGGGGGAAGAGCTCAGTGTCAAGGCCTTGGGTTTAATTTCCAGTACAAGAAAGAAAGAAAGAAAGAAAGAAAGAAAGAAAGAAAGAAAGAAGAAAAAAAAAGAAAGAGAAACGCCTGCTTTCCCTTAGATAACAACTTCACCATTCCAGTTGTTCAGATCAAAACTGTAAGGCTCACCCACACTGTTCCTTCCTCTCATTGCTTTTCATTGGTCAGAAATACACCCAGAGTCAAGTCACTTCTTGCCACCCCCATCAAATTGATCTCGATCCAAGTTGCAGTCACTTTCCCTGGACTACTGCGATGGGTCCTCAGTGGCCCCCAGAGTTGGCTTCCAGCAGAGCACCCTGGGTCCCTGTGCACAGTGCCTCAGATCCTAGATGCCTACGGTGGTGCACACCTGTCGTAGTCTGAACGCTCCTAGGTGGGGTTTGGGGAAGGCAAATGGCTAGCAGGGGCTCATACAGTCTGACCAGGTGGGAAGAAGCAGGGGTCTGGGGCGGGGCCCGGAAGGGTGCATCTCTCTCCTGGCCCCTCCCTTCTCTCTCTGCCCCACGCTCCCATCTGGCCTCATCTCTCCTTTTCACCCCAGCCTCCCTCTTCTCCAGGCCTCGGGCCTCGCCATCCCTCCTGGCCACCCCAGATTGCTCTCCCTCTGACGTCTGAGGGTTTCAGGGCTCAAATCCCCCACTGCTCTTCAGGACACAGCCTCCTCTCCCACACCTGCTTCCAAGCTTTGCTTGCTGCCTAGAAGCTCTTGTACCTGATGCACTTCTCCAGCTACTTAATTATTGTTTTGGCTCTTCCCTCCCTAGAATGGAAAAATAAATAGCTGCATGTTGGTAAGAATTTGGAGGATTTTTTGTTCATAGTTTTATCCGCCCAAATACACTGAGCCATAAGGGACACATAATTAATATTTAGAGAACGAGTGAACTCTCTGAATATGCACACGTACCTCCTGGTGTCAAGCAGTCACTCTTGGAGGAAATGTCCAGCTGCACACGCAAGGACACAGCCCCCAGGTGGCCCAGGTGGCCCAGGTGGCCCAGGTGGCCCAGGTGGCCCAGGCCATGTAGCTTTCCCACCCGCCACAGTGTATCGTGCAGCTCCGCCCTCCAGAGACACTTTGGCTTCCCTCTCCTGACTCTACACAATGGCCATGAGCCCACAGTATACAGGACACGAGGCTCCTCATAGCACTGGCCGGAGAAACTGGGCGCAGCACTGTTCCCACGGACAAACAGACCTGCACAGGTCGATTTAAAGTTTCTCTGTGTTCCAGGCCGATTAAATTCTTCATACAGTGTCCTCTCCCACAGTGGCCGTCATGGTTGACTGCCACCAGGACTGCAGAGCCAGGCGCGTGAGGCACTCAGCTGCCATCCCAGCACTCCGGAGGCCAAGGCCGGAGGGTGGCAATTCAGCCAGCCTAAACTACGTAACAAGTTCAAGGCCAAACAGGATTGCACGGTGAGGCCCCCCTCAAAAAGGCCAAAAAGCAAATAAATAAAAGAACTGTAGAATGAGGGTTTACTTTTATGTTGTCCAGAGAAAGTATTCAAAAGCTGGAACAGAAGGAGATTCTGTGTGACAACTCAGCCACAGTGTTGCTTCAGAACAAAGCATTCCGACTGTTCAGGCGACCCATCGCCTGCTTCCATGTCACTGGTGCCAGTACGTGGGAGGCAAGTGCTTTAATTTCTCTGAACCTTCGTTCATCTGCAAAGCAGAGATGCTTTGACAGACGCAGCACATGCCAGGACTCAGCATGGCATCTCCATGAACAAGCCTGAGCTTTATTTTCTTGCTGCAAAAAAAATAAGAAAATTGCAGAGCTCCAGAAATCAGAGCCTAGCCATGGAAGTTTCCTCTCTGTCTCGGGCTCCATCTCCATCTCTGTCTTCATCTCTTCCCCATCTGTCTCCCCCTCATCCCCATTTCAGAAAACGCTGCACAAAATGCTGCTCCTGCTCCCTGCCCTCTTCTCCCTGGGCTGCGCAGACGCGAGCTGGCGAGCTGGCGGCTGCTCCCAAGGCGGAGCCGGGGCTGCCTTCCCTCAGCAGGTACCCCGGGGGAGGCGAGGGCCCGGAGGCGTGGGTACTCCATTTGGTAGCAGAGCGCAGAAGCAGGTGTGTGCAGGCGCAGACACGGACCCCTGGCCCAGCCCTGGCAGCACTGCGTGTCCTTCCTGTTCATGGCGCACATGGCATGTTTGCTGGGACAGGACGTGCCAATCTTTACAACAGCACTGCTGAGAAAAGCAGCCATCACTCGAGCCTACTAACTCTTCTTACCGAAGAGAAAACAATGGTGTCGTGAGAGGAAGTGGACTAAGGGGGGGACAGGTGGGCGGTGCCTCCAGCCAGGAAGGCGTGTTTGCGGATGGGAACTCAATGACAACTGTGAATTTCACCTGAGGGAGCGCAGTCAGGAGGCTTCAGACACCCATAGAAATGTATATGCATGCTGTCCCCACAGGGCCTTACTGCTCCACATGTGACAGACAACACCTCCCTCTGTCCTTGGGTGGGAGTCAAACTGAAGGCCAGAGAGGAGATGGCTCCAGTAACCGCAGGGCCCTGCCTGGTCCTGGGCAGCATCAATCACGGCAGGGAGATCCTTCTCTCTGGGCGCTGCTTTGAAACACGTGCATTAGGCCGTGTGGACAAGTTAGAGACGCAATAGGGAATCAACCTAGGCAGACATTTTTGAGCCATCAAAACAGCTAACTCTCCTTTATGAATAGAGGGACACTAAAGGAATCAGGACATAATTATATGGGCCACCTCGCACCACAATGAGGGGGAAAAATTTAACCTTAGTTAACACACACATGCCTCATCTATGATGATTGCATGGTGGTGCCCCGGTTCTCGAATTCAACCTGTTCTACAACGTGGGCCATGTTTGTGTTCCTGTGGAAAGATGTGTTGGTCACTTAATACAGAGTTTGCAAACAAAAACAAAATTTTGCCAAATGCTTCTGTTTGTGACCCAAATTGTTTGCAAATAAAAGTATTCATGAACAGAGGTACCACTTACTATATGTTCATCAATTATTATCATGTATATAATTAATATACCAAATATCAGATAACTATAAGGCACACAGAATATATCCCAAATAGGTACACACACACACACACACACACACACACACACACATGCACACCAGGTAGAATGAAAATGCACAGTGAATGTTTAAATTTTGAAAAGCTTACTACAGTAAGAGGCTCACTGCCGTCAGTCTCTCTGCAAATGCCCCCCACCCCCCGTGCTCTGAACATGCTTGGGCTGCAGTTCTGGCCACTTGAAGCCCTTCTGGAAGTCCTCTTTCTGGGATCTTTCTACAAGGAGTGACCAGAACGACCAGGAGGGCTGCTCCTGGTGCCGGCCGACAGGCAGGCAGGCTGCTACAAGCACGAGGGCTTGGCTCCCCTTACTCACCAGACCTGGCTCTTCTTGCCGGACAAAATGAAAGGGAAATGTTTTGTATCAATTCAGGACAAGGGGCAGCCCCTAGAGAGCAAGCAGAGACGCCAAGGAAAGAGGACTTCCCAGGCTGCTTCAGGAAGGGGCGAGAAGGGTGGGACGAGTGTGTCTGAAGTGCAGAGCAGTATTTTGAGGAGAGTTTATGACAACGTATCTTTCACTGTAATAAAGTGTAAACATTTGAACATCCGCCGCATGCTTAAGCATCCTTGTATTGTCGTACATCACATCATGATTCGATCCACGATGCTCCTATTTTAGTGTGCAGTGAGCCACGCCATCTAGGGTGTGCAAGTGAACTCTGCCACACAAGAGCTACATCGCCAACCAGTTCTCAAAATGAGTTACCACTGTTAAGTGACACCTGACCAGAACTGCTTGCAGGATACATGAACTCTGCCTTTCTACATCCCCGTGTTGCTGGTGTGGTGGGCACACAGGGGAAAGAGTCTGGGCCAGCCACACGTGAAGAGAAGTGCGGATTTTCACTTTTTGCAACGTATGCATAGGAGTAACATTTACTTCTCATTAACTATCCACTTACTCTCCCAGTTTCCATCTGCCCCCACAGACAGAGGGGCTCTGGGTGTTCCGTGCTGGCCACCACAACTGCTGATGTGTGTGCACGCCTGTAATCCCAGCGCTGGGCAGGCTGAGACCAGAGGATCAGTACAAGTGCAAGCTGCGCAACGAGGCCCTGCACCAAATAAATACATAAATAAAATTTAAAATGTGTGAGTGTGCAAATGTGGGGGGCAGGGTATTGTGCAAATCCACCAAGGAGATGTGAAGTTAATTAACCTGGTACAGTAGTTGCCTGGTGGAGCGTAACAAACCGCTGCCGAGCGTAGTGGCTAGAAGCAACGGGTATTTATTATTTCTCAAATCAGAAACTTACGAGTGGTTCTGGCTCAGGACACCTCATGAGGTGGCCTCCAGGACACAGCCATCCCAAGGTGGCTGTTGGCAGCCTCGGCTCCTTGGTGGCCTTGTCCCAGAGCCAGCACTAGCTGATGAGAGTTGCACAGGACCGGGCACTTAGCTCCCCACAGTGAGATTTGAGGAAGAGGGAGAAAGACAAGGGTCGGACCACAGGATGGAAGCCACGGTCTTTTGATACCCTGATCTCAGTGCGGCCTCCTGTGGTTTCTGCCTTGTGATGTTTGTTAGAAGCGGCTCGTGAAGTCCAGCCCACATTTGATGGGGTCGTAAACGTACCGAGGCGTGCATACCAGCTGATGAACTCTGGGGTCCACCTGAAGGCGGTGACCCCAGAAGCGCAGCCCAGTGGACCCGTGCAGTACAGTTCTCTGCTCTACTCTGCAAAACAGCTTGCGGCCACCATGAGTTACCTTGAAAGAACCCGAGCAATAAAACTTTGTGCGACATGGTGCATCTTTTTAGAATTACTAGCTAGAAGTTTGAAAGTTCTTTTCCAAAAAGAAAGAGAGAGCCAGCCAGAGAGAGAGAGAGAGAGACAGACAGACAGACAGACAGACAGAGAAAGAGAGAGAGACTGTGTGACACGATAGCCAAAGAATACAATGTCCCACTCTGCCTATCCTCCCAGAAGCCCATTCTCCTCAAGTTCTGCAAAGCGCATCTGGGCAGCGACTCCCTTTCCCTGCTCCCTTCAGGCTTCCGTGACGTTTTCTCTGTTCCCCCTAAACTGCTGGGAGGCTTCCACAGCATTTTCTCCATTTCCTGAGTGTTAACCGCAGAGCAGCAACCTCTGAAGTGAAAACGCAAAGTGAAGCAGACAGCAGCTCCTCTCTGAAGTCGCGCCCCAAAGTTGGTGTCCCTTCTGAAGACGCCGCCTTTGTTAATTAGCTGCAGGTCCGCTCCAGCAGCTTCTGCACAGCCGCCTCGCATTTACCTTCCTCTCCCCAGAGCTCTGCAGTGTTCTGAGGTAATCAGGCAGTGGGGAGACACCATAAGGAGGACCTGCGGCTTCCACGCCCACAGGACGGGTCGGTCGGCCGCGGTCATGCGCGTCTGGGGAGTCTTTCTTCCTTCACGAATCTGAACAGGAAGAAAGGCAGACAGAGAATAGAATTAAACAATTTTACATAAGAGGCAAGGATGAAAATTTTAAAGGTTTCTATGTATGTGGTAGACGAGAAATACACAAACAGAAGCCCAGAGATATCTTTAGGGAGAATAAAATAATAATTTCGAGCTGAAAAGAAGCAGATACAAGAAACAGGAACAAGGAGATGGGACATAAGATCAAGAAAATTGGGATGCCGGGGAGATGAGATTGGCGCTGATGACGCAGTAGGTTTCAGCCTTAGAACAGCAGGCATCACATTCCCGCCAGCTCCAGTGGAAGTGTTTGGCCGTCTGTGCCTTTTTAAGGGGCTAGGTAAGGTTCCCGTGACTAACAGCATGGTACAGCTAGCAAGTGACTAAATTGTTTTTAATAGTCGCAGTTTGTAAAATAATGGGTCCCCTGGGAAGAGACTGAGGCGCCTGCGCCACAGCTGGATGGGCCCCGTAATTTTCCTCAATTTTCCTCTAAAATATCTCACATCAGCAGTGTAATTGTCTGCCTCACAGTTTCCCTTCCACCACAGACGGAAGACAGAGAGCCCAGAAAAGAATAATGATGAGACCAGGATGGGGCTGGACCAGATTGGCTGGAGGGGAGGGTCCAGCGAAGGGGGACACAGAGCCCTGGACCATCGCGGCTTCTCGGAGCCTCCTCTAGGGCCAGGAGCTCTGTGTCCCTGTGCTCGTTTCAGAGAACGAACACTTGTGTTTAGTTTACACATTATCTGATACTGACGAGAGCTTAGAGGCAGAATAAGAACTTTCTTTAGAGAAATGGCTCAGTAGATTATCCCAGATTAGTATTATGTCTCTGTCTCTCTATCTCTGTTTCTCTCTCTCTCTCTCTCTCTCTCTCTCTCTCTCTCTCTCTCTCTCTCTCTCTGTCTCTCTCTCTCCTCTCTCCTCTCTCCTCTCTCCTCTCTCCTCTCTTTTTCTTTCCTCTTTTAACAGTTGAAGTTATTTCCAGCACAGAAAGTAAGAACACAACACAGCTGGTGCTTTCCTGACTGGTCTAGGACCTTCCAAAAGCTGCTACACATGGCCCAGCTGTCTCGGGTCATTCAGTCCTGGAGGCGAGGGATGGGCGAGGACTTGCTGATTGCACTGGTGAGGGTTAGTGCGGCCACATGGGATGAATCACCTAGCCCAGTGTGGCCTACACAAGTCCCCAGTGCCTCCAGCCACTGCTCGCCCCTCAGGGCACGCCTTTACCCTTATGTCCCACAAACTGGGCAAAGCTTCAGGACCAAATCTGCTTTTTAAGACAGCAAGGTAGATGAAGAGAATTTGCACCCCCCTGGCCTTTAAGAAGTCTCCAGAGCTTTTCGGCCAGCTGTTTGCTGACGGGAATGCAGTACCAGAGTCCGCTTCATCCATGGCCCTGCACAGTGGCCCTGCCTCAGCAGCAGGAGTGAGCAGCCTGGAGCCATGTTGCAGCTTGGACTCCAGCCTGCTTCCTGTTTCCACTTTGGCCCGGGCTGAGAGTCCGCAGCTCCCAGAAGTATATTTTTCCATGGAGAAGGTCAAATGTCACTGGAAGAGACCTGAAAGCATGCAAGGCCTTGTAGCAGTTAACCCTTGCACTGGCGAAAAGTTCAACATCATTTTCATGGAGTGCTGCCAGTTGCCTTCTTCCCATGGAAGTGGACAAAGAGAAGCGAGTTTTCTGAACAGCAATGTATCACACTATGTCAGGGGTCCTCGCGATGGCCAGCAGGATGCAGCCAAGGGACAGTCATACACATGTCCTTCCTGGAAACGTACAAGGCTCAAGCAACTTGGGGCCTCCGAGTTACCACTTCCCTGCACACTATGCCGTGCTTTCTTCCTCAGATAAGTACCAAAGTGCAAGTCCATTGGCCACATCTAGGTGCAAGAGAGTCTTCAGGATGATGCAAACCAAGCTAAGAATCAGGAATTCTGCTCGTAAAAAAGATGCCAAGAAGAGATCAGGAGGCGCCACACCAAGCACTTACAGTGAGAACAGATCGGAGTCCAGTGGATCCTACTTCCTGAGCACGAATCATAAGGGCACAGTATTCTACCACAACCAAGATGCCATCAGTCACAAGATACATCATTATTTGAATATCACCATTAAGAAAAGTATTTATTTTTACCTGTAGAAAGGTAGAAGAAGGGGTGAGGGAGTTGTTGCCAATTAAACAGAAGAATGATTCCTGGTCACATAGCTACCAAAAAGTATGAAACTCAACGAATGTGTGTCATGCCAACATAGCCATATGCATAGCGCTCTGCTCTAGAGCGCGGCTAGAACCAGGAGGCCCTTCTCTGTGCTCCGCTACTTCCTCCCTCCTAAGGTAGTCACTACCCTGGCTTCCAAGAGCTTGTGTCATTCTAACATGCTTTTAAAATTATATAAATGGAACAATACACAATATACTCTTTGGAATCCGGTTCATCGGTTCAGTATCATATTGATGACAATCATCCATGTTATTGCATATACGGATGCCTCTCAAATTACAGCGAGGCTACTTCCCAATAAACACATCTTCAGCTGAACTTACTATGAGCCAAAGGTTCATTTAATCTTCCTGGTCCACTGACATCACAGCTTAGTCAGGCAGCACACTGCATTGTCTCATAATGACATAGAAAGTTGACTGGAAGTAGAGCTTGCTGCCTATTCTCAGCCTCAAAAAAGAGCACTGATACAATTATCACTATCATGTAGAAGATCAAAAGTTAAAATTCAAGTAAAAAATTGTTGGTCAAACCACTGAAACAACCTGTCAAGGGCAATCTGGTGGCACTAGATGTGCTCCCACTGGTGTGGAGTGCGGTCCACCTCTCCATGCACGCAAGGGCTACATCTGCAGGCTCAAGTGTATATTTAAACAATATATCGTGTCTGTACCGAACATGTGTGACTTTTTCTTATTAATACCTACACTATATAATATGACCACTACTTACATTATACCAGGTAGTGTGAGTGATCTAAAGATGATTTAAAGTAGGTAGGAGCATTGCTTTGGCTCTAGAAAACTGTATGAATGACTTGAACATCAGCAGATTTTGATACCTGCAGAAATCTCCCCAAAATACTAAGGGACAACTGTATTCCAGTGGAGGGGCATGCACAATAATAAGCCAAGGTTTTCTCAATGAACGTTTGTTTCCAGCTTAGGGGTATGACAAATAGAGCTGCCACATGCATTCTTATAATTTAGTTTTGCTGGGTATTTAACTACCTAGAAGAATTTCTGGATCAGGGAAGATGTGTAGTAGAAATCCCCAAAACATTTTTCAGGATGGTCTCTAGTTTCCATCCCCACCACCAGCAGCCAAGATTCCCACTGCTCCACACGCCCTAGTCATTTGCTCTCCCCTGCTATGCACGCACCAGCCCTGGGGGTGTGTGGTGCAGGGAGTTTGCCCAGGACTAGTGAAGGTAAAGCCCTTTCATAGTTCACTGACCACTCCATGCCTTCAGCGGTCGAGTGTCTCTCCATATTTTGCCCATTATTCAGCCAGGGTGTTTGTCTCCTCATTTTGAATTTGTAGGGCTTTTTCATATGGCACATAAACTTTTGTTGGAAATCCAGGTTGTGGGTATCTCCTCCCACTTTGTGGCTTGCTCTGACACCCTTTTAGTGGTGTGTCTTCATGAAGTACACGTCTTACTCTAACACAGTCCAATTAATGTTTCCCTTCACAACCAAGGTGGGGGAGTCCTTCTCAGTAAGCACTTGCCCAGTGCAAGCTCATGAAGGCAGCTTTGCACGTTATCGTTCAGGAGCTCCATCATTTCATCTTTGCATCTCTGTCTACGGTCTTTCTGGGGTCAATTCAGGGAATGAGCCAGTCAGAGGGTGAAGAGCTTTCTTCTGTGCTGACGGCCCTGCAGCCTGCAGCATCACCTCGTCACTTAGGATTGCCTCCTATCTTTGAAAGAGCTCTTAGGATTATGACGATAAGGCTTATTGTATAACTGTGCCACTTGGCATTTGTCAAAGGAAACACAAAAGCACAACAAACAGACTCACATGCTCCCCTAGTCTTTGCTCATGCAGTCTGATTCTTCAATATTCCAACTGTTTAGCCCAGAGACGCTGTGACTGTTGAGCACAGAGAATGTTCCCCTGTGCCAGCCAAGACCTGCTACAGTGGCAGCAAAGGATCACTCAGGCATCGTCCCGGATTTTCTTCAAAGACTTGATGTTCATTCTGCACATTTTCATTTCAAAGTGCAAAAAAATGACAAAAATTTCAGCCTAGCCAACAGTGATTTTAAGACACAACCTGACTTCAGGCTTGTGACACTGTGAAAGTATATGTGGTTCTAAACCAAAGCAATGTAGTTCTTATATGAGGTCAGGTTTCAAGAAGCCTGAGACAGATTCAAAGGCATGTTGCACAGGAAATGCTTTTTGGGTAAAGCATCCTGAAAGGGAAGGGAGAACAGGACAGGACTAGGAGAAAACTGAGCGAGGATGTGTACTCAGGAGAAGCTCCAGCCTGCTGCAGCCTGGGGAGGGGACAGCAGCTAGGCCTGTCGTCACCTTCTATGGCTCCCGGGCGTCAGTCGCTGGCTGCAGCACAGGGCTATAGCAGGTCACAAGCCCTTCAACTGGATTTCACTCCCTTGACAACAGCAAGTGTTCAAGAAAGGAGTTAGCCAAGATCTCATAATGGCCACACTCCCAACCTTTGGAAGACAGGCACACGGCAAGGGGACTGTGGGCTGGACTACGACATCTTGCTAAAAGTCTAATCCCTAAACCCATGAGCACTTGCTGTGTCTGAGCCCCACTCCCCCATCTCCTTTCAATGAGGAAACTGAAGTTTAGAGAGCGCAGTGTGGAGTCCCAGGGCCACCCGGCTGTTTGATGGCAGTTTGAGCAGAGGTAGTCTGACTCCAGATCCTTCTACCGCCATGTGGATCTCCAGTGTTCCCAAAGCCCATTTGTTCAGGGCCTGATGCCAGTAGCATATTGTGAGGTGGTAAAATCTCTAAGACACTGAGAACAGTGGGAGGCCTTTCAGTCATCCAGGACAGCCGGTGGGACTCCATCCACCCTGCTTCCTCTCCTTCTGACAGGGTGTCATGCGATGAAGGATTTTCTAGGTCACAGACTTCTACCAGAGTGTGCTGGTGCTCTCCATGAATGGGCTAAAAGCAATGTCCCCTAAAACCATGAGCCAAAGGAAAGGTTTTCTCAGCCATTTGTTATAGTGGTAGAGAAGCAAGATGCCTTGCTATTAAGTACTGTCCTGTACTCCTTCCAAATAAATTCAGAGAACCAAGTACATTGTATATGTGGAAAAAGAGTAACATCTTGTATACTGAATATTGTCAAGATTATATTCATTCTAGAGACAACCGAGGGCCGCGGGATCCTGAATTGACCCAGAGTGCAGGCCTGGCGAGTGAGTGAGACAACCTGGGGCCCGATAGGATCCTGAACAGACCCAGAGCGCAGGCCTGGCGAGTGAATGAGACAACCAGGAGTCTGGGGATCCTCATTTGACCCAGGCTGCACACAGGCCCAGCACGGAACCTTTCAGCAGAACTCCCTGCAAAGAGGCTAGAGGCAAGACCCACCCAGCTGATTCAGGAGCAGAACATCTTGCCAGAG
>NW_004524724.1:3424632-3431421 GCF_000260255.1 Octodon degus
ATGCACAATTTTGCTTTGACCTCAGTCTCATTATCTTTAGATTTCTTTCTGTTTTAAAATGAGGTTTGGCTGTTTCTCAGCTGGGCTCAAATTCTTGCCTTCTGAGTAGTTGGGGTTACAAGGATGCACACCTGGTGGCTTCTACTTAATTTATACTTCTGGAAAGATTTGTATCTCATCTGAAGGGAGATTGGCCAAAGTGATCAAGAATGCTTCATCATGCACCTTTAACTGTGGTCCTTCATCGTTATCTTTGGTGCAGCATCGGGGATCATTCTGAGTTGCTTTCAAAGCCTGCCACACAGAAGCAGCAGTTAAATTTTTGTCTCAGGATTGTGGAGGACCTTTGTAACATACATGGCTGCTTTTCTTGGAGAGGAAATGATTGCTTATACTTTTGTAATATTGGTTTTCATTCAGTGCTTCCTTTGGCGTTCAAAGGAATTCCTTCCTACACTTCTTCAGTAGCTTTCAAGCCGCACAGGTTCACCTCTGTGTCTGCCCAACAAGCTTGCCTTCCAAAGCAGCAAAAATCCAGGGACTTGGGAACTGTTTGGTCTCATATTGAAATTCTCATCTTGTTTTTGTTGTTGCTGTTTTATTTTGTTTTGTCCTGTTTGTTTGCTCAGCCATCACTTACTTTTCTGCACCCCTCAACCTCCCACAGCCACAAACCAAACTGAAGGCAGAAGCAAGCAGCAGCGTTTAGGTCCAGGCAGGCAATCAGCAGGCTGTGGGGGGCAGAAGACTGAGGCAATGTACACAGAAGGCGACTGCAGTGGCACTGGCAGCTTGGGAACCCGAACTGGCTTTACGGGCAGGAGAGGTGCACTGTTTGATGGAGGAGGGGCTTGCCTTGAGACAGAGCTTGACCACCAAAGGGGCATGAGGGGTAGCCAGCCCACGGAGGAGTCCATTGTCTGTACTTCCGGAAATGAGTCTCTCAGAATTTCAGGGTTACAATTATTAGGCATTTCAGGTTGATGCAGGCATAATTCTTCCTGCCAGGGTACAGACAGAGTCAACATCAAGTCTGGGACAGCAGATCCAAGTGAGAGAGAGGCTGGTCATGTCCCAGGAGAGGTATAGGGCACTCAAGCATATTCAAGCATTCATGTTCGATAAAGTGCCCATCAGTGATGCAGGACACAATTTGACAGAATTTCTCCTCAGGGGAGGCTCTGGTAGTGTCAATAGCTTGGATTTTCTGGGAGGTTAAGGGAGCAACCAACGGAATTACAGCTGAGTGTTAAGCCCTTCTGTCCACCATAAAAGTTATAAAATTTTCCCCAATTCTTGTAATGACTATGAGTCACAGAGGCCCCATCTAATACAGCCCAGTCTGTCCTATTCATTGTCATCAAAGAGAGAGAGAAGAGGTTCAGGCTGAGGTAGCCCCAGATAATCAAGTTTCTTTGTGTCTCACTGATGGGGAACATTTACCTTTTCAGTGGCCAAATTGTTGGCAGCGAGCACATTGGTCAGCTGCCAAGGCACAAGGTCTGCCACCAGTTCTAGGCTGTGAGGGTGGAGGGGTCCCCTAATGTCAGTTGCCACAGCGAGACTGGCCTCTGTGGGGCAGTTCAGGGAAAGGCTTTCCTAGCATTGTAGCTAGAAGAGCAGCTTCTGCTGGGCCCTGCAATCCGCCTCACATTGCTGCTCCTTCTTTTCCTCCCTTTCTCGTTTACAAAGACCTTCTGAGCAATCTGAAGTAACTGGGCAGCGCTCCTGCCTGCAAAGCTGTTGACCTTTTGCATTTTTCTTCTAATGTCAGAGGCTGACCATGCAACAAAGGCAGCATTGACCATCTGTTGATTTTGAGGAACCTCAAATTCAAAGGGTGTATAGGCCAAGTAGGCCTCACAGAGTCTCTCTTGACTTTCACGGAGTTCCTGAGCAACTTCAGTAACTTCAGACATATTTATTGGCTTTTTGCCTCCTTCACTGAGGCCTGCCAGCAGTGCAGTGTGGTGGTGACCTAAGACTTCACAACCTCTTGCCATAGTACAGTCCCTGTTTGGATGAGCTCAGGAGGATGGTGTTCAGCCAAGCATCAGGATCAACTACAGTGGCAGGAACTTTTGCTTTTCACCAGGCCTGGGCCCCGCCTACAATATGGTAGAGTTCTTCAGCATTATTCGGTCAGAAGGAGTTGCTGACAGGAGTGCAGGAAGCTGCAGTGCAGGAGGCACAACTAGGGGCCAGGCAACAAGGCGGCTGAGCAGTATGGGGTTGGTGCATGTAAGGAGGAGGCAGATTGGATTCTGGATCCTTAGGCAAAACAAGATGAAGCTGTTCTGGCTTGAGCTAAATCTGAGAGCCTCTTAGGCAGCGTTGTGGATTTGTTGTGGTGACTTATTTTGATGGCTTTCTTGTCATGCAGGACACAGGTGTCGATCCAAGGTGGGCCAGTTTTAACCCCTTGTGGAAAGTGAGTCCAAGTGAGCTGGGCTTTTATCTCAGGATTTTCCTGGTAAGGGGTGTGTGGGAGCAACGCACAGGCAGAGGAAAGCATCTTTAAAATCTCGGACAGTCCAGAAATGGTGCGCGCATCAGGAACCACAAAGAAACAGTTGCATCACCGAAGGCACAGCGATCCTGTGCAAGATGGGTGACAGTCTGCCAGCCTGAGGTGTGGCTGCATGGCTGTTTGTGCTTCCCATGACACCTGACAGCAACAGGGACATGGTGAGGTGGCATGGCTGATGACCAGGCCCAGAGAAGAGCCCTTAGTTTAAAGCTCTGAGAGGAGAGGTTTTAGAGCTTCAGAATTTTGGTTATCTGTCTTAGGCTCATGCAGGTATTTTCCTCTTGAGGAACAGTCAGAGTTGAGAGTACAGGGTTAAACAAGAATGAGGCTGACTGGCTCAGTGTGAAGGAGATGTCCTCCCTGGCTGTGAGTTTCTGCTTGGCAGAAATGGTGAGACACAAGAGTCTCAGTTGCCCCAAGGAAGGCAACTTTTTGACAGAGGAAACTTTTGAAGACAGAAAGTTCTGTCCCATTGTCGACCAAAAAGGCCACAAGTTTGCCCCTGACTTTTGCAATGGCTGCAGGCTCCTGGGGCCCAATTTGATAGAGTTCAGTCTAATCCATCTATTCAGGTCCAAGAGGGTACAACGGATTTGTCATGGCTGATAGTCCAATTTTTCATCAGTCAAAATGTGTAGGGATCTGTTGGTCTACTGTGATCAGTTCTACCTGGGGAGAAATGGCAGCAGAAATGAGAAAAGATAGACAAGAAGGCAAAAGCTGGGCCAGGTGATCACTGGTCTGCCTGATGGGCAAGACTAACTCAAAGCACAACAAAACCTAGTTTATACTTTTGCCAAGTTAGTAACACGTGACACAGGTTGCCTAGCGACTAATAGCTGACCTTAATGAGACAGGATGTTTATCTCAGGCCTGAGGTAGCTTGTTTGCTTTAGGCACTGAGGCTTAGTCCCACCTACACACATTTGATCCATTTCCTAGCTTCCACAGCTCCCGACGAAAACGTGGAACTCTGAAGGAATTGTTGGCAGTCACCTCAGTGAGGGCTAGATGACGCCATCTGACCAGGATAGTTGTGCAAGCAGAAGGGTCTGGGGTGAAGGCCTCTGCGGCCAGACGCAGGCAGTGTTAGCTGGAACCAGTTCAGTTGGCTGGAAGCGGATGAGCTGGGAGTGGGACGCAGCTGTAAGAGCTGGCAGAACCCACATAGCTGACAAGCATGCCAAGGCAGACCGCTCGGAAACAATGCACCTCCCTTTTTGAGATTCAGGAAGCAATTTAGTTTCACTTTTAACTCCAGAAAGCCCACTTTTCCTGCAGTCAGGGACTGTGGGTTTTAACTAATTAGTTCCCATTATATCTCCCTACAGTGTAGGTTGTGCATCCTTCAACGATGGCACAAGGAAGTGTCAGTGCCCCTCAGAGAGAGACGATTCAAATGCGTGCCTGGCTGTACCCCTTGCAGGGACTTTGGTGAGACTTAGCTAAGGAGGGTGTGAGGCCTCTGCTCAGCCACATGTCGGTCACCGTGGAACTGCAGGTGGGGCCCAACCAGCCACCACAGCGAGTGCTCCCAGGCTTGGTGCACAGATGGAGCAGCCTGCTGTTTATGCCATCCATGCCAATCACACATTCCTCAGCAGCTGCTCGGAGGTTAAACATTCCAACCGCCCTTCCATTGAGGGTGCCCTTAACTCACAAGAGTTGATCAAGTTCTTCTGCTTAAACTTAGCGGGACTGACAGGCTGATTAACTGGGGTGCCCCTGGGAGTCTTACCAGAATCAGTCAGGCAAACAAACAGATAGATTTCTTATCTTCCTTCTGGGGTTTAATGTGAGTCACTCAAGTGGGGAAGAAGAAATCCTCCTCCAGACCTTTGAGGGGATTCAAGAAATCTTGAGGGTGCAGCTACCTTTTGGGACTGGGAGAGGTCCTTTCTGCGTCTGTGAATGCCACCACCAGTGACCAAGGAGGTGAGCATAGTCAGCTTTCCTGGCCAATGCACCAGATGGAAAGGAAACACCAAAAGGACACCCAAGATTTAGAGGCTCATTTATTTACATTGGCTGGCACTGATCAGGATCATTCCTAGAACATCAGACCCTGATCTCCGGTAGTCTAGGGCTTCCATAAGACCAACAAGCAGGAAGTACAGAGGAGGCGTGGCTTCTCAGTTGGAGATTGGTCTACACAATGTGCACCCCAATAACTGGCTCTGCCTCACAGCGACCAGCCATTTCTAAGAGACAGGAGCAACTCCACCTGGAACAGGAACTGTTGCCTGGGCAACTGACAAACTGAAGTATCCTAGCAGGTGGGGGCATTTTCTGCTACACTCTTGAAACAAGTGATTCTATCCCAAGACTGTGAGGCTTCCCGGACAGGGTGCTGCCACCCACGTGCTTTTGGTTGCACTTGCATAGATTAAGCCTCTCAGAACTGACTCTATGCTTCATAAGTGAGCCAAGTAGTAGAAAAACCCAAGCCCTAGTGGTTCCATTCTGGTACAAAAGAAGGGAGAAATTGCACTAAAACGTTGGCAGGATTGAACACTGGCAGCTGTCTAGAACGAGCATTGTACTGCAGTCAAGACACTCGGGCTAAAAGTTATCTTCATCTTGAAAACTGTGCTTGACTTTTAATATGCAAGTAAGACACTGAGAAGAATGTAGTGAGCTGGCCAAATAGCTCAGCGGGCTCAGTGGATTAAAACACCTGCAAGCAGGTGCAGAGGCCGGGGTTCGATCCCCAGGCCTGCCGTGCCAGCCCCCCCACCCCGGGGCTCACTGAGATGGCA
Organism: Octodon degus; assembly: GCF_000260255.1. Taxonomy (NCBI): domain Eukaryota; kingdom Metazoa; phylum Chordata; class Mammalia; order Rodentia; family Octodontidae; genus Octodon; species Octodon degus. Next base: position 3,429,922 of record NW_004524724.1, read on the forward strand.
ATTGAGACTGAGCATGGTGGCACGCCTGTAATCCCAGCTCTTGGGAAGCTGTAAACAGGCAAATCCCTACAAGTCTGATCTAGCAGTGAGACCCTGAACACTCTGTAGACCCTTCCCTAAAATACAAAGAAGAAGAAGAAGAAGAAGAAGAAGAAGAAGAAGAAGAAGAAGAAGAAGAAGAAGAAGAAGAAGAAAGAAGAAGGAAAAAAATGTAGAAAAACACACTGCTGGAAAAGATTAAAAGAGGGTATGCATAAAGGCTGGCAGGAAAGCACAGCCTCCTTGGAACCTGAGCTCCAGACACCTAAAAGACAGCAGTGAAGAGAAAAAGTAGGGCAGTAAGAGTCAAGAAAGCTAACAGGAAAGCCAGAGGCCATAGAAACACAGGAGAAACTGAAGGCGATGCACAGAGAGGCGTGAAGCAGCCTGCAACACTAACCCTGGCTGCCGGGGGACGTTCTGTCTCTGTCACTGCTGAAACACTGCTGAAACAAAGTAAGCCTGGAAGGGTCAGCAGCCACAGAGAAAAACAACAGATGGGCAAGGTTGGACCCAAGAAAAGGCCATAGGACTCTAAAATGCAAGTACAGTGTGGGGTTTTATTCTGAAAGCAACTCCATTGGGCTAGAGTTGGAGAAGAAATGCACCGCAGCACCCGCCATAGTTGGGGTGACAGCGTCAGAAACCATTCAGGGAATGGGCGTATTGTCTAAAACTGAGCTGCTCCAGAAATTAGAAATCACAGAACAACTACACCTCAGGGTCCCTGAGATCTCTGGGATCACCCTATCACAGTGACTAGGTGGAAGGTGTCCACAAAAGATAGTCACGGAGAAGGAGCAGGCTAGTTACAGACCTCCCAAGAAGTTTAGGCAGCAGCAAGCTCAGATTTGTGAAGGACACAGTGTTCCCACTCTCTGTAGTGAGAGGCCAGACCAATTTTGTGCTTTTCTGGGAAAACAAAGTCTGAAAGTGCTGATATTAAGACCAGCATGCTGCTTGGCCTCTTTGCTGCCTACTTCTAGGACAGAACCTGATCTCTTTGCTGTCCCCATCTTCTAATGTGATCAGGGATATACCCTGGTTGGGGAAGTTGCCATATCCTGGGGTATATGGACAGAAGGTCCAGTGGAGCAAGGGTAGCACCTCAAGAGCCCACAGACCACAAGGATATTTGGAGAAAGCAGTGACTTGGGGGAGCCCCGAGGGCACAAGCACTAAGAATCCCTGGAGTGAAATCCACCCAAAGGCAGACAGCACACCCTTCACTGGCCAAGGCCAGAAGGAAAGCTGGAGTAGGACTCAGCATCTGCACAGCAGAGAGTGGGCATGGAAACAGGAGGGGCCCCACCTGGGCTCTGCTATTCCCACCCTATCTGGCGGGTCCCAGTACCATAGGCTCTGGAAGGAAACCACACACTCAAATACACCGACGTTTGCTATCATTTCTCTTTTTGTTTGTGTCTTTGCTTTTGATTTTGCTTCTTTTTTCCTACCTTG
>NW_004524724.1:3433496-3435393 GCF_000260255.1 Octodon degus
TCTCAGGATCATTGCCTTGCCCATCTTCTACATATAACTGTATGGCTTGTCACTGACATGTTTCCTAGCTCTTCTCCTTTCCCTCTCTTAATTAGTTAGTCCTCAAGTTCTTGCTTTCCTTTTACTTGTATTATACCTTTCTATTTGTATTTCTTCTTTTGCCTTCTTATACTAGGGAACTATATGATATTTACACATGTGTGTCTGGTTTATTTCACTTATGAGTATATCTTCAAGTCTATGTTATTATTGTTAAATTCTTTCCTATTAATGGTGGTGTAATCACTGTTTTTAGCAGATATTTACTATAAGTCAATATTTGGCTTGTATTTGTGTATATATTATTATTGCAGATCCCCTTTTATTGCTAAAAATAGTATAGTTATAGCTATTTTTCGTTCTTATAGTATATGTTAATAACTGGTTTGTCTTTATTCTTATTACTAACTTCTTTGCTGCTAGTTTTCTTTTCTTTTTTTTTTAATATACAAGGTCTTTCTATGCAGCTCAGACTCATAGTGATCCACCTGTCTCAGCCTCCCCAGTGCTGGGATTACAGGTATGAGTCACTACACCTGGTTTTGGGGCCAATAGGATACACCTGGTATTCTGGAGATAGCACGATGTGCAGTAAGTGGGGATCAAACTCAGGTCCTTGCACTTTCCAGGCATGTGCTTAAACTGGTGAGCTATCTCCCTAGCCCTTTGTTACTATGAATGGAATGACTGTTGTTGCTTTTAATTGATTTTTATTATATGCCAATATCTGGTGTCTTCATGTCGTCGACATCACTGCAGTTACTTTTTTCCTCTCTCTCTGGTGCTGGAAATTGAGCCTGCAGAAGAGTGTTGAACACAAAGAAGACCCCAAATAGCATGCTGGACAGGTTGCAGAAAGATAGAAACACTACACTACAGCCACAGGACACCGCACAGGGAGGTGAAACCTAACTAATGACATTTCTACAGTAGTGATGTAGTTCTTCTGCCCTAACTGGTCTTGACCCACAGCAGAGAAGCAATAGAGGCACAGCAGCAAGACACCCCTAAGCCCTCTAGCTCCCCAAAAGCTGATCTCATGGACATTAAGGTAGCAGAAGCATATTGCAAAGAACTGAAAACTAAATGGTCAAACTTTCTGAAAAGGTCAAAAAGAACTATATATAAACAACAAATGAGGTGTTTTGTTGCCAGTGAGGATTTAATTAAACAGCTGAATGTTTTATCAATAAAATGCTTGACATATTTAAAGAAGGAGCAAATAATAAACTAATTGAGAAAGACAATTGAAGACATACATGACTACAAGGGCAAATAACTGGAAATTATGGAAAGAACGCAATCAGGGAAAGATGACATAAAGCACACCAAAAAGCAGGGGTAGAGACCTGGCCCATGTAGGGATGGAATGCCTGAAATGAAGGACAAGGAATACACAGTGGATCGTCAACCCAGTGATAGAACAAAAATGAAGAGATGCCGTGCAAACTGGATCTAACAGCTGCTAGACAATCCAAAAAAGCCAACTGCACAACTCCAAGAATAAAGGAAAAATTAGAATATGACTCAAAGCATTTAAACAATTTATTCTCTAACATCATAGCAAAAAATTTTCTAAATCTAGAGAAGAAATTCAACATTCAAGTAAAAGAGCCATACAGAACCACAAGTGGTCATGACCAGAATAAAACGTCTCCATGACATGTTTTCATCAAAATTCCAGAAATTTAACGGAGTTAAAATACCAAAAGCTTTGAGAGAAAACAGCTAGTAATGTACAAAGGCAGTCCATTAGAATAACTGCAGATTCCTCAGCACTCACTTTAAAGGAAAAGAGAGCTTAAAGTTTTCCATGCCCTAAAAAGTATGACTAGGAGCCCAGGAAGATAGCTCAGTT
>NW_004524724.1:3435524-3450602 GCF_000260255.1 Octodon degus
CTGCAAAATTAGCCTTCAGAATAGAAGAAAATAAACTTTCCACATTTATTATCATGGAAATAAACTTTCCATGATAAATCCTAAAGGAGTACAGGACCACTATAGAGCCTTGCGGAAAATAATCACAGGAATCCTGCACAGAGACTGGAGTCACCAGCGCCACACAGCACAAAGGAAGGCGTACAGGTGAGAGCAGTTAAGCGAAAGGAGCAGAACCAAGGTCTCAGTCCTGGAGAACAACAACGGCACAATTCAGCGAACACCCCACAGGCAGTGCGCCTCACAAACACCTCCTGCCCAGGCAGTAGAAGGGTCTCCACTCCAGTCAAGAGGCACAAATGGGCAGATCAGAGCAAAGCACGAGATGCAGCCGTGTAGTACCTGTAGGAGCCACACCCCATTCGAAAGTAAGTACATGAACTGAAAGCAAATGGACAGACAACTGCAGCTCACTCAGTCACAGCCTGAAGACAAGCTGGAAGTGCTATCTTCTTTCCAGACATAGCAGACTTCACGCCAAAATTGGTCTTACGTGACGAGGATGGTCACCACACTCTTATAAATGGGACAATCCAACAGGAAAGGTGAACAGTTATAAATTGTTACAAATGTAACAGTTTTTGTTCTGTGCACCAAACGTCTTGCACTCAACTTCATGAAACAAAAGCCACTGGGCTTAAGGGCAGATGACACCAAAACAACCATAGCAGGGACTGTAGTTTCCCCTCGCCGCTAAGCAGGTTGGACAATCAAGAAGTATCAGACTCAAGCCACATCATCGAAAAATAGAATTAATGAATAGGCACAGGCTAGTCCAACACCACAATGCAAATTTTCCTCAATAGCACATGAAACTTTTTCCAAAACAGAACACATTTTGGGTCATAAAGCATGCTTAAATAAATACAAAAGAGTTGAAATAACCCCTACATTCTATCAGATCATAGCAGAATGAAGCTACAAACCAACAGCAAGAAAAAAACCACAGAAACACTGCAATGAAAGTCAACACAAGGAAAGTCATCTCCGCCTCAGTTTGTAAGGACCTGACTTTGGAGCTTGGCTCTGTCGACCACACTGTTCAAACTCATCACTAAGATGTGGGTCTTCTCCCTCCCTCTGACCCCCTCTGTTTTGTCCCCTGCTGGCTCACTTGATCCCCTCCCTCCTCTGTTCAGATGAAGCACAAAGATAGAATCAAAGACTTGGTTCTTTAGAAGGATGGGAAGGAATCTGGGATTGGGGATGGGGAGAGAGACACGCAAGAGAAGAGGTCATGTGTCTGTGTTCCAGTTCACCCACCATTAATATAGTTATTATGTGCAACAGACATATGCTAATAAAGTGAGAAAAATAGCGAGGGGGGAAAAATCCCCTTTCTGCTCTAGTCCTTGCTGTGCAGCACCTTGCCTTTGTTGAAAGAGTCGGGCGGAGACAGAAAGCACTGTTGCTCTGCCAGGAGCCTGAGGTAGAATGCAGAGAGACAGACCTGCTCTCACGGCCCCACCTCCGCAGAAGCTTCATGTGCCAGTGACTCTCTCTGGGTACAAGTCACGCTCTGGACCTCATTTCTTCCCGGCCTCCTGTGTGACAGCTGAAAGAGATTTGAGCAGAAAAGAACGCCTAATACAAAGAACCTGGATCTCCAGTGAGGCACTCTGAGGCGTCAGTGCCAGGCCAGGTCTTTCCTAGAGGAGAGGCTGTCATGTTGATCATACTGCATAAGTGACATCAGTGCCAAGAGAAACCCTGATGTGGGAAGTCCTGGAAATGAAGGCATCCCAGAAGTCTAGAATCCTTGCCTCTTGTTCTCAGTTCTATGTTTTCCCAGTTACCATGGCGACATTTCTTAAAGTTAGTGGAAAGAAGGACAGCGGAGGGCTGGATTTCCCAGTTGACAAGTGTAACCAAGTAAGAATCAAAAGATCCACTTCCCTGTTGTGAGAAAATGGAATAGTGTTGAGTTTTTTCATTGAAATTCAGATGCAGCTGGGCGCCTTTGTTCTGGCGGCTAATGAGCCCCTTTAATCCAGGAATAAGGTGATCCAGGTATTGAGAAGGCCTCGCGCTGTTTTCCCAAAGCCTTTCCCTTTTACCATCTGGTACATCTGGGAAGCAGCGGGCCTGAATGGCGCGATTTCCGCTCTAGCGACTACCTGACGCATTGCGCCGACACAGCGGCCAGCCTCCAGCCAGCGTGCAGCTCGGCCTTCCCGCGTCCAGCCCTGCGGTCCTTCCCCCTCTAGAGTCTCTTTGATTTGTGGCGAAGCTGAAGGCGTCAGTGTCCGTGCTCCTCCCTGTGACTCTGAGGCTTGAGCAGACCGCAGAATCTGAGATGGAAGTCATCTCAGCCTTAGTTGGTAAGGACCTGACATCGGAGCTTGGCTCTGTCAATGACGCTGTTCAAATTCATCACGGGGGTCTTCTCCTCCCTCTGACCCCTCTGTTTTGTCCCCCGCTGGCTCACTTGATCCCCTCTCTCCTCTGTTCAGATGAAGCACACAGGCGGATTTGCTGCCACCTGGGAAGGATGAGGTCAGAGAGGAAGAGGCAAACCACACACAGCAAGGGGAAACTGGGCCCACACCCCTGTTGGCATCTCCTACACTGGAAAGGGAACTGAGCTTTGATGGTAACGCTCCTCCAAACAGCTTCCTTAAAATCCCAGTAACATCGTCGCAAAGGGGCCATGGTGACAAAGTCCAGAGGGAAGAGAGTCTGACGAGCCACCCTTTCTTTCCGTCCTGGAAGTGCCAACTTAGCCATGATGGGCACAGAAAGCACCTATAGTCCACCCTTTACTGATACAGTGGGTGTCTGGAATGTATCAGTAGGGAGAAAAGTGAAGCATCCCATCCTCAGAGACAGAGAGCAAACCATGAAGTAATGAAAAATGCAGTGGGGTAGAGAGCTACTTCTGCAGAAAAAAAAAAACGACATAGAAGGCAGGGTCCCAGGGGCAAGGGGCACTGGCACTGAAAGCCTCGATTCTAAACAGGGAGGGACGAGGCGGGCCTCCATGGAAATGCTGCTTATTCGAAGGCTTGGAGGAGGCCAGGAGTTAGCTGGAGTGGGCCAGTGCCAAGGTCCTGAGGCAGACAGGTGCCTGCATGCTTGGAGAATAACAAGGAGGCCGGCGGGGCAGGGCAAAGACCAAGAGGGAACCGGCACCAGTGCAGCCAGGTACAGGAACCCTCTTTCTAGTAAGAAAGAGGTGCAGAAGGCTTCTGGGAGGAGAAGGCCTGGTCACTGTCGGCCTGGCTCAGGTTAGAGGTGGGCAGGGGACTCCGGAGGTGCAGGAGAGGAGGGGCAAAGCTGCCGAGCTGCATTTGGAGACACCTGAGCTCATCCACTCTCACCTTTGCTCCCGCAGTGTAGACACTGTTGGCGACGCATCTCTGTAGTGCTCCCCAAAGTCTCTGCAGCTGGCTTAACGGTGCTTCAGGAAACAGAGGCTGCTGGTCTGCTGCTGGTCTGAAGCTCTGAGGCTTCAGATACAGCCCCTGACAAGAGGGTCCCAGGCTGACACTCGGCCGCCCTCCCCTCCCAGGGACACCATGATGCCCATGCCCGCACAGGAAGACCTGGGCTGTCTTGGGCGAGCCCCTGTCACTCTTCCGGTTCACCAAGGCCTGATAGCAGCTCCCTTGTGGCGAGCCAGGTGTCCAGATCTATGCTGAGGGTGCTTCAACAGCAGCAATAACACAGCAGCAGCCGCTGCCACCGTTCTCAGTTCCAAAGGGTGCTGCTAGTAGCAGAGGACACAAATCTATCACTGACAACTACAACACTGAAAACCTTGAGTGTGGCAAGAGAGGGGAACCAAGAATTCAGGTCCTTGTTTCCACCCAGCTGAGAGAAGGTGGCTCCTCAAAAGAGGCAGTAGTAGACTTCTGTCTTGAAACCCAGCTAGAGAGGGGGCAAGCAGATGGGAAAGCATGTTCCAAGAGAAGGGAACCAAAAAGAAGACAAAAAGAAGAGGGAACCCCTGGGCTGCAGCTAGCAATACTACGGTATGTTCAAGGACCAGAGAGGGAGCTCATGGGCTGACTTGGTCACACTCCTGGGACCTCAACGTTATACCAAACAGTGAGGAACAACAGCAGTGTTCAGAGCAGAGCAGGACCAAGCTGTGCCTCAGATATTAGGACATTATCTGGAGAGTGGCAGATGCCAAGAAATGGGGGAAGAACCAGCCAATGGTATCCTTGAAGATAGATGACAAGAGCCTGTGCTAGGGCAATAGCTTAAGAAAAGAAGTGGAGGGGACAAGGGCAAGGAATACCTGGCAGAGAGAATAGAAGAGGGCTGGAGTGTGGTTGTCACAGAAATAAACAAAAGGACAGATGGGGACATGCCAGAGAATCACAGGATAGTGACACTGTGGATAAGCTGGTGACCACGGCCGAGCATGGATGAGGGGAAGCTGAGGCCAGGGCCACACTTTCCCACGCAGGAGGCCCGTGCTTGCTCCTCCCTGCTGCCTCTCACCATCCAGCACTCCTCGGCCGCAATCCCATCGCTCTTCTGAGCATGGACAGAAGCAAGCAGATTGGCAGGTCGAAGCCAGGAAAGGACAGCTGGGAAGGCACTGCGAAAAGGAGCAAATGCCTCAGCGTGCACCTGAGGAGGCCACTTTATGGGCGGAGCAGCATTCGGACCAGAAAAGGCTTGGAGAGCCGCACCACAAGCAGGTGCGCAGGAAGCTGCTGCAGGCAGACAGAACAGCGCTGGGGAAGCACCCGGTGGGATCCTGCCGGGCATGGACTTCTTGGGCCCTGGGGGTCGAGGTGGCCCAGTGTGAAGGCTCTGAGTTCAATCCCCCATACCAGAAAAGAGGGGCAGGGTGGGGATGGCAGCTCTGTCCACTAAGTTGGTGTCTGACCCAAGCAATGGATGTGAGCTGAGACACCAGCACTAGACAGGGACAATAGCCCCCTGTGGACCTGTGCCCTGCAGCTGCACCTCACTGGATCCCTCTGCTGGCAGCTGTGTCCTCAGCTCACCTCAGAACTCTCTCCTGAGGATGCCCTGCCCCTTCAAGGGGAGCAGACTGTTCCTTCTCCAGACCCCTCCTGCTCCTCCTCTCCTTCCCCTGTGAATTGCACCTGCTGAGGCTCCCAAGCCACAGCTTCTGCAAGATGCAAGGAAGTGTCAACCACAGGGGCCAGCTGATGACCGCTTGGTGAGAGCACCATTCTGACAAGGCATGCAGCCTCTAGAAGCCCTGCAAGAGGTGGCCTGACTTCTGGAGGGCACACAGGACAACAATATCATTAACTTGCTTGGCTACCGGCTTCCCCAAGAAGATGTAGAAGCCTGGTCTATGGGCATATTTATGATCCGTATCCCTTGGCATAGAGAGTTATTATTTTCCATGAGAATTGCAAGCATCTTTATGTTTATTTTCAGCTGTCTATTCTCTGCATCTGTAATTCTTTAAGTATTAGTTATGGCTTATCTGGGACTCAAGAACAGGAAAAAGGCTACTACGGCAAAATGCATTAAATAATGTAATATGTGAGCTCCAGCTGGGGAGAGAAATTGTAAAGCTAAATAATTCAATTTAGTTTCCAACTCCCTCTGGGCTATGTAACCTCGCAGAGCCTTTGAGGCATGTTTCAGAATTCCTACAGGGTGAATTGGAATATTTTTGAAGCATCCTTTGAATTAAATTGAGGTGGGATCCCCATGATTCCCAAGCCACGTGGCATCGCCTTCCCACAGTGAACGTCCTCCTGACCCAGGAAGTGACCTGCCCCTACGCGAAGGATCACACCCTCACAGCTATCCCAAAACCCTCACTTCACCCCAACCCAGCTCCTTAACAGACCCACTGACCCCTGGACCATTAGCGGTGGAGCTTAAAGCTTTAAAATCATCTCGTATTTTCTGTACAGCTCTGCTCTGGGACGCTTCAGATGGCCTAAATCTGCTGCCGCACTCCAACTGTGGCTGGTTAGCTAGGAAATTTCCAGCAAGACAAGGTGAGGACAAGTACGGAATCCTCTCAGACAGCCGTCCGGAGGGCAGGGGGTCTATCCTGTCCCATGGAGCTGCCCCTGTGGCTTGGCATCTGCACGTCAAACCCAGCTAAGCCAGGCTGCCTTTGAAAGCTCCTAGTGACATGGCCGGAAGCAGAACAAGGCAGGTCTGCATGCCTGTGCCTGGGATGGAGCAGTGAGTCTCACTCTCCAGAAGCAGCTCTAAAAGCATCTTTAAAGCGGCCTCCAGTCCTTGCTCCCAAGGTGCACCTGCAGAGTGCAGTGGTGTTCCACATCACCATGGGAAGGAGTGCCTAGGATGCCCCAGGTACTGGCACCATGTGTGGCATGTGACTACGTGCACATATGCTATCCCATTCAGACTTGTCACAAGCCCATCAGAGCAAATGTTTGACCTCTGCTTTACAAAGAGGTTGCCCAACGTCATCATTAAGCTTGGGTGAAGCCAGTGGATTTTCATCCTGGGGTTGATGTTTTCTTTGCTCTGCTTTTCTCCCCAGCCTGAAATTGACATAGAGACAGTACACAAGTTGGGCTCTGGTGGAGAGTAGGAAACTTCAAGCTCAATCAAAACAGGGCCAGCAGCTGAAGCATCCCTCAGCACTCCTGTTACGATTCCTGGGGACTGCAGGGTTAAGGGTATCTCCACTGGGTGGATTTTAGGAGACAGAACTGGACAAGCCAGAGTGGGCTACCCACAGTGAGAAGAAATAAGAATCCTACCACTTCCTCTTAATCTTACCTTTGTCAGTTGTAAGACAAAGCCAAATCTAGAAATTTCCACTAAAATACTGATGCAGAAATGTTTGCCTTCTCTGTGTGTGGTTCTGGGGATTGAACCCAGGGCCCCGCACACAAGAGACAAGCGCGGTCTTCTGAGATTTCAGGCAACTTTAACTGAGAATCTTAAGGTAATTGTTCGGAAAACAATGGCTGGTATAATATAGAGAGAGAAAAGGCACATACTGTAATTATATGGATCAATTAATTCTCTGTCACCAACATTCTCAGCACCCAGTAACTGTTGCCCCAAGCCCCAGGCTCAGTCCTTCTCGTGGGAGCAGGCACTTCCTATGAACTATTTTACGTTGAAGCTGCTCTCCTCTGTGAAAGAGGAAGCGAAGCTGGAGCGCCGCCAGTCTCTGCCAGCAGCGGCGATGCCTCGGGGCTCGCTAGCAGAGGTACAGGGCACTGGGCCTTCTCGCCATTGCTTCGGGGTCCAGGCCCGAGAGGCTCAGCCAGCCACACCGGCAGGCCTGAGGTCTGACTCTCCAACTCGCTCTCAGAAGGCAGTCTCTTGTAGGACGACCGCAAGAGTAAATACTTTCAGGCCATTTCAAGAAACGCTTCTGAAATCTCTCCCCGCCAAGCTGGGGTCAAGCGCTCCATCTCTATCTGTCTTCATTCTTTCCATTCAAATCTTGATCTATTGTTGAGCGTGAGGATTATTCCCCTGTCAAACCCAGAGCTACGTTCGTGTTGTTAGGAAAGTCGTTAGTATTCAAAGCACCCGGAGAAGCCCTTTCTAAATTAAATGAAATTTCAGTGTGGTTATATAATACCAAATCAGATTGTCTGATTTTAACAGAGATTTGGTCAAACTCAATTTTATATGTAATTTTCTATTTGTAGAAACTAATAGAAGGAAATTGTAATAGACATGAAAGAGAACAGGAATCTTACAGAGTTTGTCATATTCTGTTATGTATTAAAATGATAACACTGATTTCATGGTCCACTATTTCATTAAGTATCCTGCTGTCATTAATGCTGCTATAATTAAAATAACCTTAAATTTAATTCAGAATGAAGTACATATTTACAACTTTCCCCCGAACACTTGCAATCAGATTTTAGAGGCTTTTCCCCTTGCAGAGATGTGATTAACCTTTGCCCTGGAGCCTGTATTTGATTTTGGCAGCCAGGAAAAAATAAAAAAGAATTAAAAAAGGAAAGGAGAGCTTACTGAGTGGGAATTCTGTGCGAAGTATTTCCTAGTGGGCAGAATTATCTACCAAATAGGTTTCAGTGCACTGTGAGGAATTTTATTCTCAATTATCAGTCTGTTACTGAAGGTTATCTTCTCATGGAGTGTAATGCTGACTAAAACTTTTGGGGTTGACACTATTACACATGTGTAATTTTTTTTCAGTCCTGAGAATCGAGCTTGGGACCTTGTGCATGCCAGGCAGGCTCTTATGCCACTGGACGATCTCCCCAGCTCCTATATTATATATGTGCATAAAAACACTGTGTGTAAGTATGTGCACATATACACCCACCTGTGCTACTTCCTTTACCATAGATATCAGGGTCTATAGAAATGTGTGTAATGGGTGAATCTACATAAATACGCATACATACATGTCCGTGTACCTATATATGTATGAATACCTGTGCATGCGTGCTCCTCTCTAGGTGTCTGTGGGATCGCCTTTTGTCATCAGCTGTATTCGCCATAGGCGATGGAGACAGAGGGCTCAAAGGCTGTAGACAAACGCGATTCAGTTATCTGCATTCTGAGGCCCTTTCCAAATTGCTTTGCAATTCATTTTAATGTCAGCTACAACTAGGAACACTTGACATTTCCTGGATGCGCAGTGCCAAGTGTGGACGTGGGAGCTCTGAGCCCGAACCACACCTTGCAACACAACAAGGAGTGCAAGCCCCTTTTCACACTGGGGAAAGCGGAGGCCCAGGACACGCCATGGCCCACGCCCCGCCTCCCAGGGGCTGGAGAGAGCCATGGGGCACCCCGCTGTGCCACTGTTTGCTAGAATTTCATGGACAGACTTGAAATATTCTTCTCCACTGACTTCAGAATGAAGAAATGAGGTCTCCAAACACCCTGTCTGGGGTTTGATTGGAGCTGCATTTACCCTATAAACACATTTGGGAAGAACGGACTTTTCCCTTTTTTTTTTCTCTCAACTTTTCATTTCCAAGACAGCTAGTGGGTACAATCCGAAGTCGCTTTTCCTTTCACCTAGACAGCATAAGCCGCGATTTCAGCAATACTCTTGGTTCTGTGTTTTTATTTGCGTGCTTTGTAATGTTTTCGTCCATGCTGGTCCATGGTTACAGCAAGCGGCGACCGCATTCCTCACGGGGCGTTGGTGCCTGTGCACAGCGCATCCCCCACCCCCAGCCGCTGGCCCCTCTGCAAAGATCTGAATTCAACATTCTAGTGTGAGGTGTTGCATGAGTCTCTACTTGTTCAGGTCTCTTTTAATCTTCATAAAATATTGCTTTTTTTCACATAGGTCTACAGTGATATTTTTTCTTTTCACAAATAATCTTTCTTTAGTTCCTACTTTGTATCTGTGGACACAAAGGTCTCTTTTTTTCTATGGTATGGTGTATAGTGGGGTGGGGTGAGATGGGGCGACATGGTATGGTACAGTATGTTGTGGTGCAGTGTGGTGTGTGGTACGGTATGGTGTGTGTGGTGTGGTGTGTGGGGTGGGGGGATGGGATTGGATGGGATGGTACAGTGTGGTGTGATGTGTCTCCCAGAATTCTGTGTTGGGAATCTAACCTCCAGATTCACAAGTTAGTGTTGTTTTGAGGTGGATCTTTGGGGGTGACTCTGCATTATGGGCTCCTAAATCCATGGATTAATGTGTTTATGCTTTATCTCAGGAGAGGCTCATTATAAAAGGAGATTGTCCTGACCATGTGTTACCCTCCACCAGCCTATGAAAGACTGCTCAGCCCCCAAAACCTTGAGCAAACTGGGTCTCCACTGTCTAGAAATGACTCAGCCTGCGCCATTCAGTCGTGGTAACAGGAAGGGACTAACACGGATATTAAATAAGTCTTAGAGCTGCTGTTCAGAACCATCCAGGTCTGAGACTTTACAGTAGCCACAAGCAGTAAGTCAGCCTGTAACTGTTTCATGAATACTTGAAGACAGGAGGCTCTTGGGTCAGAAAAAGAAACAAACAAACAAAAACCAGAACTAAATTATCCAAACAGAAAGCCCTGAGCAGCCTGGCAGCCTGGTGGGTGTGTGAGCTCCGTGCTCCTGGCGACAAAGCCAGGGCCCCTCGTGGATGCCCACGTGGGCAGCCATCACGGTGACTGGAGTCCCCAAACGTGGAGTGTTCTCTACGTCCCGGGGACACACCGTCAGGCCTGCCCCTCTCCCCATGTGGACGCAGCCTGCCCTCAGAGAAGGTGGCTGCAGACAGCCTCAGAGGTGGCCGTGTCCATCTCCCCTGGCCGATCCAGCAAGCCTTGTGCCCACTTCGGGCTGGCAGTGGCTTTGCCCACAAAGCTGTCTGCGAACAGCGCTGGGTTTATGGACCCATCTTTATATAGAAAACCTACCAAAATCATGGTTTTAGGTAAAACACCATCATTGTGTTGTCTGTACAAGGGAGGATCACAATGCACAGAAGAGGTTTGAATTGTTTTCTTAGTAAAGGCGTACTGTCGTGAACTGCTCAACACCCCTCCGTTCCCTTTCCTTCATTCAGGAAATTGGGTGTGCATGAAGTGAGGGGGAATTTTGGAGGGAGATTAGGGGAAATGTGTCTTATTGCAGTAAATTTTCAAGCATTTACCATATTTTTTGGTCACACAGTGTGTGTGTGTGTGTGTGTGTGTGTGTGTGTTTAAACTTACAAGTCACTGTGTTCAAATAATACAATCAAGTTTACGTACATAGTGAACTCTGTGTCTTCAGCTTAAACCCTGATGCTATCGCTCCTAATGCCTTACCTTTTCTCTTTCACCACGCTGACCAAGACAAATTCTCTGTCTATTTAACCAGAAAATCTATCTTTATAACGGGATTTACGCCCCCACACGGTCTTGCCATTGTCTGTCCGTAGTCCATCGATGCATCCGTCTCAGAACAGGGATCCGTGTGTTCATGTGTCAAAGGGTGCCTGAGCGGGAAAGGCAGGGAGGGAGGGGGAGCGAGCGAGGAGGGAGCGAGGAGGGGAAGAGCGAGGGGTCGGAGGGAGGAAGCGGGCAGCGAGGGCGGGTGGGGGCTGGGGTGGCTGAACACTGCCCGGAGACCCGAATGTGTCCCAGCTCCACATTTCCGGTGCATCTAAGAACACTCCTTTCTTTGCCAAACACGTTCCCAGGAAATTCCGTAAAGGTCTACATTTTATTAGATCACGTCTGGCTAATCACCGCCCCCGCAGGAGCTTCACCAGTGGCCTGGAGACAGTTAATTGATTTGTCTAACTTTAATGAAGACTATAATGCTGGCTAGAGCTAGCAAACAGGAATCTTCACATTTGCTTTTAGTTAGTGGAAAAGCCGCCAACAGGAAGCAAAGTCGGGGTACGTTTCGGTGGCACGATTCTCAGCTTCTACTTTCTGTGCATGAGCAGCATTTGTGTAAAGATCCACGCTGCGTTTTGTGTTTAATGGGACTCTCGCAGAATGCTCCTCTCAGAATGCTAACCCTGCTCTAAGGCTGTCACCGCTGAACCTGAGCGCTCGCCATTCACAGCCCTGGAACGCCAGATGGCAGGCTAACCTGCAAGTCCGCGTCCCCACTGTTTCCTTTATGGTTTTATCTCGAGAGCCAGCTCAGAGCCTGGCACAGGGCAGATGCATGTGCCTCCTGGCTTCTCCCGCCTTCCCCTCCCCTCCTGGGCACAGCTTGCTGACCACCACTAAGAATAGTTGTGAGCCCCCAGTCTGCAGCCTGCCTCTTGTGAAACCAGGCAAAGACTGGGCAGATCAAAGTTGCAGGATCTGTGCTTGAACAAAACTAGGAAGTCAGAAGAAAGGGGAATCACCGTTGTAGGGCTCCAGCGCGGCATCTACACACCTGTCCTCCGCAGAGGGGCGTCTACACTGCGCAGGAGTACAGCTCCGGGCAGGAGGGTGCACGGTGCACACTGCCTGCTGTTGCTGCGCTGCCAGGGCTGAACGCTCAGCAGAATCCCTCTTGAAAAACTGTCACCAACCCAAAAGGTCACCCTCACTCCTGATTTGCCTAATGAAAGAGCGCACCAAGAAAAGCTTTTAAGTAAAGAAAAGTACAGCCCTGATCCTGCAGTTTTTCAAAGGACATCTTCAAGGGACACAATTAAAGAACTAAACACTAAAAGTGTACGCACAGGTGCAGGTGCTCAAAAGGGGCCCCAGTTATGAAGCCCTAGCAAAGGAGGCCTCGGCCCGAGCAGGGCAAGGATGACAATGCCAGGTCAGCACGCTGAGCTGGGAAGCAGTGAGCGAGGCCCAGTGCCGAGCTCAGGGGCAGGCAGCAGCCCTCCACACAGCCCTTAAAACTAAACTAGGAGCATCTGGGGGCCAGAACACATTTGCACCCGGACACAGGGGACTTCAGCAGTGAAGCCTCACCCTCTTTGAAGCTGAGACCCCACACAGTGGACACATCCACCACCCCACCAGTCCCAGACCCAGGGTTTAGTCCTGTTGTCCTCTGACTCAGCCACCATGGGGTCAGAGCCCAGCGCCAGTTGACACATGGGCTCAATAACAGTCTCCATGGCTTTCTGAGGATGTTTTTCCCTGCCTCTTAAGCTTGTGGGTAGTTTAAGGGAAGATTAATCCAAGGGCTTGCTATGTTCTACTCACCTCATTAAAATATTGCATTGGAAGACGCATTTAATACCCGAGAATCCTGCTGATCCCCTTTATTAAGCTCTTTAAAGGGGCTCTTTAAACACTGAGCAGAGCTGAACACTGCAGTTTTCATTTTAGCTCCAGATTCATCTTTTTGCTGTGTAAATACTTTTTAATAAAATGAGATTCCAGTCATCAATTCTTTGTAATATTTCCCATGCCATAAGGTTTTGTTCATTAAGTCTTTGCCTACCTATTTCTGCAAAAGTTCTGCTTATTTTCTCTTCCAGCAGATTTAGCACTTTGCTCTTAGTATTTTGATCTTTGATCCATTTTGATTTGAGTTGAGTGCATGGTATTAGACACGAGTCTAGTTCTATCTTCTGCCATGTGGAAAGCCAGGTCTTCCAGCACCATTTGCGAGAGGCTGTCCTCCTTCTGGTGAATGTGTTTGGCTCCTTTGTTAAAAATAAGGTGGCTGGAGGTGTTTGCAGCTGTGTCTGCATCTTCTAATCCGTCCCATGGATCCTGGAGTCTGCTTCTCACAAGTCCATGTTGTTCTCATCACAGCAGCTCTGCAGTGTAATTGTAAGTCAAGGAGTGCGATGCCCCCGCCTCACCTTCGTTACCCAGAATTACTTTGCTATTCTAGGTCTCTTCTGGTTCCAAATGAATTTAAGGACTATTTTCTCTAGTTCTGTGAGGTATGCTAATGGTATTTTGATTGACATTGCAATTACCAAGAGACTCAAAAGACAACCCATAGAGTGGCAAAAAATCTTAGCCAGTTCTTCAGACAAAGGACCAATATCTATAATACATGAAGAATTTAAACAGTAATCAGATGCCCAAATTTAAGATCTAAGCCAAAAAGGGCATCTGAAATGCATAGAAACTTCTCAGAAGAAGTACAAATCGCAAATAAACAGGAAAACATGTTCAGCATCACTGATCATTCAAGAGATGCAAGTTAAAACAACACTGAGATTCCGTCTCACACTGGGAAAGAATGGCTTTCATAAAGAAATCAACCAATAACAAATGCTGGTGGGGCTGTGGGGGAAAGGAGCCTTCTCCGCTGTTGGTGGGAGTGTAGGCTGGCACACCCAGTGTGGAAGACCGTGTGGAGATTCCTCAGAACACCAGGACAAGAGGTTGCAGTGGCCCCAGTTACTGGCCTTCTTGGCATCTTTCCAAGACTATCAAAAGCATACACCTCAGAAATATATGCACACCCATGTTTACAGAAGCAGTTTGAAGTAGCTAAATCTTGGAAACAGACAAATGCCCATCAACTGAGGAGTGGATAAAAATGACTTTTTATACAATGGAGCACTGCTCGGCCATAAAGAAGGACAAATTTGAGATATTTGTAGCTAAATGGATAGTGTTAGAGGCACGTGAGGAAGCCCCTGGAGACCAATACTGTGAGGAAGACTAGGTCTTATTCTACCTACACAGAGGCAGC
Source organism: Octodon degus (assembly GCF_000260255.1). Classification (NCBI taxonomy): domain Eukaryota; kingdom Metazoa; phylum Chordata; class Mammalia; order Rodentia; family Octodontidae; genus Octodon; species Octodon degus. The sequence continues at coordinate 3,449,556 of NW_004524724.1, forward strand.
CGAAACCCCAGTTATATCCGGAGAGGAGGCTGTGTGCACACCTAGGGCCTGGGCTTGGAGGCTGTGGTCCCAAAGAATCTGCACAGGACATTTGAGGACACAGTTGCAAGGGCGCTCAGCACAGGTGTGCTTGTAGAGCAGGTCCTTCCAGTGCCAGGGAGCCTGCAGGTCCGGGCTACATTTCTTTTAGCAGCCAACTGTCTGCTGAAGGCCACCTAGACACCTGTTATTTGCAGAGGGCCACCCTGGGGTCTTGCGCAGGTCAGATGGACCTTGAGACCACACTCAAGTGAAATGAATCGGACACACATGTAAGTACCAAACTGCCCCTTTGGTGTGAGAAACTGAAAGTGTAAGAACCAAAATATATAATGATACTGTGAGATAGGAAGAAATTGTTTGAAAGGAAAGGGTAGTGGGGGGAGAGATGAGGGTAAAGAAAGAAGTGAGGAATAAAGGAAACGGTTTTGTAAATAAGAAGGGAAGAGGGGCTGAAGGGGGCAGGGGACTGGGAAAGAGACACCAAGACACGGCATGCGAAACACAAGCTCCCTACGATGAATGGGATCGTTACATATGCCCAGAATGTACCAAGAAACGTCACTGAAAGAAAGACTGGCCTTTCCCCCACCTGTTTGCAGAGCTGGGTGTGGGAGGGGAGGCGCTCTGGCGCTGGCTCTGGGACCCGCAGACTTTATTATCCTAGACTTTTCCAAAACAAAAGGCAAGGAAGCACCAAAGTGTTCCTTCAGGGTAGAAATGAAAGGCGCTCTACAAAATGGTCCTTCATTTGTATCCCCTTTTTGTTCAGTTTTGTCAGAGGTGGGTATTCCATTGCCATTTAGATATTGTAGGTGCGTGAAGGCAGCAAAATAATCCAACATAGTCCATAATAGTAGTAGGTTATCCGTAGGACTGGCAATGTCAGAAGTTGTCAACTTGAGCCTTCTACAGCTCAGCATAATATATAAGCTTTACCCTCTATATTTCACTCCCACACTTCTCTGCTGGGTGGTAGAGACCAAGACAAAGCAAGACCTGTATAAC
>NW_004524724.1:3450737-3475189 GCF_000260255.1 Octodon degus
AACTATCCTACTAACCTGTTTTGAAACTGTCTCACTACTATTTGTTTCTCAATAAAATTAATTTTAAAAAAAAGAAATGAAAGGAGCAGTCTCCACTGAGGGGCTTGGTGAGTAGTGGAGCGGAGTGCTCTTCTACCGTAAGCAAGGCTGTGAGACTGGGGCCGGTGACCGCCCACGACGCTTGCTCTAGGGCCGGCCAAGTCCGCTATGAGTTCAAAAGACCACCAGGCGACCAATCGGGATTCCACAGGTCTCTCCCGGACAGCCATTCCAACCCCAGGACACTCGGGGCCTCCAGCAGCGTCTTCCATGCCTCAAGGTGCGGCGCCAGGTGCCCTCTGCGTCCCTCAGGCCAGGCCTCAGCGCAGGGAGCCGGACTGCCCGCACAAAGAGCCCAGAGGCCCTTTCCTCCCAGAGAGCCTTCTCCTCCCCTTCGGCCTGGTGTTCGGCTGGCTCCTTTGGGGCGAGTCTGAGTCTCCACATTCACACATCAGTGGGGCTCGTTACAAGCCTCCTACGAAACATACGTGAGAACCTGTAACTTGCAACATCTGACCGATAGTAGTCGTAATTATTAAGAAAGTGTGAGATGCACTGAATAGCAGTGAAAGAAAAAGGGCTAGCTTTGTCCCCACACAGAAGCAGCGGGGAGCCAGGCACCGAGAGCTGAACAGGGAGGAAAAGAGACAGGGATGAAATGCATTCCTGGGCCTCAGCACTGGGTGCCCAGCGGCAGAAGCTAGAGCTGCGTCGCGCGAGCACGTGTGCGGGCTGGGGCACTGCCAGCCTCGGAACGCTGAGCCGCACGTCCCAGGAATCAGCTGCTCTGGTCTCGGAACTCTGCACGACCCACGCGAGCCACGTGGGCAAGCTGTTAGGCAGAGGGCTTTCATGAAAGCTCTGCCGCCAGTAGGCCCTCCCTCTCCCTCCGCCTTCCCTTCCCTCCCCCTCCCCTCTCCCTCCCACTTCGTTCTGCTCTCTCCCATCAGAAAACAGCTCCATCCAGGCCGTTTTCTGTGTGCGGACTCTTGTCCTTAATTCTCCATCCTCTCACCATCCTCACCCTGGGAACTGCAACAGCTGCTTGGGACGTGGCAGAAGGTCATGCATAGGTCTCTGTGGTCACCCTAAGTCGCATCTGTCCAATGCATCTCCAGGCACAGCGCTCCCTGGCAGTGGTATTTATTTTATTATTTAAGGACTGCAGGTGCGTGGGGGTCATCAAGGAGAACGTGAGAGCAGGAAAACGGTTGCTTTGCACGGAGTGTCTGGGCCAATGTTCTCTATGATGGGGAGACTACGGGTCTGCAGAAAAGCCTGGCTGGCATAGGACTTGCAGAGTGGCAGCTGGGAGTAATGGAGGAGTTTCGGGGACACCCAACCTCACTTCCAGCTCCCATCCCCAGATGTGTAAGGAATGGTCCTCAAGGACCCCACATGCACTGCTCCTTCGGATCTGCCTGACTCCGAGGTCACCAGCTAAAGGTGAAGGCCATGCACCCCCTACGGGCCAGGACCCTCTGAGTCCAGCTCCAAGATGCTTGGGTGGAAAAGGATTGAACTGCAGGAGGTTTGGAAAGCAGGGTGCGTCCGATGGGGTTTGTGTATCTTTGGGGTACACAGGCACGCCTGCCTCTGCAAGGCCTCTCTGGGATCGCTGAGGTTTTGAGCACTGGAGCCCAGGTGGAGGACATGTCTGCTCACATGCGTTCAGCTGCAAATGACACCTTGCTTGAATGTGGGGCTCAAATAAGTCAGATATTTATAATCACACAGAATAATCGAGCATGTTTGGCTCATAACAGGTTCTAGAGAAGCGTGAGCTGCTGTTATTATTAGTGATGATAATTATGATTATAGTCATTGCAGCAAGGAAGTAAGGCGGCACATTCCCGAGGCCAGAGCTGCAACCCAGAGAGCCAGGTACATCCCTGCTCTCACTCTGACACTGCAAGGTGACACTAATGCTTCCCCTCCTGACCTTGAAGAAGCCACAGTGACTTCAGGGTCATATGCAGGCAAAAGGGGACACTTTCCCTTTTCTAGAAGAGAAGGTCTGTGGTGCATACTGACTCATGTGCTCCTTGCAAGGAAGGCGGAGAAGAGAATCAAGCACCCAGGCCTGGCAGCAGAGGACGATTGGCAGCTCCTAGGAGGGCAGCTGGTGTAGTGCTTCTGTGCCGGGTCCCTCTGTGCAAGCGAGATCCTAAGAAGATGCCACTGGACAGATGCGATGGCACAAGGCACTTTGTGTTGTGGGGCCAGTCTTCCACCCCTGCCTGTGTCACAGATGGACACAGGATCTTGAGGAGGCAGGGCCTGGGGAGCAGAACTCCTTGGGAAATGGGCTCCCTGGAGGCAGGGGAAACTTTGATCACAGTGTCAGTCACATGGACAGCTACACAGCTGGACAGAGCACAGAAGTGAGAGACAAGGGCTGAGCAAGAAGCCACTGTCCCTTAGGACAGGGACTGTCACCATCTGTCTGCCACCCTTAAGAGTAGCATCCGTCACTACACTACTTCTGTTGCTCCATAACCTGGAGAGGCTGGATGTCTGGAGAAGAAAAAAAGATCGGTGAAAGAAGCGCACCAGTCCTAGGGAGAAATCCTGTCCTGAAATATTGTCCTGAGGGTACGGGCCACGTGGAACAGCTGGATACTGAGACAGCCGAGACCAGGCAGGCATTGTGAAGCAAGATGCTCAGGGCTGGATTTCCGTGGTTCCCACATCTGGTGCCCTGAAGTTTACTCCTCAGCACTCACCTCTGAGGGATGCTTATCAGGCATCTGTCTACAGGCAGGCTGAGCACACTAGCAGGAAATCCGAACTCTAGGAGAGCTGGGCAGGCAGGCAGCTGGCCTCGACCTCAATGCCAACCCTCCAAGGACTGGACGCACTGGGTCCACCAAGGGTGGGCACCAGGAAACTCGGCCCCTGGTTCCGATGTAAGGCTCTGACATCCAACTTGCTACACCCTAAATCCTACCTCAGAGCTGCACGTTCTGTGCTCAGTCATTTAACCTCGCCAAGCTTCAACATCCTTATGCACAAAATGGGAAGGGTGACTGTGCCCTCTTTAAAGAGCTGATGTGAAGATTAAATGAGTTCATGTATGTAAATTTCTTAGGACATTACCTTTGCTGATATAACTACTAGCAATTCATTCTGAGGAGAGAAAGCCCAGGACAGCACCCAGTCATAATCACTCTGATGTCAAACTGAATCACTAACCTGACTGTGTTGAAGTCGGTTAACAAAAGAACTCAGTGCAGGCGAGTTGGCCTAGGAAATGTTCTGGGGTTAGCTAAATGTCTTGGGGTGGGGTGCAACATTTTTGAGCCAAGGCATAGTTTTTGTTGCATTGGTTGGGCTTTTGTAAGGCTGCTTGCCAGTGCTGGAGATGAAGAGCAGACTCTATGAAGCAACCTGGAGTTGCTCTGTGCTGTACAAAGCAAAGGTTTGGGTTGAGAGATGTTGGGTCATCGCAGTGAATCACAGCCCTCACCAGTTTGCACAGGGACAAGGCACGTGAGTTTCTGAAACTCCTGCTGTTCCCATAGGAACAAGGCTCTGTGAAGAAGATGAGATGAGGCCAGCACAGTTATCGAGGGACCCCAAGCACACAAAAGGGCTGAGCGTGCAGGACAGAAAGAAGGTCACAGCCTGGGCATCCACTTGGGACCCACAGCGACCTGGACACCCTCAGCCCTCGAGTTCCTAGGGCTGGCTGTACAGTGAGCCAGGCCTCTCCTGTGTCTTCCGAGGCCTCCCCTGCTCCAGACACAGACACGTCCCCATGCCATCTGGCATCTACCTATGGACTTGGTCCCTCATGACCCTTGTGCTTCCAATCCTTCTGGCCTTGCTGCTCTCCTTGTGTAGGCTTCCTCTTGGAAATTCTGAGTTGTCCAATTCAGTCCCCACCCCACTGGCTGAACAAAGCTTTGCTGCCACCCATAGAGCCCACAGGTCATTATGGTGGGGCTCTGCCTCTTGTCCAGTCCCCCTATGCAGGGAGACCAGGTCCCAGTGTTGCAGGGAGCACACTGGCTGGGGGGCTGACTGGGGCTGCTTGGCAGGGAGGCTGTGGCCCTCCAAGGCCTGGGCTCTGTGGGCTCCTACAGCTCTGTCTGGCTACTTCAGAAGACCCTCATGCTAGAAATGAGAACTGAGGCAGAAGCAATCATGCAGAGCCTTCAACTCATAAAATGCTTGAGTTTGAATAAAGAAAGGGCTTTGGCATTGGACTTGGCATAAGAGAAACACCGGAGGCCCCAAGCCTGAGTGACCGACGAGGGAGAAAGACAGCGCAGATCTAGGCCAGAAGGAGCCCTGTGCAGGGCTTCGGAAAGCGCCCGACACTTCTCCTGGAACAGCAGATACCGATGCTATGCTTCGCGAGTTCATTGCACTGAGCTTGCTAGGCTTTCCCACCCACTCTGATTGTGCTCATCCTCACTTTATAAGGAGGAGAAAACAGTGTGAGCACCTGTGTCACAAGAGAAGGCGAACACCAGAAACCGCCTTCCTCGGAGTCCTCCACTTGGGGGACAGTTGGCACAGCAAGAGAGGCCTCCAGAGACATGCAGCTACTGAGGCCCTGAAGGGGGGCCTGGGACAGAAAGAAGACAGCAGGGGAAAAAGTAGTGAGGTTCGCACAAACTACAGCTCCGGTGACCAGCAGTGTGCCAGGCGCTGCCGTCCACTGTGCGCCGGGCCCCGCACTCACGGGCTGCGGTGTGGGGACGAGGAGGACTAGGTGCAGAAGCTGAAGAAAAGACACGTCAAAAGCCCCATATGGTCTGCAGGGGTTTCTGCAGTTCCAAAGCTATTCTAGAAAATGGCTGAAAAATAATGTTCGTATGAAGCCTTTCCTCAGCAACATAACTTAGATGCTTGAGTGGCAAGTGACTTAGGACGCAGCTCGCATCCCAACCCACTTTATTATGATGAAACATAAATTAGGCAACCAGGAGAGCATCGTTAGGAAAATGTCAGGGTCCTCATTTATTGGGCCATTGTTTGATCTTGTCAACAATCCCATAGGCCAGCTGTCACTGTTACACATCCAAATGCTACTGTAACTCACTGTCAGAGAAACTTGGAGAAGCCACCTATGACACTTCTAATGCCACAACTTTGCACTTTAAGTCGTAATGTGATGGGCTACTTACAAAATAAATAAATAAGAAATAAGAACAGAAAGTGCCAAACAGGTGGCACTTGACAGAGGGCTGGAACAGAACAGTGTGTTCTTCATAATGAGAATGCACTTACCAAGAGCCATTTCAGACATAATCAGCTCGGGAGAGAAACCCTTCAGAACAAAATGAACGTTCTAATTCAATTTGTTATTATATTGATGATGCACTTATATAGTGCTTTTTTTTTTTTTTTTTTTTTTTTTTTTTGCTAAGGCTGCCAAACACATTAAGCTAAATTCTGCACAACAGAATTCAGAATATTGAATAGCAGAGCTGCACTGTAGAGTGCTCCCCCTTTAAAAGTCTTTAAGAAAGATCACGAAGCCACATTTTCTGAGTACATATGATTAGGAATTGCATCTGCCTTGGTAGAAACATTTTATTTCTCTTTTATTCCAGCCAGTTCTTAAATAAGAATTATCATGATCATGGCTGGAAAAGTAAAATCCCAGCTTGATGCTGATGGTGATTTGAATGTTTGTATTCCTCCAAAATTCATACTAAAACCCAGTCTCGAACACCACAGTGTTGAGAGGTGACACCCTCAGAAGCAGTGGGAGGGGCTCAGTGCCTTTGGGAAAGGACTTGGGGAGCGAGTGCACCCCTTTGTCTACTGCTTTCCAAGGTGGACATGGCTTCATGGCACCATCTTGGAGGCAGAGAACAATGCTCACCAGTCTCCAAACTGCTGTCCTTGACCTTGGACTCCCACCGTCCAGACTCTGAGAAAAAAAAATTCTGTTGTTTATAAACCACCCATCTCTGGGATTTTGTTACAGCAACAGGAGCTGCCTACAGAGGCGTGGCTCTGTCCAGCCTATACTGCTGTGCTACACTACCCTTGTTTCGGGTTGTACACGTCTGTGTCCCTCAAGGCTGCCTCAGTGAATAGATACTCACTTCAATCTGCTAGGAGACAGGACTTTTTATTCAAAAATATAAAACCATTTCAAAGACATCGTAAAAGCCAGAGGTGAAAGAGGAGCAGAACTGGAGGCTCCACAGTAGCCAGCCCGCCTGTTGCTAGGTGGCCCAGGGTCTCCCAGCCTGGCTCCTCCCTGGAATCTCGCTCTGCTCCTGCTCCTCTCTGAAGGGGCCAGGAACTCTCTGCTCCCTGTATCTCAAGCACAGTGGCTTCGACCCAGCATGGTGTCAGCTCTGGGTCTTGCTCTGTGTGTCCTTCCAATCCAGGGGCTCCTCCCTGGGCTCTGCCCATGGGGGCCTCAACCCCAGGTCCAAGGGGAAATGTGCGGGGTGGAGCAGCTCCAGGTGCCCCAGGCCCCAAGGGCCACTCTGGAGTATGGCAAAGAGAGGAGGCAGCCCCACTTCCCCTTTGAACGTTAACATACATTATCATACTAATAACACATTCCTGACTGAAAAAATGAAAGTTAAATTAAGCAAACATATTTTGCATGTCTAGAATCGCATCATCCAAATATAACTACTGCAAACATTTTGGCACAAGCTTTCAGAATTTTAAAAATATGCACATATTCATATATGCACTAATATTTTTAAGAAAAGTAGGATTACTTGAGGCACACTACTTGAGCATGTGCTCGGCCGCTCGGAGCACATGTGAGCACAGGGCGTCTATTTCCACGGCTGCACGTCACCACCTTCACGTCCCTGCTTGTTAAGGCCACGGCTGCACTGCAACGCGGCCAGGCAGCCCTTGCTGGTGTTCGTTTCTGTGTGCTATTAAAAGCAGCGAACTCTCCCGAGCCAATGCTCGCATACACCGCTGTCTGCATCTCTGCGGAACTGTCCAGAGTGTCAGTTCCTGCAGAAGGTCTCCCTGTTCAGAAGGCAAGGGGCAGATGCGGGCACACGGCGCAGGAGTGTGGCTCTAGGGAACATCTGCAGGGTGCGGCAGCCCCCTCGGACCCTGGGCACCCTCACTCCTAAATGACCTTGGTTGGCCCTTCACTGCCTCCCGTGCCCACCGGCCCTCTGGCGCTGAAGTCACAGGCAGCGACATCCCCCCTAGGTGATGCTCCCTGGCCGCAAGCTTCACTCGGGAAAGCGTGACCTCCAGCCTGGCCTTTTCCTTCTCCACCATCTTTGGAGCTTGCGTAAATATTTGTACTGAGCATCTGCCTCGTCTCCACTAGCGAGGGTGAATCCGGAGTCGAGCTGTCCTTCCCTACTCACAGCTGTGGAGCAGACCCTTCCAGGCTGATCCCAGAGCCCGCTGAATATGCACTGTTGGTCCTGGAGGGCAAGCCCGATGGCCTCGCAGACCCCTGAGGGTGGCACACTCTTTCCTCTCGTGTGCAGCTTCCTTGGTTTACTTCCTCTCCACTTAGCCCGGGCTCCCCCTCGTCCTCCCGCTCCTGCCCAGCCCTCCTCCCTGCCAGCCCTTTCTCCTTTCTCCCCTTCCCTACTGTCCCCCCTTCGCCCTCCTCCCTGGCCAGTACCCTGTTCTGCCTTCCTAGCCCACGCAAGCAGCATTTCAATCGTCTTGGGCGGCATCTTGAAGTCTCTTTTAGAGTGATTCTTAGGTCACAATCTGGGGGGTCATGCGGAAGCTAAAGAGTCAAGAAACAGAAATAAATATGCGGTGTCTGTTGGTCTCCTCTAGGCTATAAAATTGTAGGTGATTTTTGTTTTCACTTTCCTAAAACATTCTACTAAACATATTTTCCTTTTATTAAAAATCATTAAAATATTTGCGACTAAGGTAGCCCAAGTTGAGCTTGAGCTTGTGCTCCTCCTGCCTCAGCCTCCCAGCGTGCTAGGATATTGCACCTGGGCCTCCGTGCCCAGCTTCTGTGACTGCCTGCTCTGGATCACTGGACACCCATGGCCAGGTGGACAACGCTGGGTAGCAACAGGGTGGCTCTCCCTAGAGCCCCACAACTGCAGAGGCAACAGCAGTCCCCAACAGAGTGCAGGGCTGCCCCCAGAAGGCTCAGGACAGACAGGTGGGGGTGTGCAGGCTCCCAGTCAGAGCAGCACCCTTCCGAGCCACTGGGCGGAGGCTGAAGAGGAAACGCCACTGCTCCCTGTCTCCCTGGAGCCTCAGGACAGCAGAGTCATCCATGGGCCCCCTTCCCATGCCCACCCAGGTTTTGGGGTCCCATTTGACTCCTGCCAGTGATCCCCACCCTCCTGGTGCAGTCTGCAGAAACACTTAGTGTCCGGAAATGGATTCCTCCTGGGCAGTGAATGTCTTCTCGCATGGGTCCTGCAGGAATCCTGTGCTTGGAAACTGACCCCTAAGATCACAGCCAGAGAGCAAGCAGGACCAGGACAGGGAGCCGGAAGAACGGAGCGGGCCCTGGTCCCAAGGTCACCCCATGCTGACCTGCACAGACCAAGCTGCAGAGCGCTCAGGCAGCGGCAGGGCAGGGCTCTGAGTTGCTGACTCCTGCTAGGAAGGGAAGACACCGTGGTCAGGAATCACAAGCCTGAGTCAGGAAGCGTCCGCTCGCTCTCTGCTGTGCTCCCCACAGCGCATGCCACTTCATTTCCTTGCTTGCTTTTGCAAGTCTGGACTAAGACCCTTATTTTCCATCCATTCATCTAGTACTCTTATCTAGTACTATAATCCCAGCACTCAGGAGGCTGAGGCAGGAGGACCACTGTGAGTTGAGACCAGCCTGGGCTACCAAGTGAGTTCAAGGCCAGCCTGACCTGCATAGTAAAACCCTGTTTCAAAAGACCAAAAAAATTTTTCTTTAAATCCCTGGATTATCTAGTACTCTTCAAGGTACCCAAGTAAGATTCTGCCTGAGGACTCTCCAAGTGCTCTAACCACCCAGGCTGTCCAAGGCAGATCGCTGTGCTGGCCTACAGGATGTCCAGCTCCCAGAAAGCCAGGGATCCGATGGTGCAGTTTGGCCTTGGTGCCTCTCTTACCTCTCAAGCTCTTGGCAAAGTGTAACCAGCAGGGCTCCTAAATATTTGTTAAACTGAATCGATGCGTAATCATAAACTACTTGGATGTAGCAGCTGTGCCCACAGTTAAGGGGGCTTCGGATATGCTCTGTAAGTAGGATCGTGCTAACCCACCCTTTCCACTGCTTTGGTAGATCACACTTAATGCATTCGGCCAATGCTCACTGGGTGGCCAGCCCAGCTCAGCGCCTCTCATCAGGCACCCTTGGCACGGCTTCAATAAAAGTAGTACTGCCAGAAGTGAAGAGCTCAAGAGAAAAGCTGGACTGCTGCGGACGCGGAGAGGAGGCAAGCGAGATGCAACCGCTGTGCTGAGAGCCGCCCAGCTGCAGGTCCCAGGCCCTCAGTGGCTCCTGTGTGACAAGCCTGAGCCCTGAGCGCAGCATCTGCTGTGGGATGACTTGGGAGAGGCACAGTCCGTCTGCAGAGCAGCAGTTCACGCAGCAACGTCTACAAACTTGCATTTCCTGGCAATCAGACCACATCGAGCTCCACTGGACATTTGGACAGTGAGGAGCTTCTCCTCCCCTTTGAGAGTTTAAAAGTTCACTGTTTGTTTCCGTTTGGCTGAGGCGAGGTTTCTCTGGTTTTGCTCGGACACTGAGATATACGCACTGCTGAAGAAGCGAACTGTCCAGATGGCAAGTGCCTGTGATGGGAATTTTCAGCCTACTTTTCCCTGAAGATGCCAGTGTGGCAAGGCCAATCTAAACAGAGCTAAACCCCACAAGTTACCCGGCCCCAACAGGCTGAACTGCTTCCTGTTCTTCCCAGGCATGAAAGTCTGAGACACAAGAGGCACAACGCAGGAGGCGTCCCACACGCAAGGCTCTGACCTCCCCAGCCACACTGGCCACCGCTGGGAGTTGAGCAGCAAGTGCAGCCACCCCTCCCTGGAACCTGCTATTCTCGGCCCTGCTACATGCAAGGAAACTTACCATTCGTGCAGCCTCTTAGCTCCCTCTTCTTAGCATGTAAAGGAGTTTTCTGTGGGAAAGAAACCCAGGAAGTCTGCTGCCAAGGGATTAGTGGGGTGCCCAACATTCCTTCTCTGGACTGCCGAAGGCCCAAAGTCCCAAAGGCAAACCCTGACTTCTTGAGCCTTTCTTTCTCCACGCTACACATTCCTTTCTATCCTCTCAGTTGAATCTCTATCTCTTCCCATTTTCCAATTCTCCATCTTTCTAATGTGCTTCTTGAGATAGCTTCTTAAATGTACGGTGGACACTCGACTTAGGACTCAGCCTGTTCCTGTGGCTGGCTGTGAGTCGGGCTGTCGACTAAAACTCAGGCTCCTGTGCACGGCCTTCGCAGCCCTCCTGGGCGCAGGAAGACCTCGGCATCCCGAGAGAGACACTGGCCCAGATCTCTCACTCGACCCCACACAGGAAAGGATGTTGTAACGCTCCTTCCAGAACTCTGAGGTAAAATCTGTATCTGAGACCATCTAGAACCACAACCGGCTGGCAGTCAGGTCACAGCTCAGCACTTTGCTCGTGAGCCAAAGCTAAAATGCCAGCCGTGACCCAGGTTGCGCGCATGGGCTGGTCGTAACTCGAGGGTCCGCGGTTATCTTCCAATTCTTCTATTAAATTTGTCATTTTTGTTATAACATGTCTAATTTCTAAGAACTCTCTTACATTATTCTATGTCTTAGCCCCCTATTCTTGTTTCAGTACTTTACATTCCCAAGGATACTAACTAATACCTCTTAAAAGTCATTTTCTGTCTGAATTGGTTGTTTCTCTGAAATAGTTTTCTCTCCGTTTGGCATTTTTATATGCTTTGCTCAGACATCCCTTGAGGCTTCAGAAAGAGATCCCCAAAAGTCTGCATAAACAAATACGAACAGCGAGGACAGTAATCTGGATCGTCAGTGTGACTGAGGTGGGACCCTTGGTAAAGTGCGTTACCAGCGACCACTAGCAAAGCGCGCCTCTGGGCACGTCCCAGTGGCGTCCAGAGGTGACTGGCTTGTGGACCACCAACCTGAGGGGAGGAACCACCCTGATTGTGGGTAGAACCAACCAGCAGTCTTGCAGCCTGGATGGACTGACACTCAAAGAAAAGGAAGTGGGCTGTCTTTGACATGCTTTGTCCCGCGTGGCCAGCTGACTTTCGTTGCTGCCAGCTCCTGTGGACTTCAGACCCTGCTTCCGCGGCCTTCGGCAGGACTCACCCTAGTGGCTCCTGGGCATGCCTGGGCCCACAGCTGGGGACTGGAGCTAGCCCTCCTGTTCTAGAGCAGCTGCTTGCTTGCTGTTCTCCACAGTGGTCCTCCCGCCCATGGCCCTGCGAGCCCACCCCCACCTTCCGTCCCCCCATCCCCCAAATCTCATCCTTATGTGCTTCCTGGTACTGTGGGCTGCTCCTCGGCTTTCGCCACTGTAAGTTTCAGAGTCAGCTCTTTCTCTAAGACCATTTCCACTTACTCATTTTCCTTCCTGCTTGCAAAATACATTACTATTATCTCCTGTCCTCCTCCTTGTGGGTGTATATCTTTGCGGCAGATTGATTTTAGAAAATTTCATGTTCATAGCCCTCACAATATAAATTTGTCGTCCCTCTAATTGAGAGGCAGAGCCAGTTAGCCCTTAAGTGTGGGCAGTTCGTGAACTGCTTGAGGCACAGAATGAGGCAGCGGTGACGGCATGTCTGATCAGAGGCAGACCATGGGACCCGCCACTGTCGTGGCCTCCCCTAGCTGTGTACCAAGTTGCAGTGGACCTACAGCTGGCTGCAGGCCCAGGCGCGAGCCGAGCTCGGGGCCCCAGAGTGTCTCACGCTGCTGGTTCACAGTACACACAAATCAGTGGCCATTGTTTCAGACTATACTTCCAAGCTATTTTGTCCCTGTCATACACACCTTTACAAGTAACTTTGCTGTGATTGAGAGGGAACTTAGGAGTTGATTGTAGATGCCTAGATTTAACCCTGCACCTTTTTTGGAGCACCTAATCAGTTTCTCAACATGAGAACTATACCACTGGGAATCACAGAAACACACATAGACAACATGTCAAAGCTTAGTCCTTAAAACTCATCCATTCATTTGTCTTTGCTAACGCCTTTCTAGAGCCGCAGCTGCACAGCTCACGTGGCGTCTGGTTTGTGCAGCATCGAGCCCCTGCTGGCGAGAGAAGCGGCTCGTGCGAGGTGACGTCCCGCAGGATGCCCGCTCTTATTTCTGCTTCTGCGCGCGGAAGGCGGCTGTGTCTCCTCCTGCCCCCCAGCGCTGCCCTTTCGGGGTGCTCTTAAGCAGGGAGTCTTCGGCCTTTTCCAGGCTCACGGAAAACAGAACTCTGAAGTGTGGCCTGTTAATGTTACGTTGAAATCAGTTCTACTGACGGCATTTCTTTGGTGATGGCTCATAAGCCTCACATTCACAGTGATGTGCCTAGTCTGACTAAAGTAAAGCTTTCTAACATGATAATAGGATATAGTCTGCAACTCAGTGTTTCAAATCAAACTTTTAAGTTTTGAGATCCAGAACCTTAGTTTGTGTTTCCCAGCATGTATGGTGCCTTCCCTTGTTGGCATTCGATAAATGGTTCTATTTTTATCAACTTTTCAAGCATCAGTAATTTTCATGAGATGAACAGTTACTTTTTTCCAAGTTTGATCACAAAAGAAATTGTTTGAAATACTTCAGCGAGCCATTCAGCAAGACAATGGGCCTTCCACATAAGTGCAGGCAGTTTGTTGTGTCTCCGGCTCTGGTGCCAGACCAAAGCAAGATACAGCTCTCATCGCTACAGTAATTGCTGTGTCCAGCCCTGATTACGAGGCCCAGGAACACAATCATCCCTAAGAAGAAGCTTTTAATAACTTTCCTTGGCACTTAGCTTTTGTTAAGTGGATAAGAATTAAATGTGCTTAATTTAGCCCTCGATTCAGAGATAATAACTGGTCCTCAGCCCTTGCAGGCGCTGTAAGGGGCTCCTGGGCAACTCAGCAAGCAATGAAAGGCAAAGGACACCCTCAGCCTATGGCCTCGTGGGCGGAGGGCTTGGGTGCTCTGCAGCCAGCAGCGATCCTTACCGTTCCTGTCTGCACCAAGTGCCCACACTCGGGCACAGTACCAAAACATTTGGGAAGGGTAACGAAGATAGAAATAAGGAGTCCAAAGAAGAAACTGATGACTAGTGATAAATGCTAAGATTTTTAAGATTTTACTATTATACCTCCCTATCTTGGCAAATTTCTTGTCCCTGAGACACAGTCCCTACACCCACACGTGGCTCTCCTTTTTGATCCACAGGTGGCTGGCTCCAAGGCAGCGCAGCATGGCAGAGGGGCTTGGCAGAGGAGAGCAGCTCTCCACATGGCAACCAGGAAGCAGGGAGAGGAGGGAGGAGCCATGGGGAGATCGTTCCAGGCCACACCCACAGTGGCATGCCTCTTGCAAGTAGATTTGACCTCCTGACAACAGGAAGTCAGCTCTGTGCCCCATGACCCAGTAGCCTTCCAAACAGACTCCTAACTGCTACACTCTGGAGCCACTGGGAGTACAGGGCATGTTGCTTCCATGAATTTGGCCTCTGTCAACTCATTTCCCTCCGGAGGTTCCGACTGTTCCACAAGGCACGAACATCCCTGAATGTGCACATGGAATCAGATCGCCTTGTTGAAGAATGTTTTGTCTGGGATTTTCTGCTTAAATCTCCTTGTGGCCTGCTTTTGCTTTGACCTCATTTTTATAAAATGGCCATGTCAGTGACCTATGTAACTAAATAGGGAGAGAGGGATACACTGTCACAGCTACTGCAAGAGTCAGTTTCCTTTATGCTGCACAGGTGTGTAATCAATGAATCTTTTAAATTCTAAGGAGTGTGGTCCTCTTTCGAATTGCAGTAAGTTGGTTGCACTAATCACTTTGACTTGTTGGCCAACACGTCTATAGATTTGGACCAGGTGTTCCGCCAGGAAATAATTGCCACCAGTAAGAGAGTTTTCTGCACTGGTGATTTGTAAAACCAATCTGATATTAATTCTAAATGCTAGTCTTACAATATATTCACTAATTCACAAAATACATAATAACATCAAGTATGTTGCAGTTATTAAACTAAACATTGGGAAAATAACAAGCATAAAGTATATTTCCTAGGGCCAGTGAGATAGCTCAGCAGACCAAGTGCCTGCGTAGGCAAGCTCAGGGACTAGAGTTCGATCCTGGCACCTCATGCGCTGGCCCTGTCCCCAAGACCAGACATGGTGGTGCGCACCTGTAATCCCAGCACTGGGGAGGCTGAAACCAGGAGGATCACTATAAGTCCAAGCTGCAGAGTGAGACCCTGTACCAAGTACATTAAAAAAAAAAAAATTTCCTGGCTTCAAGACTCTAAGAATATTATAATGGAGTAAGTAAAAAGCTGTAACATTTCCACAAAAGCCCCGTGAAATGAACGACAAACTGCTCTGGAGTTATAGAGTCAGAGTTATGAAGGAGATGAGGGTACTTGAGCTAAATCTTGAAGAATGTGTAGAAATTCACATCTTGTGGGCAGCAGTGCTGCTCCGCCATCACCAGATTTTGTGGCTGCTGTTCAGGGTGCACACGGGGGACATTCCTGGCCTCAAGACCGTGCCGCGAGGTGAATCTGCATTGTGAAGGATCCTCTGTGCAGGAAGCGCTTCCTTCTCCTGGTAGTAGAGAAGCACGGAAGACTCGGCCAGCAGACGGTGTGTGTTGAGTACCACACATGACACATGCCGACAGGTTTCTCCCTGTGTGCGCACTCTCCCCACTAGACTTGCTACAGTGTCTGTCCATCCTAAGTTGTTCTATAAAATTAAATGAGTGCTGAATATTAAATATTTTTAAAGATAACATGCTCATGCAAATCAGTTGGAAGGCAAGGAATCCCTTTGGACATCATTTATTTGTACAGCTCTGACCTTCAGGGACTGAGCAGAACCCTGGCAATAAGCACCCAAAACATCGCCAGCCCTGCTGATCCTGGGAATCCCCGAGAACCACGAGCAACACCTTCAGCCTAGAACAGTGCCACGCCAGGCTTATCAAGGGCATGTGTCTGCTTTGCCTCCTTGAATACCCTTCAATCTAGACAAAGTCCGGTGAGTAGCATAAACACGTCTTAATTGAACTTAAAACTGTCCTTTGCTGTAGACTGTATCTTCTTCAACTATTTTACATCTAATTATACTAGTTTGATATCCAGACTGTTAGAAACTCAAATTCTATTTTTCCTGGCCTGAGATTGGTAACTTCTAACACTGAAAAAACTCATCAGCAAGCAACAACAGCAATCCTAACAGAAAGGCTTATAAATAAGAGAGAGGGAGACCCAGTCCTAGCCCAGGCCTGCTCTGAGAGAAATGCACTGCTAGCCTCATTCTTTTAAAGAGAAATGTGACTCTGAAAGTCTTCGCTAGTAAGGTAATGTATGGTGTTTCTATATATGTATATATTTTACATTAATTAAATTAGTTCAAATGAAAAAAAATAAGAGAGAGGCTAGGAGTTAGCAAGATATGGATAAAGCAGACAATGAACTGTGGTGGGAACTTGGTGCACATGTAATTGCCCTACTTTATACCAGGAGCAGGGACCTCTGATGGCTCAAAGAGCTGAAAAATAAATGAAATAATGGCAAGAAAAGTACTCAGAGAACAGGATAGCCTAACACTAGAACCCATTACAAAAGTAACTGCCCTCCTGCTGCAGTATTACTATCATTATATATTTAAGAAGATGAATAGAATTTTCTACCTGATTCTTGGCAGTGTCCCTTGAAACAAAAGCTGTAGAAACATTTTTAAAAATGGTGTTGTATACATTCTCTAGAGTTCTTCCTATTGCTCAAACTATTAGTAAAACTTCCCCTCTCCAGCTCAAGACAAGAATATAAACAATGAATTTTTCCTTGCCCCACATCAGCCTTAGAAGACCAACAGGCCTCTAAATCACAAAAGTACCAAATGTCTTCCCAGAGATATGTTTTTAAGTGGGAAAATTACGAGTGGAAGAAATCAGATATTAAGTGAATATCTTTCCATTTTAAGCACAAACATGATTTATCCTCACATCACACATGGATAAAGAAAAGCACCCTCAATATTAGTCCGTGATGCTGAGAAAGAGACAAACAGCATTTGAAAAACCACCAAGCTATGACCAGAAATGAGAAGCCAAGAGAAAAGAGCTGCCTTTAGCAGATGATGAGTTTGCCTTGGGCAGTGCTGTTTCCAAAGGAAAGAAGGAACATCTCCACCTAGGTAAATGCCTTTGCTCTCTACTCAGTTTTACATAAGAGTTTAATAAAATACTAATAATACTTAAAATGCATAAGACCAATAAAACATGTTTTTTAGTTTGCATTTTAAGAAATAAAATAACTACCAGATAATTCAAAATTTTAATTGTCACAGTAAAGTTTTGCGAGGGTTCAGGTAAGTGTCTTCTAAAGACACACACGTTGAAATGCACAGTGGCACCACCTGGAAGTGGGGGACTTTTAAGAGATGGAGCCTCATAGAAGGAAGTGAGGTCACGGGGGTGTGACCTGGAAAGGGACACTGTATGCTGCCCCTCCTGCTTCCAGCCCATCAGGTTGTAGACAGACCTTCTCTGTGTTGTGTTCCTGCCTCACGACAGGTCCTAAAAGCAACAGACCCAACCACCCATGAAGTGAAACCCTAAGTCAAAGGAACCCTCTCCTTATAAGTCGGTTATCTCGGGTACTCTGTTGCAGTCACGAAATGCTGGCAAACAGCTTTCACAGACAGAGTCTCTGTGTCGCCCTTGTTCTCTTGTCCTCAGGGCCACAGCTTGACATCTCCCTCACTAAAACTGCACTCTTGAGAGATACAGGAAATAAGACACTCCAGATTTAGGACTTTAAAACTCACAATTTAGGGTGATGAATAAAGAAAGGAGTTCTGTTGGTCATTTCCACCTCACCGACTCGTTTGCAGCAGCTGAGAAGCCCTGGTTTGCCAACAGGTTCCCATCTTGTGTTGGGCCAGGGTGTCACCAGGTGTCCGCTCTCTCTGCGCAGTCAGCAGAGCATTGGTCTAAGTCGAATCCTACAGGGAAAAGGGCAGGTTTCCTTATGAAGACTGAGATGCATGATGCGTTGTTGTTCATTGCTTGGCAGCATCCACCCGTACCAATGTCTTTAATTAATCTTTGACGAAGATGTCACATTGATCAGCCCACACATTCTCTTGTTCATTTCTTTAATTAGTTGTTTTTGCCAGTGAGGCCATTGATTGACCTTTAAGTAGATGTATGTCAACAACAAACTTTTTTAAGTATCAACTATTTGTGGAAACCAACCTTCTCACACATGTAGGTACACACACACACACACACACACAGGCCACACATAAATGTTTTGTGTATTGTATGTGTATGAGCAAGATTTCTGAATGTGATAGGGGTACGTGACATTGAAATAGAGGCATCCAACACATGAGGTGACTTCTTTGACTCAGTAGTCAAGTGGGGAGGTTCAGTCAGGAGATAGAAATATGGCGCTCCCCTGCCTAGAATTAGGCATTGAGGGTGTGTCAGGGGATGGTGTCGAGGTGAAAGAGGAGGATGCCTTCCTAAATGCTGAAAATGAAACGCAGTTTGGTCTGAGAATGCCTGCATACTTTGTCTGCATGCAGTAAGCTGAATATAACTCAGCAAGTAAACAAACTAAAAACCTTACTGTCTCAGTTACTCTTCTTTCATTGCTGGGACAAATACCTGACAATAAAAATGAAGGAAGGAAAGTTTATTTAGCTCACAGTTACTGGAAGTTTCAGTCCATACTCAGGTAGCTCCGAATCAGAATGACACATAGCAGAAAACAACCTTTCATGGTGGCGGCAAAGAGTAGAGAGCAAAAGGGAAAAGTAAAAAAAAAAAAAGAAGAAAAAGAAAAAGAAGGAGGAGTAACAGCAACAGTGGCTACAGAGAGCAAGTCTGTCTCCCTTAAATTGCATTCAGGCTGTCTGCCCTGGGCGGGGTATAGTTCTCACACCCATAATCCCAGCATGCACTAAGACCATAATCCCAGCCTTGATCATGGATTAATCTCAAACCCTAGAAGTCCCTGCCTCATGACTGCATGAGGCTTTGGAGGGACACCTAGACACAAACCAGAACACTAACTTAGGAGTGGACATTCCAGCAAGAGCTGGGTCTCACCCCATCGCAGCACCCAGCCTCGGCCACAGAATAGACCTTGACAACTGAGCAAATAAGATGCCGTGACCAATCAAACTCTTTCTCCCTTTCTATCAGAAGATTCAATTTAATAAGTGCAGTCAGCTGTGGCTGTGGCTCCAGCCCCAGTAAGGAGCATGGAATGAATGGCACGTTCTTAGACCCAGCAGTTGTAGTCACAGCCTTTGGTAAAGGCACTGGGAAGGGCAGGGTGTCCCTACTCCCACCATCCCACCACACAACCATCAGGTGGTGAGCTGTGTGATCCGACAGCACAGGAGGACCCTACACCATCCTGGCTGTGGCTGTCCAAAAATGTATCACATACTCATGGTAGAGCACAATACTCTGCCTGCTGGTTAGGGGCTGCCAGATTTGTGAATGGTTATTTGCTCAACTCCCAAGTTAAAATTGTCTAAAGTTTTTATTTTATTTTAATTGCAATACTCTAAATATTGTGTTTATTTCCAATACACTAATTGAATTAATAATGCAATGGTCACCAGGCATGGTGGTAGACTCCTGTAATCCCAGCACTCAGGAGGCTGAGACAGGAGGATTGTTGTGAGTTTGAGATCAGCTTACGCTATGAAGTGAATTCAAGGCCAGTCTGAACCACAGTGAAACCCTGTCTCCAAAAGACTAAATAAATAAATACACGCGGTGGGCATTTGTTCTTGTTCTTTGTGTTTGTTTTTCCCTGCAAAGCACCCCACCACTTTGGAGCTTTGGCAGGACATCACCTCTGCGTGCAAGGCTGGCACACCCATGTCCCATTCCCGTGTGTGCCAATGAAAGTCACCATACAGCACATCACTATCAGGGATCATGGCTTGGGTTTCGCTTCATCGGCTAAGCTGGATACTGTGAGCTCCAGAAGATGCTGCAGTCTTACCTTCTCCACCACTCTAGGAGAAGGCGCCCCCAGGAAGACACCCACGCACGGCCGAGAACTCAGGGAGGCGGGAGAAGGGAGCACTCTGGCAGCATGGCTTGTCTGTCAGAGCAGCTCCCACCTGAAGCCTGGCCCCCTCTGCACCTCTCCCTGCCACGGAAAAGGCTCTAATTAATTCAGATACCAGGTGACATGAGTCAGCATCAGAAAGGAGAGAAAACAAACCTGTTTTTTTTTATTTGTTTGTTTTAATGTATCTGGTACAGGGTCTCACTAGGCAGCTCAGATTTCCAGTGATCCTCCTGTTTCCGCCTCCCCAGTGTTGGGATTACAGGTGTGCACCGTCACACCTAGTCTCTGTGGCCAGCTCCGCACACCCAGGGGCGGACCAGCACAGCATGTGGTGCCCGGGATCGTACCGGTCTCTGCGTTTGCCTCAGCAGGCGCTTAGTGTGCTGTGCTATCTCACTGGCCCCAAACCTGTTTATAGCCATGTAAAGAATGAGATATTTTCTTCACAGAAAGATTTAATTCTATGGTGTTGTCTGGATGTTCTTTGTTGGCTTGTGTGGAAGTCCTCAAATATTAACCTTCCTAGATCGGAGCCTCAAGGACACTTGCTTGTGGATTTATCGGAAAGCGGCAGAAATGGGCCCCTCCCAAGGCAGCAGAGTGAACACTGGGTTATGCCTGCTGTCTCAGCCCTGTCTCTCAGGCTGGCCGCCTTTCCACAACCCAGCCCTCAGAAAGTAATGCTAGCCCATCCACCATCTCCCGGACTCTGCTGAGATTTGCTTAGAATATACCTGGCATTTTCTCCAATTATTACATCCCTGTTAATAATTTTCCTTGAGCCCCAAAATTCATACACCACATCAAAAGTGAAATAACTCACAAGAAATGGGAACTTCGTGCTTGTAGTGCCACAGTAAATGCTCCAAAAAAAAGCAGAAATTTAGCTTGACATGCCTTGACAACAATTTCAGGCTCTTTGAACCCAGAAAAATGATCCTTGCTTGCTACAGTGAGCCCAACTATGTGCGAGGGTGCATGCTAAATGCTTTCATTCTGACACACCATGAGGCGACAGCAGCCCTCGCTGGGCAACTTACTTCCCAGTGACCAAGTGTAAGGTTGTGGGTGGCAGCATCCCATGCAGAAGCCACCCCATGTTCCCAACACTCCCTCTTGGCTGGAGGGCTACAGGAGACGCACCTTTGCCAGTGGGACTTGATTTTCAAGGCTCCCCACACCGCTGGCCCTAAACAAACAGGAGGCAATGTGGGAGGCAAAGCTGAGAATGTTTTCCAAGCTCCTCAATTGTGGATACATTGCCAAAAGTGAGGAATTCAGAGCCCAGGTCCTCAAGGTGGGGCCCAGCTTTCCTCAGCACCCCAGAGGCTTAGTTTCCTGTTCTCTCCCCTGCAGGCTGTGAGCTCCCCGAGTGACTGTGCTGCACCACCTTGGGTCCCTCGCACCCGGCTAATGGTCCCCACCAGCAGGGAGCTGAATACATTTTCGCTGAGTAATCAAAAGTGCCCTGAAGAGATCACATAGTTGTACACAGGAGACACCCCGGGAACAGGAGGACCAGAGAATGCAGCCCAGGGATTAAAGCTCCGGTGTTGTGGGATTTGGATTTACTTATCAAGTATGCAAGGCCAATGGAACACATAAATTTTTTACTATAAGACTTATTTACTAAAGGAAAAAATAATGATGAATTTTTACATCACCCATAATCTTGCTGACGAGAAATAGCTGTAGTTAACCTTTCTCCTCCTAATCATTTACATCCATGCATAAGCACAACCATATATGGATACTTATCTGATGCAAGCACATGTATCCTTCACACTGTAACAGAAACATTCATGTGTTTCTCAAATTACTGAACACATGGTTTTAGAAACAGCACCAAATTCTATTATGTAGATGCTGCAGAAGTCATTCAATCTCGCAGTGACAGTATCAGGCAACAAAGGCATGCTGAGTACCTAGGGACGATGGCCCAGTGCTAAGCTCGGAAGCAAGATGAACGCTGTAGATACGCAGAGGCTTATGGCCTCTTCCTGATGAATGCGGAGGTTGATTTCAAGATTTTGCTAGCACACAAACATGCATACAATGAAATAAAGGTGTAGGAGACAATACTCTCTTTTCTATTGTCCTCCTTTGTCCTAGCCTGGTCTTCTAAAGTCTGTTTTTCAAAGCAACTAGTTTTGACCCACTGGGTTGACCTATGATCCACTGAGTAAGGACCTGCCACCAAGCATGACAGAACCACAGCTTGTCTCTGCAGGGCCTGACAAGCACACGGGCACCCGCTAAGTGTTGAGCTGTTCTCAGCTGGAGGGGGAGCAAGGATCATACTAGAAATCGCCAAGGGCCCCAGCCAAACCACAGATGAGCTCTCTGTGACTGTGGCTGTCACCCAGAGCAGCCAGCACAAGCACTCACTGCCACATAGGGCTGTGGGGACCTTGGAATGAACTAAAGGGAGGTCTCTAAGGCCAGGGTCCTGTGTGTAGGGCGAGGTCACCCAGAGCAGCCGAGGCATCCCTCAATTGATCGAGGCTAACATGAGCCATCACTAAAGCATCTGAGTGTTTGCAGGGAGAGATTTGAGTTCCCAGAAGTCTTCACTTTCTTCCTGTCCATCAACCTTCTCATCTTTGGAATGAAGAGTTTTTCAACACAAGCATCATCAAAGGAGGGAAAATGACAGTTTTCTGCCTGGAAGTCCAGTAGAGTGAGAGCCCCAGAAAGCCACAGAGACACCGAGTCACCTGCCCTTTGATTTCCTGCGGCCCCGCAGTGAGGGTAAATGGGCTGTGACTTGTAGCAGCAGCCTCTTCTCCAGTGTAGTGGGATGCAGCGGGCTGGTTCAACCCAGCCAGCAGGAAGGGTACCCCAAGGGGTGAAGAGAAGCGAGAGTTACAGGGGACTCACCAGCTGCGTAGTGCAGGGAGTGGTAATTACAGTAGGGCCAGGAACGTAACTCCATGCTAGAGCTGTTCTCAGGGCCTGAGGGTCCCGGCTTTGATCTCCAGAACCACTAGGTGATATTCTAGAGCAGAAAGAAAAAACTAAAATGATGTGTGTAGTCTCCAAAGCCAGACATCTGCAGTGACTACCCTGATTTGCCTAAACTGCCCCATTTTTAGCACTGAAATCCTTCCTCCCAGAAAGCCCCTCAGTCCTGAGCAAACAGCCCCTCCGATCACTAAGTCTGAGTTTGCAGCCTTCAGAGTAGCAAGACTTCTGGGGTCTGATCAGCACAGTGATGGAAACACTGGGACTCAGCACGACCAAGTCGCTGCTCCTCGGCTGGAGCGCGGGTCCCCTCATCTATGAAGTGTAGTAATGGGGCGATTTTCCACCAAAGGAGATGACAGGAGACACTTTCTGTCCCCTTCTGGAACAGACGTGGCAGCTCATCTCAGAGCCAGCTCTGACCAGCAAGTTACCCCAATAAGAAGGCCTGGAGCAGGGTAGCAATTCTTGGATCCTCACCCTCTGAGGTCGTTCGCATCCTGACAAGTGTGGATAAATCGGGCAACATAATGGCCTGGCAGCCAACTCGCTGTCAGAAACAGGCAAAGGACAGAAGTTTAAAAATAGTAAGTTTATTATAATTTTGCATATGTGTCCTAAACTATTAGTGACAAATACTCAAGCTATCCAGCTCATTTTGTCTTAAAAACCAAAAAGAAATTCTAGCTGCAGCCTGTCAAGCTGAAGAACTCAACATCACTGCTGCAGAGAGCACCCACAGTTCACATTGCGCTCTCTCTACCCACCTCTCACACTGGAGAGCACTCCTGGGCATGTTCAGACTCGTAGCTGGCCGTACTTATGTGAATACTTTGAGTTTCACGCGTCACAAGTGAGGTAACGGCCCATGTTTGCTGCTTGTGTAGGCAGTGACCAGGCCACTCTGTGTTTGTGCTTTTGTTTCTGACTACAGGTATTTCTGGAAAAGGACCACAAAAATTACTCTAGAAGAATCCCTGTCTCCTAACGCAATGTGATTAGGGAGGGGACCAGCACCACTCCTTCAAGGATAATTTTCTCTTCAGGTGCTGTGCTC
This sequence comes from Octodon degus, assembly GCF_000260255.1. Classification (NCBI taxonomy): domain Eukaryota; kingdom Metazoa; phylum Chordata; class Mammalia; order Rodentia; family Octodontidae; genus Octodon; species Octodon degus. The sequence goes on from NW_004524724.1 coordinate 3,474,023, forward strand.
CAACTTTCAGAATCTGGGATGGAGAGAGACATTTTGAGCACAATGGCTGAAGAAGCTGAGTGTGAATGTGCAGATGGAAGCGTAAGCCACTGCAGACTGTGGCTAGGCGTGAAGCCTCAAGGATTCAAGAAGGCGAGCACAAACCCCACCAGCTACTGAGATGGCTCACGGACTTTCCACAGCAACAATGCACAATATTTAGGGATGAATTAAGATTTTTGGAGAGCGGCTATGGCAAGAAATGAGAACAGCAAAAAAAACCTTTTTAATATGACTGAGAATGTGTAGGACAAAATAAAATTTCATGACCAAAAAGTTTCCAGCTGCAAAACTTAAGTAAAAAGAAATCCTCTTTTGTACCCATTCCTATGTGCCCAGAATGGAAATAGCCATGCTCTTCGCATGAAGTTCGTGCGGTGGTATTGGAATCCACCTTACATCTGAAAGGATAAGAGACTTTACAGGGATTAAAAACTGCTGGGCTTTGAACATAAGCCTGTCTGTCCACGCAGTATGTATATAATTCAAATCAATTAAGATTAGCGCTTTGCAAAAATTGATTTGCATAAGGCTTTTATTTTTAAAAAATCAAGTATGAGGATTTATCTCGACTTCCATGCTAACTTCTCTCCAAGGTCCCCCCCTGTCCCGTGGCCCACGTTCTGGCTGTGAGCATTTGCTAAGAGCAGGTAAACAGGATTTTCTTAAAGGTCAGAGGCCACAGCAGGAGGAGGCAGCAGATGTTTGCCACCCAGACAGGGAGAGTGGACCAGCTGCCCCTTCTCCAGGCCACAGACTCTCAGTCCTGCCACCTCTCAAAGAAACAAGGATAATGACAGTGATAGGTGTGCTGCAAGAAGAAGTTAAACAATGAGAGAAATATTGTGCCAGTTGTTTCAGGGGACTAATGCCTAGGATAGATAAAGAACTCAAAAACATTAGACCCTCCAAAATAAAACAAAAACAAATAAAAATGGGTGACTGAAATGAATGCACACTTCTCAGAAGAAGAGCAAGACCCAGTCCTACCCCAGGCCCAGTGAGTGTGTGGGAGAGCTTCCTGCTACCCTGCACCGGCGGGAACTACCACTGGTCCCAGACCAGGCGCACCATGGGTAAGACCTTCTTCCACCCCCTTGGGACACCCCCCACCACTCCGTAGCACCT
>NW_004524724.1:3482414-3494175 GCF_000260255.1 Octodon degus
GGTGTTTGTAAATAGGATGTCAAGTCTGCATCTTGTACAGCAATTAACCACTAGGAAGAATGTATGCAATGTGTTAATTATTGAAACTGTTCTACCAACATGGTTCTAAACTGTCTCATCGCTGTTTGTTTCTCAATAAAATTATGGAGAAAAATAAAATAAAATTTTTTTAATCTGTAAAAAAACAAAAAAAAAAAGAAGAAGGGCAACAAATACATTTTTTAAAGGTGTTCAACCTCTGGCCATCAGAGAAATGCAACTGAAAACAATATTGAGATTCCACCTCAGAAAGAATGGCCACCATCAAGACAACAGTAATAACAAACGCTGGCGAGGCACTGGGGGACAGAGGCCCTTCTACACTCTGGGTGGGAAATTAGTATGGAGATTCCTCAAAAAATTTGAACTAGACATTTCATTTGACCTGGCTGTTCCACTTCTAGGTATCTCTTCTAAAAGAGCTAAAAACACGGTCTTCCCATGAAGGAAGCATATTTATAGCACCACAATGCATAGGAGCTAAATCTCAGAAGCAGCCCACATAACCATCAGCTAATGAGGAATAAAGAAAATGGAGTATATAAACACAACAGAATACTACCCTGCTGTAAAGATACACTTGAGTCATATGTAGGAAAATGGATGCACCCTGAGACCATAATGTCAAATGAAATGAATCAGACAAACACTTAAGTATCGCATGGCTTCTCTTATGAGAAGCTCGAAGGTAAAGAACAAAATAAGAGATGCATACGTACACATACCCGCTCTCTATGAGGAATGTGCTCGTTATACACTGCAAACACGTACCGGTAAAAATAAAAAGAGATGTTAGCAAAAGCAGCATGGGGCTCTGATTGCAGGGAGTCTCCTCCGGGTCTGGGTGAGAGCCCGTTGCGTGGATCCAGGAGTCAGGCTGCCCTCAGAGCAAACTGCACACCTTGAGGCAGAAATCCCAGGATGCGTCAGGCTGATTCAATGTCAGAGGAGTAACAAACACTGGCCGAGATGGCGCTAGCCTCGCACAGCCCTACCTGAAGGCTCCTTGAGGCCCTTGTTCAAAGTCTGCTTCATGGCGGGCTCTCAGCCCTGGTCTGGGCAGACTCTAAGGCTTCATTGCTACTCCTTACCACACTGCCCTGGAAGAACAGCAGCTGGCAGAGAAAGGACACGTTGCTGCTGCCTTCCATCCCCTTGCGCCAGGCCCCGCCAGTCCTCAGCCTCGCCAGTCCTTTAGTATTTGGGGGTCAGTGTTGCACCCTTGAGCTCAGCCTGCACGAGAGTTCATCTGGGCACTTGTTCTGATGATTGGAGAGATAGAGGTGAATGGGGCATAATGACAGCTCTCCTAAGTAATTTCTAACCCAGTTAGGTATACAAATAGAAAAAAAAAAAGCATGATTTTAAATATCAAAGTATGGGGCCGGGGAGATGGCTCAGTGGAATAAGCGCTTCCCTGGCAAGCACAAGGGTCTGAGTTCAATTCCCGGTTCTGCCAAAAATAAATAAATAAATAAATAAATAAATAAATATCAAAGTTAAGAGAGAAGTGAATGGGTTGGATGCTGACTGGACACTCTAGGGCTGTCCTCAGCTGCATAATAAATACAGTCATGAGTCACTTATCGACAGGGATACAGTCTAGGTGATGCGTTTTGGGATGATTTGATAGTTGTGCAAATACCAAAATGTACTTACAGGAACTGCGAAGGCTGCAGTATCCCTAGGCCATCTGATCCCAAGAGACCAGCATTGTCTATACAATTTGTCCTTGACTGAAATGATGTTATATTGATGTGTGGCTGCACTTTAAAAGTAAGTAGTAATGTAGAAAGAAGAGGGATAAAGTCATTGCAAGATCGACTGACACAAGAACCACTACAGAAGATCCTCTGTGGCTCAGAGATATTTACGTTATGGCAAAAGAAATGCATCAAGATGATGTTTCATAATGACACCTCTTACGTCATAGACTTGGCATTGTCTATCATAAAGACACTTGTGGTAATAAAATGTTTTGTCTGAATGCAACATTCCACCTTTCTGTTCGTGTTTCTATTTTTGTAAAGACTGTAACATTGTCTTAGTGAAAAGGACTTTTTGCCTGTATGAGCTTCTGTATTGTCATACGTAAAATGGAATAGAAATTCCTCCAAGGTGTGTCATGGGTTTGTGGCAAGAGCTTAAAAGAGAGAATGTGCACTAAAGAACTGAACCCAAGGAAGCAGGCCAGCAAGGCCTGCCATACCCCACATAAGATTCCCATCCTCCCTACAGAACAGGCGAATCCTGTGACTCTGAGCCTACGTGGAGAGCATCGGCACTAGTATGTGGGGTCCTCCACAAAACTTTAAACATCTGAAATCTCTATACCAAGAAACATGTAAGAACCACAGGACCCAATAAAAAAGAGAAAAGCAGATGAACCTTAGAAGGTGAGAAAAGAATGGGGAGAAAAAGAAATAGGGTCATGCCTCAGGGAAAAGAAAGTAGGTCCCGGGGGAGTACCATGCTCTGCTCCCACCTAGCAATGCCCTGGGTTCCGGGGTCTATGAACTGCACAGCTCTATTCCTGAAAGGTGCTTCAAGGAGCCTTGAGGAAAACTCATCAGGCTAGATTTGTTCTTCCTACATGCAGCAGTACTTCCCACCTCCCTCAGATGCAACTGCTTGGGCCAGGAAATCTCAGGTGAAGAACCATTATGGCAGAGAATTACAGTGGTGATTTTCCCATTTAATTCATGAACATGTACTGAGCCCCTTTACTGTCCTGGGTGTCATTCAGGGCCCTGTGGTGGGGAAGGCTGTGAGCTCCATGCCGTTGTTTTGTCCTTGTGAAGTTCCTGGGTATGAGTTCTCAATGAGACCCGTTTGCACAGCACCACACACAAGTGCCTGAGTGAGCCATGGGTTGGGATGAAGAGTGTTAGGCCTTTACCGTGAGGCCAACAGTGAGCCCACCAGCTCCCTTTGAGAGCAAGAGAGGAAGCAAGAAATGGGACTAATCCCAGCCTCCCAGAGGAGGTCTGGGGAAAGCAGTGGGGAGGCTGACAGCAGTATTCGCTGCTGCTTCATATTCAATGACTGCAAATAGGAGCAGCACGGCTGCTACTTATTAAAACTAACTGAAAACTATCAAGAAAGATGTATAGGCTTAGCATCATCAAAACATACATTCCCAACAAAAATTAAAATCAAATGGAAAGGAACAATACTCACAGCAAATACGTGGCATTGTCTATAATTCACATTGCAACATCTCTAAAACCGCAGCACATACCAAGGAAAAGCACTCACTACTCGGCAGTGAAATCGATACCACATGTACCTTCTCCACATTATGCACTGCAAAAACCAGCTTTCTTTCCAGCAGTCTTTGTGTCCTCATTAAATGATTGTAATGATTGCGTTTTCAATCTGAGCCAAAAGTAGTGGGGGGGTTTCCCCCAGTTTAGTCTTTGAGAAACCTCAATTTCCCATTATCACCACTTGTTTCACACAAACAAATCTAAACTTAAGATAACTACTTAAAAGAACATCCTGTTTGGACAGGGGAGTGTGTCATATTCCAAACACACAACAGCTGTGTTTTCTGGCCTTAATAAGTCAGAAAAACAAAATTATACTGGTAACTTTAGAAATTTTACTTACAACTAAGGCACCAGTATAAAACTTAAAGCCAAATGTTAGAGAACTCTATGCATCAAATACATTAGACTTAAACCTGATATTTCACTTCCTTTTGACAGTAGAGTAGGAAAAAATGGATATTCTTGAGACAAAACTGAAGGCGATTCAATCAGAATTCAGATCCAATGGGCTGGCCAGATAGCTCAGTGGACTAAAGCACCTGCTTAGGCAGAGCACAGTGGCCAGGGTCCATCCCTGGCATGCCATGCTGGCCCCATCCCCGGGCATGCTGAGACGTCGATTGAGACTGGGCATGGTGGCGCTCCCCTGTAATCCCAGCACTTGGGAGGTTAAAAACAGGAGAATCACTGAGCCCGATCTACATAGTGAGACCCTGGAGACCCTGCCCTAAATACATTTTTTAAAAAAAACAATTCAGATCCAAATCACCAGCTCCGTATCTCCGTATGGAGACCCTAACCTGCTGCTTGTACTTCACCTGGTATCCTTCCAGGCCCCCCGTGAAGTGACAGCGCAGCCCAAGCCTAATCATTCCTGACTTTTTACCTAGTTTCTACAGCACAAGAGTTGGGAGGAACCCAGAAACCCGCTGAGTAGAGGTCCGATCTCAGAGAAAGCACTGGGCTCGTGCTCACTGAGACGTGACAGCCACATCCTTGAAGATGTAGGTCTGGCAGACGCCTCTGGCTGCACAGCACACCACTTCCAATAGTGGGAGGGAAATGGAAATATTTTTTAGCTTACAAATCTTTTGCTCCAATAAAGAACAGAAACTGTTCTGTTCAACAGATCTTCTATTTGGATTTTTAATCCTTTAGAGAAGTGTTCCGTTCAATAGAATCAAGTTCAGCTTTGAATTTCAGAAAATCTGAGAACAGAGCCAAATTACTCAGGGTTCTTCGGGTTGCACTTGGGAACTGAAACTTGTTTAAGCAAAACAATAAGTGTCATGGTTCTTATAACTAAAAAGTTCAGAGAGAGTGTGGTTGTAGGCACGACTTGGCTTTAACTAAGCTTTTTCCATGTCTGGCAAGGCCACCAGCACTTCTGGGCTTACTTCGCCCTGCTGGATGGCCATAGCAGGTCCGGCCTAATGGCTCCACCGAAGGGCTTGGGCAGAACTTCACCGGGCCCATCACAGGTGAGCTGAGCGCCATGTCTGCCAGGTGCCGAATCGGCTGTTTCTCACACAGACTCAGAGTTGAGGGTGGACATGGCTCCAAAGGAAATTGAGATGCGGTTATCAGAAATGTAGCCTGCATAACTCCTCCTTTCATTGCAGGTTGGAGCACTGAATTTCTGTGTTCACGATCAGCATAACACATCATGGAAATTCACAAGTTACTCCTCTCAGATCTATCTTCTTGTTCTCAAGATTTTAGGATCAATATAGTTGAAGAAGTATTTGGCATTTTCCAGCAATAGATGACCAGCTACAAGCACTTGCTTTGCCAAGGTCTAAATGATTCCCTACACCTATGATCTCCCAAGGGAAAAGTCTCACCCACTCTTTAACTGAGGACCAAACAAGACCATTAGGCTAAAATGTCTCTGGGAAGATGGGGTCAATGCTTGGAGATTCCACATCACAGCCTGATTCTGGCTTACCCCTCAAAAAATCTTCAAGTAGGAGTTTGAGACTTTATGAAAACAGAAAAGAAATAGAAATAGCAATAGAAAATAAATACAGAAATAGAAAAGCACACAAGTAGAGATATTCAGTAAGGACCAATCCAGCAAATCTAGCCACAGCATCCCATGTACTGACGCTCTTGAAGTCAAACTGCTTGTTAAGCCAATCTGTTTCAAGTTGATTGGCTTGGGAGCTGCCTCCTGGATTAGCAAAGCACACTTCTGGGTGTATCTGGGAGGGCCATGAAGGCTCGCTTTAGTGTCATATCTGGCCCTTGGCCCCTCCTTCTGGCACTGCTCCCTGCTCGGCTTCCCAGCCCCCGTGAGCAGAGCTTCTTTGCTCCCCTGTACCCTCCCAGCATCTCCCTGCCTTGCAGCCTGCTGACCATGGGCTGGGTCCCCAGAAACTGTGAGCCAAATCAAACCTCTCCTTCTGTGTCCCAGGACAGAACAGCTCATGCCGTATGCAGCTTAATAGCAGGCTCAAGGCCATCTGCACTTTTCTTAAACAACTACCGAGCGGAGGACACCAGCAGCAATTCCAGGAAAAGTGATTATAATATAATTCCAGTGTCATGGGACAACTGGATTACTACTCAAGAAGGCAAGGTGAGCTTGGCACAGTAGAGACTGGATCTGCAGCTATCACCTCACCTCATGAGCACCTGCTGGTGTGCCCTTGTCATAGGAAATGCTGGGTTGCATGTGCACAACAGTGTTGTGAAGCCCATGAAAATTAAATGGTTTATTGCTGGTCAAAGACAGGCAGGCCCCAGGGTGAGATTTTGAAAGCAGATCTGCTGATATAAAGAGCCAAAGCTTTCTCCCAGGACCTGTGGTTCTTTCCTGGCCATCCTGTGGCGCACTCCTTGCAACTTTACACGTCCTTTCGATGCCAGTCCTCTTCCCACTGTCTTCCCCAGCCTGAAGATGTCCTCTCCTCCTCAATTCCCTCTTAATGGCTGTGCCTTGTGTGTGCAATAACTACTTTGGACTGAACCAATCTCCTCACTCTGTGACCCATCCCTAGGCATAGTTTTCTCCTAGAATGTGTGAGCTGAGCATCTTCTACTGCTTACTTTTATCTGGATAAAAGCTTTCCAGATTCTAGTATTCCCCATTCTACTCCACTTTGCTGATAGTAATGAAATCGACCTTTGCCAGTTCCAAGATAGTCACTGTCATCTTCTGCTGCCTAATGGATATGTTTGTCAACATGGGGAAGAAAGGCCGTTAGGCTTCCTCCTAGCAAAAATAAGCTTCAACTGGAGGCATTTGATCCACAAACTCTTAAGAGTGAGTGCAATGTAAAAAAGATGAGCTTCTGACCTATATAATTTAAAAGCATATTCTGTTACTGAGGAAATCTCCCAGGGCTGAGAACCACTGCAGCTGCTCTGGAAAGCAGCTTGGCCACAGAAATAAATGTGATTCACTAATGGATTTTAACCTTTCAGGCTTGCTTCTGGGGCTCTATAGGAACAAAAGCTGCAGCTCTGAGGGGAGTAGGTATGTTTCTAATGGCACAGAGGAACTTGCAGAAAGTTAAAGCTTCTTCTATGGAACAGGAGTTGAATAAATCATGGGACATGCAAGCTAAGAATGCAATCTTTTAGAAGAGAAAGCTGGGTCAGCAGCCACTGACCTGCAGGGAAGTCCAGTCCCTCAGAGAAGTCCTGCACTCCAGGCACCATGCACAGCACCTATAAGCACGAGTGGTGGACCATTGTCACATGCTCCTTCCTGAGTCCCACCCTGCCCCAGCTCTACCTGGTAGATTGGTGACCCGAATCCCTGGGTCACCTCCTCACCAGAAAGCTTTACAGCTCAGCCCTGTGGCCCTCAGCACTAGGGAACCCTAACTGCCATGGCTCAGTGTCCCCCAGGAAACTCTAAGTGCAGCCCTTATAAAGATTCCATTACTTGTATGCCTCAGGAGCTGCAAAAAGGGCCACAGAGTTATGGACAAGATTTGTCTAAAAGTAAACAAAGGCCAAAACTACAGACATGACCCCCAGCACAGATGTTCCTGTTTAGATGTCTATACGAACTTGAAGAAAGTTGTGTTTTTCAGCATGTAGTTTTTGCTGGCAACTTCAGATGGTGAGAATGGGAGTGCAGATGTAGTGAGAATAAGTTCGTTAATTAGTTAGTTATTATTTAAAATTTAGAAGCCCTTGTTTTATTTTGAAAAGAAAGTTGTCATAGATCACTTGTAGAATAATTTTAGAAAGAGGCTAAAACCAAAATTTTAAGAAAAAAAAATGTGATATTAATGTACTCATAAGGGAAAAGAAACACAATTGGAAAAGGTTCACTTGTTCATCTTTGGGGTACCGTTCACCTACAGAAGTGGCATCGCTTCGCCACCCTTAGACCCCTCAGGAATCCAACGGCGAACCGCGATACCTGGAATCAGGCCCACAGAAGCCTGATATAAGCCCCTCACACAGGCAGGAGTGGCCGCGGGGAGCAGGGCCCAGGGAATTTGTAAGCCATGTGACCAGGCTGTCACCAGGAAGAGAGGGCACAGCGAGGCTGGAAGGAACAGCACCGGCCTCTCTGAGCTTGGATCTCACTAGCGGATCTCAACACGTTTTTCTCCGAGCGAGACCCGATGGATATCCCCATTCACAGCCTCCTCCCGCCCGCACACCACAGCTTGATGAAGCCCAGCAGGGTAACAATCCATAATCGCCTTTTGGTAATAACGATCAGCACATTAGGACTGGCAGGAGCTCTCAGAGGATTTCAGAGCACCTAAGATAAGCCCTCAGGTTATAAGCGATTCCCCAAGAAGTGCTTGTAACAATGGCCTTTCATTTCCAATCAAGAGAGCACAGCTCAAACGCAAGAAAAACTGACAAAACATGAATCCAGGAACTGAACCACTATAATTTGCATTGGAAAAAGTCTTCATAAGCGTTGTTGCTTCCTTACGCCTCGCTGCGCAAGCCTCACTGCAACACGACCGCGCTCCCGGCCAGCCCGCTCCACAGCGAGAGCTCGGTGGCGAGGTCTGGCTCTGCGCGGGATCCTATGCGTGCTCGTTAGAAACAGAGTAACATGGTGTGACTCGTGTTCTAGAAGTCCAGGTTAGCCACAGCAAGGCACCCACGTCTGCCTGCCCCGCCGCGCCTGCCACACCCGCCGCTGCACACAACTGTCCGCGGAGGGGCTCGGTTGCTCCTCACCTGACCTCGGCCCTGCGCACTCTTCCCAGCTCAGACTCTCGTTTCAGCTTCCGCCCGTGAGCCAGCTTTGCCCCTCCAGCGCGGAGCTCACCACGCCCGCCGGAGGCTGCACTACCATGCGCCTGTTCATCTGCCCATTGCCTCCACTTCCGCTCCCCTTGGGCAGAGGGCTCGCTGCTGGCCTCATCATCCGCCTTAGTACCCACCGTGGTCCTTGCTGGACGTCCTAAGCAGCTCGGCCCCAGACATCCCCAAAGCAGGCACTTGGAAGTGGTGAATTACGGAGAGTGAAAACAGGAAGGAAAGAAAGAAAAACTACTTGGAAGAGCAGAACTACAAGAATTCAGACCAGAGACGAAGAGAAGTAGACCACACTTGGAGACTGAAGACTGTATGAAAACATGCTGAGCTGACAACTCTGGGCTAAGAGGTGAATTATGCAGTGTTTACTAAACTTACGCAAACACATGCCCTGCACACAACTAGAATAAAACACGTAAATTCAACTTTGGTACTCATTTTAATTCCTCCACACTGGGAAACTTAGTGAAAAATATCGTTAGCCGTGTATGCTTTGAAAAGACGGCTCCAAAATATTCTCCTTATGTCTTGCTTGTCTCCATTAGAAGGAACAGTTTCTGATTTCAGAGCTTTTACGATCACCGTAGAAAATTCTGCTCAGTGCAATTGCTCCAAGTTCAAACTCTGAGCACAGAATTTATGAGTCAAAGCAACCTCTGTTTTATGGGGTCATTTTTTTTTCTTTTAGCTCAAACTGTATCTTAAAAGGCTTGAGGGGTGCTGTGCTGGGTGGTGATAAAGGCACCAGCATCTTCCTTGCGGCAAGCCCCACACTTTTATGGGACTTTCTTGGGCCCTGTTTACATTTATGGGCCTTGCTCGAAGGCATTTCAGTGTACAGTCTCTCATATTGTGCTCACAGCTTGCTCTACGTGAGCCTTCTATCCACTGCTTCTCAGATCATGGAAACATCGGGGTTAGTGCTTCTCCCTAACGTTCTTTCTCCACACTTGTCTGCTGCTGCCTGTGACCCAGCAGTCCCCTCCCTGCCCATCCTCTAGTCCCTCTTCCGTCCCTTACTCCTTCCCATACCTTACCCAAGGACCATCAGCAATGCAGACTGCATACTACCTGGAAGCTCCTCCTACCAGCAAAGTCATGACAGGACAGTGAGACGACACTTGCTCACTTGCTGTCAGACAGCAGTCTGGGTTTGGTCTAGACTCTGCTCGGAGAGAGGTAATTCATAGTTTCATGGCCTGCTATCTGCAAAGTCTGAGTAAAACTATCTTGTAAAAAAGGCTAATTCATTACAGCCTTGAAAAATCCTTGACAGGGCTCCGTTAGCCTGTAAATCACCTGGCGACACAGGACTAGGCCTGTTTCTAATCAAGCCTCTAATCACATCCTAGCACACACCAACCATCAGCATCACACATTCCTTCTTTTGCTTTCTTCAGCTCTAACTTAGCTTTTTAATTACCAACTGCGTGTAGCTCTCCACCTGGGAAAGAGAAGGCTGGGCAGCACTGACAACATATTCAATTTGGGCGAGGGTGTGACGGACATGGCTCATCGTGACGATTACTTTCCTCCCTCAGGACTCTGGGCTCAATGGCTAGGTGGCTCTGATGCCCATGCGTTGGATCTCCAACCCTCCAATGCTATGGTACTGGGATGTACAGCCTTTGGCAGGACCCCTAGGGTGGGGTTAATACGCTTAGAAGAAGAGCATACTCTTAGCTATCTACCCATCTATACCCTCTTCTTTCCTCTTCCCTATTTCACAAAACCAAGAGAAGCCTACACAAGCACCCAGCAATAAGGCAGCCATCTACAGCAGAGCTATGAGACAGAAATGCTTGTTGTTTAAGCCACCAGCCCGTGATATTTTGCTACAACAGCCCCAGCTGACCAAGCCACCCAGCAAATGTAATCACCATAAAAATCAAAATTAAATAAGCTGTAAACATAGTTGCACACCTAGTATCAGCACCGTGCATTTGATTCCCTGCACGCCGAAGTAGCCGTGATATTTACCACTGGTGACTTGGAATGAAATGGGCTGCAGCAAGACGGACATCTGTTCGGTTGGATTTGATAAGTGAAATTAAGACAGGAAGCAGCGAGTTTATAGTCATTGCAACTTCAATGCATGTAACAGAAGGTAAATGATCTTTCATTTGGGCAAATGAACACAATATTCTTGAAGGACAGAGCATACATTAGTGCTTGATCCATAACGATGCAGGCTGGCTTTTCCATTGGGGTAGTTGTCTTTGGCAGATTCAGCTGGAGCTGACTGTGCATACCTTTGTGAGTTGGACTTGAGTTGTTCTGCCTAAACGCTACAAAAGCCTTCAAGGCAAGGTGGGTTAGTCAATCTTTAGTCTTGTGTTTGCTCTGTGCAGGCTACGGCAGCGTTTTGCTTCTGGAGCTTCCAGCTGACTACGGCATTACAGGATTCTTTGGCTCTTCCACGGCAGGAGGAAAGCCCCTCCAGGCTCCTGAAAGCTCTTTAAATGATTGTCAGTAGTCCTGCTGTAGAGGTGGAACCTAGAAGCACTAGGAACTAACAAGAAACAGCTCTTCTGCTGAGCCAACCAGTACAGAGCTCTCAGAAGAAGAGCAGCCCCAGACAAGGCAGTGCCGAGATCCACGAGGCCCAAGGAATTTGCCAGGGCTCTGGGCACGTTCATACAAATGTTCAGGTTTTAATTTTTGATTCTTTATAATTTTTCCAGAACTTTAAAATTTTAAGGTTTTTTTCAACTTCTAAGGGTAATTCCCTATTACTATCTGCAGGAGTGATCAAATTATTTTTATCACTTCTTTCTGGTAATTAAAAAGGATGCCCAGCGTAGGTGACCTTGTGATCGCAGACTCACCAGCATTCTCCTAAACAACCTCATCCCTATCCAGGCACAAATACACCATCTCTCACCTCACTCCCCACATCCTCCTTGTCTGATCTCCACACCAGGGCTCGAGGCCATCCTTAAAGACATCATTCTTCATTTCAAAACCCTTGTCATTCTCCTAGAGACTCAGCCCCACGAACGGCGCTCCGTGCGCACGTCCTGACTTCAGCCTCCAGCCTCAGCTGCACCAGCTTCTTTCCCTTCTCAGTCCTTGTACCTAGCCACTTTGGGTGGTTTGTCACACAGGACAAAGCCCACTTCGCCTACATCTGGACAATCAGCTGCATCCTGAAGCACACACTTCCTTCGCTTCTCTTTCACTTTCTCCTCTACCTTCCGAGC
>NW_004524724.1:3496445-3498108 GCF_000260255.1 Octodon degus
GAGACGCCACAGGGGTACAGTGACTTAGCCTGGCCAAGGTGGCCTCTGCCTCTCTGTCCCCAGTTTTCTGACCATCCTGATTCTTTGCAGTTGCTAAGTGACTTCGTTTTATATTGAAGACTGTCTCGGTTACTTTTCTCTCGTTGCTAGGACGAAACGCCCAACACCCACAATTAAGGAAGGAAAGGCTTATTTGCTTGGTTTGCGGAGGCTTCAGTCCATACTCAGCTGGCTCCAAGGCAAACGGCAGCAGCTCATGGTGGCAGAAAGCAGCAAAGAGCCGAGGAGGGGCAGCTGGCTGGGGCAGCTGGCGAGTCGTGCTCAGGCTGTCTGGCCCAGGGCGGGCGAAGTGCTCACACCCGTAGTCCCAGCATCGGATCTTGAGTTAATCGACAACTCTAGAAGCTGCCCACGACTGCATGAGGCTTGGGGGGACGCCTAGACACAGACCATACCAAAGACCATGATGCAACTCTGTTGTCTTTCAGTCCATGATTTCTCTTAGGTCCACTTTCTCTAGCACAGCGCTCCTCGGAATTAGCATCTCGTGTCATATCCTTAAAAAAGAAAAGGCAGGTAGTTCACACACGAGAAGGCCAGAGGCCCGGAGTGAATTTAAGTCTGGCCAAGGGAGGGCCATGGCTCTTGCAGCCATACAGTCCGGCTTCATGAATCACCCTGAACTTCACAGTGTCAAACCTCAGCGATCGTGATTATCTCTACTTTCCGGAGCTCAGCTAGATTCTGGTGCAGTCAGTCTCTCCCGCCATGGCTGGGCACGGAGGGCACAGGGGCCTCCTCCCTGGCTTGGCCCAGTAACCCTTGTGGACCACAGCACAGGCTGGCGCTGAGGCCTGTCTGTGGGTCTGGGCTTCCTCAGAGCTCAGTGTTAGATCCCAAGATAATCAACCCGAGAGAAAGCCGACTCACACCATGTCACTTTACCACTTTCTTTAGATGTGAATGTCCACAACAGCACACTCACAAGGGCAGAGAAGCAGCATCCACTGCTTGATGGGAAAACAGCCAAAGAATATGCAGACTTGTTTTAAAACTACCACAATCATATGGATTGGTTTTTGGCCAATACAAGGGATACCCATCCTCATTTTGGTCCCCAGACCTTGATGGGACTGTACATATTCATAACCAGCAATCTCAGAATTCACTGAAAGGCAAAACTTCCCATCTCAGCACCTGATAGATTCAAGTGTTAAGAGACTTGACTGAAAGATGCACATGTAAGCGAAAGCTGAGACTGAGGCCCAAGGACCCCTCTCAGGGAGCACACATCTTGGAGACGTAAGAAGAGAGTCCAAGACTATTCAGTTATTCACAAGGATAAGGACCAAGGCCACTTTCAAAGTGACAAGAATCTGAAGACTGACAGTGGAATCATTTTACTTTGAGGTATATGTGTGTATATAGTTGTAAATAGTTGTCATTATAGATTATGTGTTGAAGAATTCTCAAAATTCTTTCACACCTTGCAAAGATGATAAAGAATATCTCTAGCTATTATGTGCATAGAATCCCAGATCCCAGGGCAACAAAACTGGGTAACAAGCTTCTCTGAAAGCATTTTCTCTTAACAAAATTTATTTCTGTTCAGGGGTCACGCATTGCTCGCATCTACCTTATGAGACGCTCAGCGTTTGAAATT
>NW_004524724.1:3499699-3515694 GCF_000260255.1 Octodon degus
CACTTCCGATTTGATTTGAAACTGTCTCATTGCTATCTGTTTATCAATAAAACTTTGAAAAAAAATAGATGCATGTGGGAAATGCATCTTATTTCTTAATGCATCTATTTCTTAACATTTGGGTTAAGAAATAGTGGGAAATAAATGGAATCAAAAGTAAAAAGAGGGCTGGGAATAGAGCTCAGTAGAATAAGCGCCAGCATGGCAAGCTCAGGGTCCTGAGTTCAATCCCCAGTACTGTGAAAAAAAAAAAAAAAAACTTGTAAAGAGTGAAAAGAGGCGCTGAGAACATAGCTCAGAGGCATAGCGCCTGCCTGGCATGCACGAAGTCTTAAGCTTGATTCCCAGTATCAAAAAAAAAAGAGTGAAAATATTTTATGACAAACACAAGCAAGGAATTTTTATTTGAGGTTCAGGATAGACAAAGGAGAGAAAGAATAGAAATAGGTTACTAAGTTCTAGTCGGCCAACCTTGGCTTTCCTAGCTCTACTCAGAGGCCTTGTCCTCCAAAATTAGAAGGAAACTAGAAAGCTGTAAGGGGTGAAAGGAAGGTTTCAACTGACTACACATCAGATCCATGAAGAATAGAAAGTTCTGGAAAGAATTTCTATCCACCCTGAAGACCTTGGCCCACCCTTCAGCCTCTTCTGGATGATCCCCAGGATGTTTTCCCACCTGCATCAGAGCCCTGCCAGGTGCTCACCATATGTCTGCTCTGTCCCCTCATCCACACTGAACCCTAAACTGTGAGACTTCATTTGGATCTTTGTTCACCCATCAGCTGAATCCTTCATAGGGGTCTGCCAGTCTAGAAATTTATCCATTCTGGAGACATTTTTTTAAATTTTTAAAAATGTTTGATTGACACATGGTTAACACTTGAAAGAATTGACAACTGGGACCAACTCATATCGGGAAGTTTTTGCACGTCAAAAGAAATTACCAACAAAATGAAAAGACAACCCACAAATTTCAAAAAAATCTTAACTAATAAGCACTCAGAGAAAGGTCTGCTCTCTAGAATCCATAAAGAACTAAAATACATTAGGGCCCCTAAATTTAAAGACCCAATCCTGAAATGGGCATCCAAAATGAACACACACTTCTCAAAGGAAAAATACAAGAAACAATTAAATATATGAAAAAATACTCCACATCACTAGCCATCCATGAAATGCAAATCAAAATAAAAGATACCATCTCACCCCACAAAGAATGGCTATCATAAACAAATCAACCAACAACAAATGTTGGAGAGGTTGTAGGGAAAAGGGAACCCTTCTCCACTGCTGATGAGAATGTAGACTGGTGCAACCATTATGGAAATCAGTGTGGAGACTCCTTAAGAAAGTAGGACTGGAAATCCCATTCAAGCCAGCTATCCTCCTATTGGGAATTTTTCTGGAGGAACTAAAAATGTCATATCAGAGTAATATATGTGTGCCTATGTTTATAGCAGCACAATTTGTGATAGCCAAATCTTGGAAACAACCAAGATGCCCATCACACAAGGAATGGTTGAAAAAGATGTGGTATTTTTATACAATGGAGTATTACTCAGCTATAAAGAATGATAAAATTGAAGCCTTTATATTGAAGTGGATACCCCTTGAAGATACACTCATAAGTGAAATAAATCAGACCCACATGTGTAAGTATCATATAGTCTCCCTAATATAAGAAATCAAAAGAGGAAATACAAATAGAAAGGTATAACACAACTAAAAGGAAAGCGAGAACTTGAGGACTGGACAATGAGGAGAAGGTAAGGAGAAAAGCTGGGAAACAGGACAGGGACAAAGCCATACACTTGTATGAACAAGATGGGCAAGGCAATGATCCTAAGAAACATCAGCAGGTTTTTGAAACTAGCAGTCAATTGGTAGGATTCTTAACCTGACTAACTATATGTGCTGATACCTGTGAACCAAGCAACTGCATTGAAGATAGCAATGTGTAATAGAAGTGTCACACTTGGAATGCCTGTCATTCTGGTCTTCTAAATACATACTTCTTGTCATGACATTCCAATTATTGGGTAATAATAAGCTTCCCTTCAGAGGGTTAACAACCTAAGTTTGCAGATCAAAAATTGGAGAAAAGCAAGGGCTACAAGGTCCGCCAATATTTTGGCCCTAGCCTTTCAAGGTCAGTGAAGACTGAGGACATAGG
The DNA here is from genome assembly GCF_000260255.1 of Octodon degus. NCBI lineage: Eukaryota > Metazoa > Chordata > Mammalia > Rodentia > Octodontidae > Octodon > Octodon degus. The sequence goes on from NW_004524724.1 coordinate 3,501,873, forward strand.
GGAACCTGTACTATAACATCATGTAACTCAATTGTGCCCCAAATTTTCTAATCAAGGAAATTACGGAGCCACAGAAGAATGTGATCGATGATGTATAGTGTGCCCAAAGAGAGTCACATGGAGAGAATACTTTCTCTCAGGCTTTCACAGCGAGCAAATTGGTCAAGCAATGGCCATGACTCATCCATATGGCTGACACTGACAAAGGATCTACAAAGTACAGTACAGGGTTATAGGGTAAATCCTGAGGGGACTTGACTGACGTTATCAGATACAAAAGTTACATTTCTTGTTGTATAGGTCTTGCTTTATCTTGGTCTTAACCATCCAGCAGAAAAATATAAAAATGAGATATATAAAGTACAGCCATATTAACATGCTGAGCTGTAAAAGGGTCTAGTCAACAACTTCTGCAGACAACCCCCTACTAGTGTGGACTACTGGACTGTGTTGGATTGTTTTGCTGAATTCAAGCACCTATAATATTTAGGTGCCAATAGAATACCCATCTCTGACAGGACTGAACTGGAGAGGGGGGATACAGAGGAAGGACCATTTTGCATTTGTATATACAAGATAGTTATTATAGATGTACAACTGCTTTCACTTGGTTCAGTGAGAGGAAAGATTTGTAGTAGTAGTGTTTGGACGGGATGTCCTGGCTGCTTCTTATGCTGTGGATGATCACTGAGAAGATAACAATGTGCAATGTATTAATTATTGAAAATGTCCTATTAATCAGCTTGGAAAATGTCTCATTGATATTTGTTTCTCAATAAAATAAAAACAAAAATTTTGATTGATACAAAATGTCTGCACACATTTATGGGATATAGCATAATTATTCAATACATATGTATAGTCTATAATGATCAAATCAGGGTCATGAGAATTTTCATCTCACATGTTCAGCATTTGTCTAAGTTTGTAATTTTCATACTTTTCCAAATACATGAACTTGGGAAATTTGTGAAGTGTTTCTTTGATAATTGTATTACCTCCAATTTAAAATAAATTTATGAAAGAATAAAACATAGATTGGAGAGGATAAATTTTGAAATGCATAGTGTAAAGTAATAAACTTTGTGACCACAACTGGGATGAAGAACTAGAGCTAGACAAAAATGCTAAGTGCTAGGACCTAGGGGGACTTACTGGGGGAGACTGGACAGGAAAGGCCTCTGGAATAGACAGCATTGCTTCCAATATAAGAATTAAGCCTGAAGATCAGGGAAGCATACCATTTTAGAAAGAAGGCAATCTCTGCAATAAAAAGAATCTGAACACATCCAAGATGAGCCTGAAGGCACATATGGCAGAAGCCCAGTAAAGAAATCTGGCCTACAGAGAGCAGAGTGAACAAGAAATATGGCCCACAGAGGGACCAGTAAACAAACAGAAAGGTCAACAGTGAGTGCAGTGAAGAGAAGTATGGCTGACAGTGAACCCAGTGAATTAGAAACATGGCCAGCAGTGAGCCCGGTAAGTGAGAGGCATGGCCAACAATAAGCCCAGAGAACGAGAAGTATGGCAACAGGGATTCCAGTGAACAAGAAGTATGGCAGACAGTGAATTCAATGCATGTGAAGTATGGCTGATAGTGAGTGCACTGAAGGAGAACCATGGCCAGCAGTGAGCCCAGTGAAAGAGAAAATGTCTGCCAATGAGACCAGCGAAGGACAAGTACAGACAACAGTGAGCCCAGTGAGCAGGCAGTATGCCCAACAGTCAGGTGAGTGAGCCAGAAGTATGGCTGACAGTGGGCCCAGTGAATGTAAAGAATAGCCATGAGAGAGACCAGTGAAGGAGAACTATGGGCAACAGTGAGCAAAGTGCATAAGTAGTGTGGCCAACAGGGAGCACAATGAAGAAGTATGGGTATGGTCATCAATGAGCAGATTGAACTGGAAACATGAGCAATAGTGAGCTCAGTGAACAAGCAATATGGCTGACAGAGAGCCTAGTGAACAAGAAGCATGGCCAACGGTGAGCCCATTGAAAGGGAAATATGGTCCACAGTGAGCTCAGTGAATAAGCAGCATGGCTGAGAGTGAGCTCAGTGAAGGGGCAGCATGGCAGATGGTGAGCCCACTGAATAAACAGTATGGCTAATAGTGAGCTCAGTGCATTAGCACTATGGCCAACCCTGAGCCCAGTGAAAAATGATATGGCCAACAGTGAGCCCAAGGAACCAAAAGAAGGGAAGAAAATGAGCACAGTGCAGGAGAAATACAACCCAAAGTGAGCCCAAGGATTGAGATGCATAGCCGAGAGCAAGCATACTGAAAGAGCAGTGCAGCTGGGAGTGACCACAGGGGACAAGAAGAATAGCTAGAAGTGAACACCGTGAAGGAAAATAATGGCCCAAAGTGGGCCCAGTGAAGGAAAAGTATGGCCAACAGTGAGCTGCACCAAGGAGAACATGACCAACAATGAGCCCAGTGAATGAGAAATATGGCCCACAGTGAGCCCAGTGAACGAGAAATAAGGCCCACAGTGAGCCCAGTGAAAGAATGGTCAACAATGAATACAGTGAAGAACTTTTGGCCAAAGTGAACTGAGTGAAAGAGCAGGATACCTGACAGTGAGCACAGAGAATGAGCCATACAGCCAACAGTTAGTTCAGTGAACAAGTAGTTCACTCTGAATAAGCAGCATGGCTGACAGCAAGCCCAGTGCATGAGAAGTGTGGCTGACATTGTGCACAGATAAAGAGAAGTATGGGCAGCACTGAGGCTAGTGCAGAGGAAGTACGGCCAACAGTGAGCCCAGTGAACAACCACTATGGCCAATAGTGAGGCCAGTAAATGAGCAATATAGCTAATAGTGAGCCAAGTGAACAAGTACTATGGCGAACAGTGAGCACAGTGAAGGTGAACAATGGCCAACACTACGACCAGTGAAGGAGAAGTTTGGCCGACAGTGACCCCAGTGAGCAAACAGTGTGGGCTATAGTATGCCCAATGAATGAGCAGTATCACTGACAGTGAGCCTAGTGATGGAGAATAGGGTCATCAGGGAACCCAGCAAAAGAGAATCATGGCCCAAAGTGAGCCCAGAGAATGGAAGTATTACCAAGAGTGAGCCCATTAAAGGAGAAGTACAGCCAACAATGAGCCCAATGAGGAACAGTGTGGCCAGCATTGAGCCCAGTGAACTACCAATAGGAGTGACAGTGAGCCCAGTGAATGAGCAGTGTGGCCAACAGCAAGCAAGGAGAACAAGAAGTATTGTTGACAGTCAGCCTGGTGAACAAGAAGTATGGCTGAAAATGAGCTAAGTGCACAAGCACTATAGCTGAGTGAGCCCAGTGAATGAGAAGTATGGCCAGCAGTGAGCACAGTGAAGGAGGGGTGCGGCCAACAGTGATCCCACTGTATGAGCAGTATAGGCGACAGTAAGTAAGGGGAACAAGAAGTATAGTCAACAGTCAGCCAAGTGAACCAGACGTATGGCCGAAAATGAGCCAAGTGGATAAGCACTATGGCTGACAGTGATCCCAGTGAGCAAAAAGTATGGCCAACACTGAGCCCAGTGCACAAACAATAGGGCTGAGCATCAGCCAAGTGAAGAAGAGATATGACTGACAGTGAGCCCAGTGAATGAGAAGTATGGCTGACAGCAAACCAAGTGAACCAGCATTATGGCCAACAGTGAGCCCAGTGAACAGAAGAGTGGCCAACAGCAAGCGCAGTAAATGAGCACTGTGGCTGACAGTGAGCCCATGGAAGAAGTACAGCACACAGTGATCCCAGTGAAGAAGTACGATCAACAGTAATCCCAGGGAATAAGAAGTATGGCCCACAGTGAGCCACAGGAAGGAGAAGCATGGCTGACAGTGAACCCAATAAAGGAGAACTATGGCCCAAAATGAACCCAGTGAGTGAGAAGAATTGTTGACAGTGAGCCCAGTGAAGTAGAAGTATGACCAACAGTGCACCAAGTGAACAAGCAGTGTGGCCAACAGTGAGCCCAGTGACCGAGTAAAATGGCTGACAGTGAGCCCAGTGAATGAGATGCCCAACAGTCAGCCCAGTGAACAAGAATGATAGACACTGAGCCCAGTGAAGGAATTGTGTGCCCAGCAGTGATCTATTGAAGGAAACAAGATGCTGAGGATTGATTCCAGTGAAGAGTAAGCATGTCCAACAGTGAGCCCAGAGAAGGGGAAATATGGCTGACAGTGAGCCCACTAAAGGAGAAGTATGGCTGACAGTGAGCCCAGGAAAGAAGTATGACTGACAGTCTGCCCATTGAGCAAATCTTATTGAAGGAGATAAGTGGCAGACAGTGAGCCCAGTGAAAGGGAAGTATGTCTGACAGTGACTCCAGTGAATGAGCAGTATGGCCGACAGTGAGCCCAGTGAAGGAGAACTTTGGTGAATGGTGGGTGAGTCAGACCAGCACCGAATAGATCACAAGGCAATTAGACCAGGCAAGTTGTTCACATTTTACTTTGTCTTGGAAACTATGGGAAGATTTTTAGCCAGAGATTTTGTGATCTGGTAAAATTCACTTTCTGGTTTACATGGAAAATTAATGCAGAGGACAAAAGGGAAGCTGTGACACCAATCTGGAGATTATTTCCATAATCTAAACCAGGTAGCAGTAAGTAGGGAGACAGTGCTGGGCATGAAGAGTGCCAAGGTCCTACATGATTTGGGAAGAGAAGCCAAGGGGGCTTTCTGATGGAATGGCTATGTGCAATGAATGAGGGTTGAGGAGGATCCTAAAGTTCTCTCCTGAACAATTAAACACATTCATGGGCCATTAACTGCCAGTTACTGGGTTGAGATTCCCTGGAGAGGGAGCCCACTTCAAGGCAGACATGGCCACAGAGTGAAGTTGAAAATGCACATTAGCTATCCAAGGCCAAGGGTTGAGGAGCAGTTGAACATAAAAGGGTGGTGCTCCAGGGAAGGAGCTCGGGCCTTGTCCGGTCACCTTCTCCTCACCAGTGCAAAATCCCCAGCTGCAGCTCACAGCAGCACAGATTTACTTTGGTTCAGAGTTTCAGTCCGTGCTCAGCTGGATCCAAGGCAGCAACGCATGGCAGAGGAGCGTGATAGAGGAAAAGGTGCCCAGCCTGTGGCAAAAGGAGAGAAAAAGAGGAGCCGGGACAAGAGCATGCCCTGTGGCCACACCCCCACAGACCCACTTCCAGGCCTCTCCTCCTAACACCACAACTAGCTAGGAAATTACTAATGGATCAGACACTGGTGAGTACAGCACCCCACCATTCAGTCACCTTCAAAAGTCCCACCTCTGATCCTTGAAAATGTGGAGGAGAGCTTAAATCTGAACCAGACAGAGCCCAATAGTGAATTTGCTCCCCTAGGAAGTGAGCCTTAGATTAAGTAAGCAGAAACACTAGCCCCTTGGTTCACTCAAGTTTACAGATAGGGATGGGGGTGGGGAGAGACTATGGCAAATGAGGCACTGTGGAAGGAGAGAAAATTGAGTTAGTGTATTTTCTATGAATGCAAGTAAAGGAAGTTTTGCAAGAATAAGTAAGTTACCAACTGGGTGAAAGGCTGCTGGAGAAATAAGATTTGACCCTCAGGTTTGACAAAACTGAGGATGTTAGAAATCTTAGAAAGCCTAGAAAGATCAGTTTCTTGGAGGAGTAGGAAACAAAAGCTTGATTAAAGTCTGTCTGGGGAAGAATGCAAAGTAAAAGATGTAGAGAAAGTTCCCCCAAAGAGCCTCTGCTGAAAGGGAGCAGGGAAGTGGGGTAGGAGTGACACAGGAATATTGGGTAGAGAGAACCGTCTCCACAGCTTTGGCGGCATCTTTCATGCTGGAGAGAATGACAGGTAGATGCGGTGACTTAATGGTGTGGGAAATGGAGGCAGGGTTATTGTCACACCAAGGATTTAGCTAAATTAGAGATGATAGAACCCAGGATTGGGTGCATTCTTTTATTCCTAAAGCTAATAAATTACTTCTGTCCTTTAAAAGTTGAGCAAGAGCTGCCCTCCACGGACAGAAGGCTCTCCAATGATGGCACCATCAGGCAAGTCACAGGCACATGGGGTCTTCACGCTCCACAGGTGATTCCTAGTAGGTAGATCCCAACCACATTTCACAAAACACTGATTTACACAAACAAGGCAAGAAGAGATGCATTTGCATGCTAACATGAGATGAGAATCAGGGAAGGGAACGTCAAGAAACCAGAATGACTCTTCAGAGGACACGTCTGCTTCAGGTCTACCTGGGCCACTTGCATCACCCCTGAGACAGAGAGGCTGTGCAGAGCACGAAGGACTGCCTGAGGTTTGTGTCAACCTCTCAAACCCGGCAGGTAGCAGGTCACTGAGGGAAACACAAAGAAACCCTCTGGCCTCAGGTGATAGCTAACTGCCCTGTCAACCTGAATAGGAAACACCCAGCTGAAGGCTTAGCACCTTCCCTCTGAGTCTGGGTGATGGACGCCTACTGAAGAGGACACCCCACCCTGCACGTGGGTGGTGCCAGCCAATAAGCTTATAGCCCGGACAGAAGAAAAGGGGGAAGAGAGCGAAGTCGCACCTCCGCTTTTTCACAGGCTCCCCAGGCCTTCACCTCTGCCTTTGGACATTTGCCTCTAGGCTGCCAGTGCAGACCCCTTGGTTCCTCATACTAACATGCATTGGTCTCTGCAGCAAGCTCTGGGCCTTTGATTTTTGACTGAATCCTTCAGATCTTCTGTGCACAGATGACCCTTTTGCACTCTGCCTCCCCTGACTCCACAGGCAGCCATAGAAAGCCTACCTTGTCAGTCATATATATCTGTTGCTCAAGTGAACCCTAACTCACCTCACTTGCTCTTAGCTGACTTAAATAAACATCATCCATTCTGGAGATCACACAGCTAGGAAGTACATTATTAGTTTCCCAGGAGCTTGGCAGTAGGCGCTGCCTCTGCCTTGTGGGTTATGCTGATAATGATGATAAGTTACTCCTCAGAGACGAGAAGGCCACTTTGCTGGAGGCACAGTGATTCTTTCCTTGGACCTTCAGGTGCCCAGTGGGTAGTGGGAATGAGATGAAAACGCTTGGCACCTCTTCCTTCAGTGTGTCCATCACTTTGCTGTCTTCGCCTTTGGGTCAGATTCTTCTCAGCAACATTGACATGTCGATCATTTTTTTTCAATGTTGCATTCAGAACTGTAACATAGGGTTAGCTTGGCCTACACTAACCAGGTCTCTTTCTCCCCTCAAGGTCAAACACCTACAACTTCTGGAAATCAAAACACCGGACAATGAGAAGAGTGAAAAGGGGTGGCATGGGATCTCCACATATTCCCAAAGGAGACAGAATGCTCCTCCCCCTTATTGCCTTTCTCCCACCTCTCTCTCTCTCTCTCTCTCTCTCTCTCTCTCTCTCTCTCCCCACCCACCCTCTTGGCCCCATAGAAGGGAAGAAGCTTATTTGTGAGTAATGTTGCCTCATCTCTGTTCTTGATCACCGAATATAGCCCTTTCTCTGACATTCAACTCTCCATGAGATGAGGGTCCAGGCCTGGGTTTGGTAACCAGCACACTTCAGCCCTTTGCCCACCACCTGTCTCTTCCCAATCTGTCCAGGTGATGAATATGCTTGGGGGTCACTGACTAAATTAAAGAGCTAAGGAAAATGGAAAAAATAGACCTTCTCTAGAGCTTCCTATGTGCAGCCCACAGTACTGTTATTGGTTTACACAAATGAGAGCAATCCATGGAAACAGAAGAAGGATGCAATCAACTTTATAAGTTTCCTGATACTGTGCTAGATGCTTCCTGGGACATTTTTCTTAGGGATGGGATTAACATTTAAATCGCAGACTCAGGGAAGCATACTGCTCTTGGTAATGTGGGTGGACACCATGTTACCAATTAGACAGCATAAAAAGAAACCTCAGCTCTTTCAATGGTTGGAACATATCCCCCAAGTGCATGTGTAAGAAACTAAACCCCAAGTGCAACACTAGGAGATGAGGCCTCCGCAGAGGTGACCAGGCTGTGACGGCAGAGCACTTGGGCCGACGCCGTGGCCCTGCCAGTGGGTTCACTGCCACTGGACGGGCTCACGTGAAAGGGAGGCCCAGGCCCTGCTGCTCTTCCCTGTGGCCTTCCGCTTGCTTTCCATCCGTGAGGCACAGCCAGAAGGCCCTCCCAGGTGTGGCCTCCACCTTTGGACTGCCAGCTCCCAGAGCTGCCAGAGTGAACCTCTGTTCATTAGGAATCACCTGATCTGTGCTGCTGTGTCATAGCAGCATGGCGCAGACTAAGACTTCTTCCAGGGAGGCAGGAATTGGCCAGCACACCACTGTCAGGTCAAACTTGAGAGCAGTTTCCACTCTTACTTGGGTCATGTTATGGTTCGTGTCGAGGTGTCCCCCCAAAGCGTCATGCAGTCATGGGGCAGCTTCTAGAGTTTGTGATTAATTCATGATCCAGTGCTGGGATTATGGGTGGGTGTTAGTGCGACACCCGCCCTGGGGTGGGTAATCTACATACAATTTAAGGAAGGGAGAAAGGCTTGCTAGCTGCAGAAGCCACTGCCATTCCCGTTGCTCTTTGCTGTTTTCCGCTACCATGAACGGCTGCCCTCTGCCATGTGCCACTCTGCCTTAGAGCCAGCCACGTACGGACTGCAACCTCCACTAACTGGGAGCTAAATAAACCTTTTCTGCCTTAATTTTAGGTGTTAGGTATTTTGTCCTAGCAACAAGAGAAAAGTAACTGAGACAGGTCACCCACCAGCTGGTCCATCCTTAGATTTTGTACTTGGTAGACTAGTCAATTCCTTCTCTCTCTCTCTCTCTCTCTCTCTCTCTCTCTCTCTCTCTCTCTCTCTCTCTTCCTCCTACTCTCCTCCTTCCTCTCTCATAGAAGAGTTCACAGATACAGAGCAAAGACTGACAAACTGACCAAGTACATGGAAATAAAGCAATTATTTCCATGTGTTCCAGTTTCAGACACTGCTCAGAATACCTGCTAGAATAAATAAATTCCAAATGATCTCAACTCTATATAATTTAAACTTTAAACTAAGGCTGTTCAGTGCACTCAGTGTTGGTCACATGGCTAGACTTCAGCCAGAAGAGACAGGCACCAATAGCCTATCAAAGGATGTGTCAAGTGAGGAAGGTAAGCTCCAAAATAAAATGAGGGTCACCTTTGTTCTACAGTAATGTGGTATGAGCATAGTGGAGCATCACAAATATCTAAGATTTCAACCACGTTTAAATATAAAACATCTTTATTTTGCTCTTTATTTATACTTCAGATTTTTCATATAAGAGAAACCATAAAGTATGCTTGTAGGTGTGATTTATTTCACTTAGCACTATGGTCTCAAGGTGCATCTACTTTCCTACAAATGACTCAAATTTATCCTTCTTTAAAGGAAAGTTAAAGATAAGTAAAATGAAACTGTGTTTTATAAACAGGAAGAAGACCAGGGAATGGGGAACAGGAGTGGGAAGGGAGCATAGAAAGAATTCAGATGTGTCACCTTCGTGTACCAAATACCCCAATGAAAGCAGTCTTCATGTATGCAAACATGCACTAATAAACATTTCTAAATAAATAAATAATGTTTAAATCAATCAGTAAACGCAGCCACTTACCTGTAACCATGGAAGGTTTACAGGCTCTGTGAAGGCCGTGCAGCTATTTTCTGCAGGTATTTCCTTGCCTGCCATCAGGTCAAGGACTCCTGATCCAAACAGAATGATTGCGCATCCTGGGTTCTCTCTTTCTGGGCACCCAGATGAATGGCTCCTTCTCAAAAAGGGAAAGAAACCAGTGGCTTTGTCTCTGTCTCCTCCTTCCCACCAGGCCTGACGAGATGGGTTGCTCAAACCCTCCTGAAGAAGAAAGATACCAGTGAGACCACAAATAAGAGGAAAGAGCACAAGGTCTGAGACAAACAACAAGACCTGGATTTGAAGCCCACTCTTACTGTCCACCAACCAAGACCCTCAGCTTGAGACCGTCCTGGAGCTGTCGGACTGTGGCCTTAAACATCTGTTTTTCCAGACAGATGTGATAAGGTTCACATAATCACCTCAGAATTTTGTAGATATAAAGCTGCAGACAAATTGTAGCTGTAAGTGTGCACCCGCGCATCTGCACACATGGATTACCAGTCTGTCAGTGGAGTTCGTGCAGGCTACGCAGTCACCAGGTGTCAAGCCTGGCTGAGGACAGACATCTGGAAATGCTTTTAAAATTTAGACTCCTTCCTAGACCTACTACATCAAAATTCCTTGGGCTGGGGATGAAGATGAGTGCATTTGTGAAAAGTTTCCTACATTAATTTTCAAATTAGCTAGATCTGGGGTCCCAATCACATTTAAAGCCACAATTATTCAGACTGATCTACTGTGCTGATGATTCTGATGCACACATTACTCCTTGTGGGAGCGTCTAGACTTTTGGATAAAGAAATAGACTGTTCGCTTGTTCCACACTAACACATGCAACCACTTATATACAGTGAGCGACTCCAGTGGCCCCACCGAACAGCTAGCATAGCAATAACTTGCTTGGAGCAAATTCCACTCTCATTTATATGCTAAGAACCATTAATGTAAGATTTTACAGCTCATGATGATGTTAAGCGCCACGAATTTATGAGTATGGCTGTTTCCAGTTTCAAAAACTTTGCAGAAAAGGCCACAGCTTCCTGCATCCTTTAATATGGAGATGATGTAACACAGCCCGGAGCGGGGAGAAAGTGAGAGAAGTTAGGGTGCTGTGAAATACAATGTCGTGGCATCAGGATCCGTGACAGTGCTGCCTTTAACATCTGCTGTGGCTTTCTTACTGAGATATGAGAAATGTTTTTCTTCAATTTTCCCTTAAAGGAAAAAAGAAGACCACATATACTTAAAAACAAAGGCAGCAAACAAAGGCAGAGGAGAAGTTCCACAACACGTGACATTTCTTCAGTCTTCCTGGTCTCAGCTGCGCGCTGTTTCACACTAGATCTCAGCAATGTCGCTGTACCAGGCCATGTTCTCTGAAACGTTAACTCTAAGGTTCAGCAAGGGGCAGCAGGGCTGACGTTCCTTTGTCTCTCTTGAGATGAATATTGTTTGCCTCCTGAGAAGGATGTCAGCCCTAGTTCTATTTTCATGGGGAATAAAGGCCGTGTCCTCGGAGGGCTTTGCTGTGCTCTTTTGGCCGAGCTGCTCCAGATGGGAGCACCAGGGACAAGAGCCCAGTCCCCACCACTTCTTTCCACATGAAGCCCGAGGGGCCGGCTCTGTGGAGGCTGTTGCTTTTCCTCCCCTGTGCTCACCCCACACCCAGGCGGGCTGGGATAGCCCAGTGTCCTCCTGGACTATTTCCGTCTCTGACTGGAAATTCGGCTGGCTGTCAGCCCCTAATCCCTTTTCCCCACCATTCCAAATGCTGTCCTTCTCTAAAAAGTGATGAGGAAACTGTCCCTAACCCAGCAGAGGTCAGGAAGGGATCCAGGCCCTCTGTTAGCACGCCCAACCTCCCCAAACCCAGAAGTTAGCATAATGCCGTTGGCACCACCATATGGACCGCCCCTGGCCCTGACTTGTCACAGTCTGCTAAAGCAGTCCTAAGGCTCTTGCTCTGCTGCTAGAGTATGGTAGCCGCGGCATTCTAACACCTCTACAGAAAAGAAGCTGGCTGTGCCAGCATAGTGGTCCCGAACACTAGCAGGCATTGCAGTAACCAACTGGAGGCCTTGTTAAAATACAAATCCCTGATCTCCACTGTCTGAGATTTTTAATTCATCAGGCCAAAGTGGGGGCTAAGAACATGCATTTCCAACAGGTCTCCAAGACCACACTTCCCCAGCATAGCCGCTAGGAGAAAGCCTCTTCCAAGACTGTCTAAAGAGATGCTCTAAGTTTTCTTTTTGTTGTGTTCTAAGGACCTAAATAATCTGCACCCCACCCCATCCAATCGGAGTGCTAGACTGCGCCAGCCAGATGGCAGAGATTCCTGCTCTAGCTTTGGGAAAGGGAGCAAGGACGACCTCCTCTGGCCTGAGTTCCTCAGCCAATCAGGAGCTACCCACTGGCTCAGGTCTGCAGCCTGGATGTGGGTGGAGCAGCTCCTGTCTGCTGCTTTACAGCCCCCCCAAATCACAGTCCTTTAACCATCTACTTTAGCCCCCACACACCAAAGCTCTGACCTTGTGTCTTATCTGTCTCTTATGGTCATTTGGCTCATAATTTTATCATTGAAGTTGCTATCCCTATCCTACTACCCACCTTTATTTAAGACCAAGTAGGCTGCCTCAATAAATCTGCATAGCTTTGAACTTGAGAGTGCCACAATCTCTTCTGTTCTAGGAGGTCTCTATGTTCCTTCCTAATGCAATTTAGCTCACTCTTGTCTTAGCAACCTGCAAATTCCATAGTTGGGGGAACAGAAAGGGACCATGAGTGACTAAAGGGTAGTAATAGATCTCACTCAGGGCAATAAACGCTGGCTAATAGATACAGCACACATTTTGTAGCTAAATGCATGCTCATGAACATACACAGGCACTCAGAAAGCAAAATTTAAAGTACAGATTTTACAGCAGAACAAACAAAAGATGCAAGTCTCTCCTCTGTGATGAGACTGTTGTGCACGCCATCGGTTCTGGTAAAAGAGTGGATTGAACACTGACTTCCTAGGTAAATCAATAGCTGTCGTTCACGTGAGCAACATGTCTCCACCTCCCAGCTGGGGTTGCGAGCCCGGCATCATTAACATGTGATCTACATTCACAAGTAGCTTGGTGGACAGGCAAAGCTTTGGGTTGCTGACCTTTATAATCAGCAAGTTATTTTACTACATATGTACTTCTAGTAGGCTTGGGGATGAATATTAATAACAATAGCAAAGGCCTTGCCTCCTGGCCACACTTCCTTATTCGATGCACATAGAGCTTTAAATGTATAATAATGTAAGTTTTGCTCTGGGCTATTACACTATCGTTTACTCTGTGAAGTGCCTTCCGGCATTCTCAGCATAAAGACGTTATATAAAATATTATTTTCCATTCCTGCCACTACCCTAATAGCTACATACTTTCAGGTATGATTTAAGGTCAGATAATCTCTTCAGCATCTTTCATGAGTAAACAGTAATGAGGTCACAAATAAAAATTACAACAATAAAAGTTGCTTTGTATCATAGAAATCATATTGGTGTTAAACAATTTAAACATTGTAAGCACAACATAAAGTGCCACATTAAAGTTTCCTCTTCAGGACTGGGGAGATAGCTCAGCGGTCTAAGCACCTGCCTGGCAAGCACAAAGAGCAGGGTTCAATCCTCAGTACTGCATGCTGTGCCGGCTCTGCCCTAGGTGTGCCATGCTGGCCACTGAAACAGGGTGCAGTGACACATGCCTGCAATCCCAGCGCTGGGTAGACTGAGACAAGAGGGTCACTGTGAGTCCAAGCTATATAGCAAGACCCAGGATCAAATGAATAAAAAAAATAAATAAATTTAAAAAATGAAGTTTCTTTTTCAGTCTAAGAAGAACTAAAACCAAGCCTTCTAGTTACTTTAAATTTTCAACTATTTATCAGGAGAAAGATGAACACACACATACCTCCGCCAGCTTTCTTAGAATGTTTTCTAGAGGCACTGATCAAACATACTTCCCTAGATCCTAACTGAGTAGAGGGACAGATTATTCTTCCTGACAAGTTCATCATTCAATCAGCCCCAGATATTAGAAAAGAACTACAGAAGATGGCTTTTTTCAAGGTCAGTGAAGACTCGGGACATAGGAGAACCTGTACTGTACCAACATGTAACTCAGTTGTGCTCCAAATTTTCTGATCAAGAAGATTATGGAGCCACA
>NW_004524724.1:3529264-3567964 GCF_000260255.1 Octodon degus
GGTTGGGATAGATATATAGTTGCATTCTCTTAATGAATAGAATGATTTGTTCTAATGGTGTTTGTAAATAGGATCACAAGTCCACTTCTTGTACAGCAATTAACCACTAAGAAGAATATATGCAGTGTATTATTTGTTGAAACTGTGCTTCCGATTTGATTTGAAACTGTCTCATTGCTATCTGTTTATCAATAAAACTTTGAAAAAAAAAAAAAAGAAAGAAAGAGCCAGCAACAGTCACTAACCCAAACTCTACAGGAAGCCCTGTTCTGTATTCAAGCCAGCCTGCTAGCATGACTGGCCTCCCCATTTGATCCCAATTTAATCGATTTTACCTGAGCAGTGGTGCTTGTAATCTCATTGACCAGAGTTTTGTCCCACCTCATGCCCATCTTGCAAGTTCCCATGTTTCTCACCTTGGAACCACCTCACCTCGAGGACTGGCTCTATAAAGGTCCCTGGAAAAGGCAGATTCCCTGGCAACCTACTTGGGTCCCCTCTGTCTCTCTCTCAAACAGAAGCTTTCTTTCCCTCAGTGAATATATTCTTCTCTTAAAGTTTCTCCTTCATACATGCTTTTTTTTAGTTTTTGTATTTCAGAATATAAGTATTGATGTTTTCATTCTATTGTACAAGTAGTACACAGAAGTTGTGCTTTTATGGATTTTTTTTCCTTCTGGAAAGTACAACACAAAGTTAAATGCACGAGAGTAACCATGTGGAGCTCCATGAAGTACTGCGGGAGAAGGCCTGCCTGGTGGAGCCCAGGCCAGCAGCCCTGGCAGGATGGGTGCGCCCTGCAGGCCCGCACAGCAGTACTCCAATGCTCCGGGCTGTTGCCCTGTGCTAGGCTGCCCCTCCACAGACACGTCAGGTTCCACCTCCCTCAGCTTCTGCGAAGCGCTCTCCCCAGAGCCCCAAGTATGTCTGAATCCAAGACGCCCATCACTTATACAAAATGGCAGAGCATTTGTGTAAAACTAAATATATTCTCTGGCACTCTTTGTATGCCTCTAGGTTATTTCTCCTCCTGGTAAAATGCAATCATACATAAATTGTTATCACAGAGTTCTGTTTAGAGAAAGATGACAACGAAAAAGTCTGTCCCTGTTCTGTGCAATTTGTCTTCAGATGTCTTCAGTCTTTAGTTGGTTGAATCCTCAGATGGGGGGCCTGTAGGCACAGAGCACTGGCTAGTTTGCTGACATATAATCACCACCCTGCTTGTTTTTAGATTTGCCACCCACGTAGGCCTGCCCTCTACCCCAGAATTCAGTTTTGCCTCCTTTTGAATGTTTTATAGGAGGAATTATCCGTTGCCTATCCTGTTGTGTCTGCATGTTTCTGAGATTCCTCATGATGTGTATGTAGATGTGATTCATTTTCACTGCTGTGTTCCACTGTATGAAACAACACAAGTCCGCATAATTCTATTGTTGATGGACACTGGGATTATTTATAGTTCGAGGCTATGAAAATGAAACACCAGAGGTGTTTGGAGCAATAAATTTTTCAGCAAATCAGTAGCAGCCAGAAATGAGTACCACACATCCCCACATGCCATTGCTAAGCACTGCAAGGTTAACACAAAAGCCTCATTGCTCAGCTCAGAGGCAGACAGGTAATTCCTGTACGTAATTCTTGGCCATCCCTGCAAGCACTTCTGCCGAGCGTGTACCTGGGTGGAAGATTCTGAGTTCCAGGCATGTGTGTCTCCAGGTTCCGTAGACTACCGCAGAGAGCACGGTTAGCATTCATTCCTGCCACACCAAATGTGCGTGCTCTCCAGCAGGTCCAGCGTGTGCGCTGTCTCCTTCAGGCATCTTTCCAATGCCCTGATGAAAGGCTGCGCCCCTACCTGTATTCGTACGCTTTAGTCCATATTCCAGTTCATTTTCTCCAAGCCCCTTCTCACCTTCTGATGCCACCGTATTTATACCTGGCTCCTGCACTGGAAGGTAGGCTTGGTGACAGCAAGGACAGACACTAGGGTAGTGTTTGGAGCATAAGGGACCCTTGATCATATTTGCTGAGTGCATGACTGGGAATTTCCTGTCCACATAGAAAACATTCACAGTAAGGCCAATAGAAAAGATGTTACAGAATATAAGCTTTGAGTCTCCTCTGTAAGGAGCAATATCTTTTGAATAAGAGTTTCA
Source organism: Octodon degus (assembly GCF_000260255.1). NCBI lineage: Eukaryota > Metazoa > Chordata > Mammalia > Rodentia > Octodontidae > Octodon > Octodon degus. The sequence continues at coordinate 3,531,424 of NW_004524724.1, forward strand.
TGATCCACGTAATATGCTTAACAACTAGGAGTCAGGACAGTAATTATCCATTTAGACTTCCCTGTAGTGTGACCCTCATGACACATGTTGGCTAATTTTCTCTCGTGAACACAGGGAGCACCAGCATTGCACACCCACAGTGAGAAAACAGGTGCCTGTCAAGCAAGACCTTGCTTTTTTGAGTGTTGTCCATAATAATTAATTGACACACCTGCTATATATAAATACTCATGCATGGTTGCCCTAGGAATCCAGCACGTGACTGATCCTCTGGTCCAAAGCACTAGTCCTGTGGTTTCTTTTCATATCTATGGAATCCTTCAGCTGACTTTATTGTCTTGCTTTTAGCTCCACTTGAAAAGATTCATGAATTTTTACTGTCCATCCAGCCTCTCTGGAATAGAGAAGTAGCAGTGTGCGACTCTGGGAATAGCTCAGCACTATCTTTGCATTGCTACAGTGAGGTCGTGATGACAAATGCCCAGTGAGGTAGCACAGTGCCAGTTCCCTGCAGGACCAGAGCCAGCCCAAGACAACCTCAGTACCTGAAGCAGTCAATGATGTATTAGACAACATTTTCCAACAGGCTAGGCCCCTAAGCCCCAAATAACCAAATATGAATATGCCAACGTACTGGAGAGGGACGTCCAATGTTTCAGATTATTGCTGCTCCATAGTTCCTTCCTGTTTTCTTTTTTCTAAGGAAACCCGACCACGTGAACCTAAGACTGTGACCACAGTGATTGGAGCAGAGATGCGTGTGTTACTCAAGCTTCACAGTAAAATGGCAAGAGACTTTGGTCAGCAAGGCTACTCCAGTGGGAAAGGAGCAACTGAAGAAGGCAGGCTCTGCCTCGAGGAACTGGCATGCAGGACATAGAGCCTGTTGGAGAAGAGTTGGGAGGACGAGGAAAACAAGAAAAAGATGCGAAGCTTGACTACAAAGCTTGGGCTACACAAACCACAGTTTTATTTCTTCTGTAATCCTATAAATATTAAAATTATTCATGAGGAGAGAAAATAAAAGCAAAAGGTATGAGCATTATCTTGTGCAGAGATTTAATCTCTGATGAAAAATTGTGTGCATCAACTTCTGTGCAGACAGCAACGAAATCATTGGTTGAGAGAAAAGGCAACAGGCACAGTCGTGAGGTAGCAGAAAAAGCTGGGAGAAAGCGAGAACGGGAGGCAGCCAGCAGGAGGGCAGAGTGTGGTGACAGTGGATGCCAGAGAGCTGGGGTCTTGGAGTGAACAGCAGAGTCACTACGACAGCGGCAGGTGCAGGACTTAGTAAAGCTGCTCTCAGGGTGAACTCTCACGGGAAGCACACCCAATCTGGAAGTTCTCAGAGTGTTCTGTGAAGTCTAACCGTCTGACTGTAGCATTCACTGGTGTTCCGCTCAGCGAGAGTTGGATCTGCACAATAGTCACCTACAATTTGTTAAAAATCTACTGCCTCCAAACCCAAAGAGTGGCTGGTCTGGAGGGCTGGGGCGTGACCTAAGCATCTTCATTTTTAACATATCTGAGCCTGATCTTCCAATAAATCGTCTTTAAGAAACACTCATCTAAAATACTCAGAGGTGTGTGTGCTCCTGAGAACAGTCCCACCAAGAGAGATGCCACGAGCTGCATCAGTCCTCCAGACAGCGCAGAGGAGGAGCACTCAGCGCGCGCTGCGGTACTGGTCTCCTGATCGGCTTCACACTGGACGTTGCTTATATCTTGATCCAGTGAGTTAGGGCAGATTTGCACTCCTCCATTCCCTTGAAGAACTCTGCTCCAGTCAAATGCACCGATTTGTAAATGAGCCAACCTCTATTTACACCTAAATACCCTCAGAAATACCCACCCACCCATCCTGCAGAGGGCAGTAGTGAAAAAAGAGCCCAGACGCGGGCGGATGTGGAACTTTGGGTGACGGCGACATTGGCTGTTACAACACAGGGTTAGGGCATTGGAATGGAAAGAGAAACTCTTGCTAGAGACTGTCTGATTAAGGGTCAAGACAGTAGTGAAGTCGAACTCGAACACCAAGTGGTAAGACTGGAGGGATCCAGTCCAGACTCCAGCACAGAAGCTGAGATGAGCTGCAAGTCTGAGGCCTCACAGCTGAAGGGACAGAGCTGGCACAGAGGCCCAGGGAGGAAGTGCTGGGCTGTGCCCAATCAGACAGCATGGAGCTGGGGGGACCTGGCAAATGGATGCATCACGCCAGCTTGAGAACCTTTGGATAATCCCTCTCTGCCTCCTGTCTAATTCACACATTCTTGTTGAATGGAAGATTGCCTCTGACCAGAAAGTGTATTCATGTGAAGAGAATGTCCTGATGCCACTGGGTAGATGTTGCCTAGTAGGGATGGATGTCCAGACATCCTTACCTAGAAAATGGGAATCGTGGTTATACTGAATTTACAACAAGGGTTAAAAGGATTGGTACCTGGACTAGGATAATATGCACCTGCCAGTAACTTAGGAGGCACTCAAATATTATGAACTGCTGCCTCCACCATTGTTGTTCTAATTCACTATTCCTTGTCAACAACTGATTGTATTCAGGTCTTTCTCCTGCGTGAAGAATCTCTTGACTTCGACTTCTTGCTCACCTCACAAGCTGGGCTGGAGGTTTCCCTCCAGGTTCTGGGTTCCATCCTGAGTTCCCTCCAGGCAACCTGATCCTGGGGCTTGACTCACCTTCTGCTGCTTCCTGACTGTGTTCCTTCTCCCACCAGGTGGGAGAGGACCACAGCTTGTTCCCCAGATGATGATAGCCCTTCTCCCTTCCTAGATATTCCTGAAGTTCTTACTCAAGTACTTTCTTCTCCGTAAAGGGTCTCAGAACCTGAAAGACTCACTCAGCTCTCTGGAATGCCTACAGTCCATGACCTGAATGATTAATCTATCAATTAATCACTTACTCTGTGAAATCTTTCCAGTGGGTGTCTTGAATTGTTATTTAAATCATAGGTTGTTATTTATCACGCATCTGTGTACTTCTTAAAATGGTGCCTTCTTCGGTGATAGCTGCTATGTCACATTCATCTTTTATGCCCCAGAGCTAAGCAGCTCCAGAGCTAAGCATCATGCTTTGCACAGAGCTCAATAAATATATGCGATTTGATTTGAAATGTTTAGTTAGAGCACCATAACAAACTACACCATCCCACATTCTCAGGAAGCCATTAAGATTTAAAGAGCCATTAAGGACTAATCCAGTAACTGAGAGGAGAGCAAATTGCTTACTTCTAGGCAGATGCACTAGCTTTCTAGGCCACTTAGGTTCTACTTGAGCCATTTGCTAAGAGTAAATTACCGAATGGCTCCAGGTAGCTCAGAAAGGTTAATATCTGTTACTTCCTACCCAGGGGTGAGCTATGCCTCCCTTCCCTGCTCTAGCAGTCCCAGACAAGGACAAGGCCTTCTACTGCTTGCGGTCTGCTGAGAATTGTCCCTTGGCAGGGTGACCATTTGGGCTGAGCCTCTGTGGCCAAAGAGAGCAGTCCCGGCGGCTACAAGGCTGCAGTGCTGCTGCCACCACTTTCCTTCTCCCCACCTCGTCCTCTAAAATGCTCGTAAGCCACATGGGGGAAGGAAGATAAGGAATTAATTCAGCTCCATTGTCATGGTTTGGGGTTTTGCAAGGAGGAACAATTTAACAGTCACCCAAAGAATATGTACAAAAAGGGCAGGCAATCTGTCCACAGACTGAAGACCAAAGAACCCCGCCAAAGGGGCATGCATGGATCTGACTATAACGTCCTGCATTAGTCCAGCTGGATAACCAAGAGCCAAAACAATGCCTTTCACGAGTCCAACTGGAGCCCTAGAGCTCATGGCAATGTCTCTTGCAGGCCCCTTCTTCAGAGCTGCGCTGGGAAGGCCCGAAGGTCAGTAGTGGAAGCTAGAAAGTCTGTGCCAGCGGGATGAGGGGTCTGTGCTAGCAGGAGGAGGGATCTGAACTGCAGCCAGGAAGCAGTTCTCAAGGTAAGCACCAGAGCTCCCCTGAAAAGTACCCCAGCCATCCTCAGCACCAGTGAGGCCCAGAGCCCATCCAAGGATGAAGACAGTCGAGTTCCCATCAGGAAAGCCAACATGACCAGCTTCTCCAGGAGACTGAGCAGTGCATCACCTTCCCCTCTGGAGCCAGGAAGTGATGCTCAAGGTGAGGAGCAGCGTGCACCCAAAGCGGATGGCAGTCTTGCTCAGTGACAGTGAGGTCCTGAGCTCCTCCTCCAATGAGAACAGCCAAGTCCATCAGGGAAACTAGCATGACAAAGCCCTCCAGCAGAATAACCAGCAGCTCCCTGATAGCTTCCCCAACAACTTCTAATAGCTTCCTGTAGCCTCTCCCAGCTCCCACCAGCCTCACTTCTTCTCCAGTTTTGCCTCTGATGCTGCCAGCAACATCCCTCAGGTGGGCCTCCCACACCCTGCACCAAACTAATTCAATTCAGCTGGGTTACCAAGTTGACCACCAGTTATCAACCCACCACATCCATTCACAAGCAATCAGTGCTGGAAAGGCGCTCAGCTATCGGGGCACAAAGTCAGACGTGGAAACCTGGGGGCTTCTTAGCAGAACTGCCCTTGGATTTGAGGGGCGAGGTTCTATGAGAGGCTCCCATGGCAGGTTCTTATGCAAGATGAGCAAAGAATCGGACATGACACCCATTGGTAGGGAAAAGCAGCAATATTTACCAAAGCAATAGTACTCAGACTGAGCAGGGTCGGTCACACTTTCGAAAAGAATACAGCGCGAGCGGGGTACCTCCCATTGTGTCTTCCAGAGAATGATTGAGAACCTGACTGGCAGGGGCTGAGTCACGTCAGCTGCGTCTGCTGCACATGCCCCTTCTCACAAGTCACTCCATTATAATTGGATGCATGAAATGCAGTCTATAAGCATGAGCCTTCCAAGAGCTCCAGTGAAGTAAGGTTATTGCAGGCCTCTGGAACCCATGAGTCCTGAGGTGGAATTTTGAAGTGTTCCAGAGTGGGCTTGAGGGTCTTTGCTTTTCTTATCTCTGCCCCCATGCAGTAAGGTTTAGGATAAGGGTTGGGGTTGGCCCTGGGACATTGCCCAGATTCAGATGAGTGGTGTGGGGCATAGCCCGCCTGGCACCATCTATATTAATTCTGAAGAGGTGGGGAGAGAGGTGGCGTAGGCATATGGGAGCGGTGAGGACCAGACATGGTGAATACTGCGGTCTGGTCTTTGCAATTATTCCAGGAAGACAGAGGAGTGATGAGCCCTAGCCTCTGTGGCGGAGAGAAGCGAACATGCAAGCTGTGCCTTAGAGGAGTGTGGGGCTCTCCAAGGAGGATAAGCTTCCCAACAGGAGGGGCCTGGGCACCACACACAGCTTGCGTGCAAGGGCAGCACTGCAGTACCACGGGCAGATAGGCGCTGTAGAGATATTTCAGTCCAAGCTGAATTTCAGGGCTAACTGACAAAGACAAACCCCAAAGCGTAAGTGATGCTTGGTCCAGTCACTGGCGGTGGACAACGAGACGCTTCGCCTGCCTCTGCGCGGCCTGTGGCAAGGCTAGTGCTTCCCTGCCCTGATGCGCTCCACGTGTAACAGAGACTCCGTGCCGCAGGAGGCTGGGAAGGGAGTGCTGCCGCCGCCCGCGCAGCTCCCTGCGGCTCTGCGCGGCTCCACTCCGTCATTCACTCAGCCCACCTTTACGGCCACCAACTGCCAGCTGGCTAGCCACTAAAAGCCAGGAAGTGGCCCTGCTGCCACGATCCCCACAGAACAGGCCCAGCTGCAAGCGCTACCGGAGCAGCACAGGAACCGTGAGGTGGTGTCCGGCTGTGGGAGAGAGCCCCGTGGGGACGCAGGCCTTGGGAGGAGCTGCAGGAAAGATTCACCACAGGCGAAAACCCGCAGGACCAGGCTCTCTGCAGAGCGGTGGCGGCCCTCGGAAAGACCCAAAAGGAACGGAGTACAGAGCAAAGGGCACTTTGAGCACTAGGAGCCAGCTTTCAGAATGACCCACTGCCTTCCTGCCCAGCCCGTGGCCACACCCACTTGTCCCTGAGAGGCGAAGGGTCTGTCCCTGCCTCCCTTCCATCACTCCCTAAGCCGGGTGGGTCCCTTAGCCATGGGGGTCCCTCTGGGTTAAAGCTGCACTTGCTGGTTGGTTGTCCCCTTTTCTTTGAGGTCAGGTGCACCTTTCCGGATCTCTGCGGGGTCTCAAAGGCTCCAGGTGGCCTTCCCCTAGGATGTGTGGGTGTTGACACATACCTATTGTGGTAGGTGGAAAATGATCCCTACATTTCCAAGTGCAGTCCGCAGGATCTGCAAATGTGCTCTTGTGGGCAGATGGGATCTGTGTAGGAGTGATTCAAAAAAGGACCGTGAAATGGGGGACTATCTTCACTATCCAGGCAGGCCCCAAATGCAATCCCAAGTAGTCATATTTGAGAGCAGAGGGAGACTCGACTCTAGACAGAAAAAGAGAAGGTCATGTGGACATGGGGCTGGAGGCTGGAAAGGGATAGCCCTGAGCCACAGAATGACGGTACCCAGGGCGGCTGGAGGAGAGGACGGGTTCTCTCCCGAGGGAGCAGGGTCTGGCCACCACCTTGGCTTTGGAACAGCAACCACTGAGGCCGGACTTCACCCTCAAGAGCCATGAGAATGACCACATTTCTGTGCCTAAAGCTACCCAGGTGGTGGAGCTGTCACCGTGGCCACCAGGAGCTAATTCACACACTGATAACGTCTTCTCCCCGGAGCGTTACTGGCATGATGCTTTTCTAGCATTGATTTCTTTTGTTAGAGTCCTAAAAATGGAGTTACAGATCAAAACATGAGGCCCTGTCTTTCAGCCTAATGAAGATTACTAAAATGATTTCAAACAACAGTGTTTACAAACAGCAATCAGCGGTGTGAGGAAGTGTCTGCTCTCCATGTGCTCCATGTTGCTGCATACATCTGTCACCTTGCGTGTATGTCACGTTGATATGCAGAAATTGTCCTGCAGTCTCACTTTAATTATATTTTTAGTTGCTAATAAAGATGAATATTCTGCAGTGTTTATTTATCAGTTTTACTTCTTTTGTATGTGTGCCAAGTTTAGTTTTAGAGAGATTCATGTCTTTTTCCTAAAGACACTAAACTTATTTCATAAGAGGGCCCCCAAATACTTTATCTTACCCTACTGTTTGCTGGCTTACTTAGGCTGGTTCAGGTCTCTGTTCCTTCTTAAAAGGAGTGGTGTAAAGCTTTGGTCTATAGAGTTGATCTTTTCCTGGATGCTTGCTTCTTTTGCTTCTAAACATAAGAATCTTTCCCTTTCCTAGAAGAAATCCCTAAAGAGTAAATTCCATTTTTTCTTAGGTTATCTGTCATGAACTTTGTACTGTACTCTTTCTGCCTTAAATTTATTTTATAGTGTAGGTCGAAGAATGAGATGGATTGAATGTTTTCTCCCCTGCTCTATCACGGCCTTCTGTGGGGTATCAAATTCTCATGCATTATGACATCTGTTTCTGGTCTACATATTATGTTTCTGTGATCTGATTCTCTTCTATTATATTAGTATCATATAAGCTTTCAAGACTGAATTTTAAGGTTTATTTAAAACATCGGAGGTTTCATTACCATGAATATGACTTCTTTTTTGAGGTGTTTTCTTTGCATTTCTAATCTTTCACAATTTTGCAAAAGTTGCCTTAAAAGAGTTTATATTCTTTTATGACAGACTTATCTACAATTCTCACTGCATTGGAAGGTGTAGTGACAGATCCGAGATAAGTGCTTAGAAATTGTAGCTATTATTAAGATTGTAAAGAGTAACTTTTAAAAACATATTTTTAGTCTATTTGATTTCTGTGCTAGGTAGAGTAATTTTTTATTTTGTCAATGAAGAAAGAACAAATTGTAAGACTATTAGCCCCCCTTTTATTAGTGGATAAAATTGTTCTAGCAACCACGCTACACGCCACAAGCATACACACTTGCCGTAGTACCTGTTTCAGTAGATTGTTAAATACCTGAGTAAGAGATTGCTTTGTCAGCCCAGCATTGTGTTCTGTTCTGTTTCCTACAGAGCTCTTCTTCCAACCTTCCAGCCTGCTGAGCTGGACTTGCCTTGCCTGCCCCTAGGCCACACGTGTGCTTCGGTCACCTGGGCTGCTGCGGGCTTGGGCAAGCGTGAGGGCCACTGACCCCCACCTATGAGGGAGCACTTGCTGCACTCCTGCGGCAGACCCACGGAGTGTGGCTTGCAGAACTGCTGGGCGCACCCCTCCTTCCCACTGTTCCCACGCGTGGACAGAGCTGGCTTGAGGGTTAAATGTTATGTATCCCACACTGACTATCTCTTGTGAGCTCAGGGCTGGGATACAAACATTCCTAAGACTTCCACCAGCCACTAAAAGTCTCAGACAACACAAGGAATGCAGACGCATGAACAACGAGCCCAGAACCCTGAGGAGCAGCCCGGTGCCCGCAGACAGGGCAGCATGGCTCTCTGCGCAATATCAAGGCCGAGAGGAAGCCACGGGTCCCTCCCTTGACCCCTATCTGCCTTGCAAAGCCATCTGAGGCCTCTCGGGTGACAGCAGACGGCGGAGACACCCGCAGAGGAGATGGTGCCTCAGCTGCTCCCTGCTGGATAAGTAGGCGTGTGGGGAAGGCGCCTCAGCACATGGAACGTGAGCACACGGGACAGCAGGGGAAGGCAGCTCCACAGAAGGTGTGGGGTTTCACATCACGCAAACCCTGTGGGGTAAAGTTAAGCAAGAGTGCAAGACTCCTGCAGTGTCCAGGTCTGGTGCTACCCACAGCGCCCTGCTAAGTGCTCCAGTAACTGTGGGGCGTCTGGTCCTTCCTAGACCGACCTCGCACCATTTCACTAAAGTCATTCACATCAAGACCAAAGTCTCCGTACCAACAGATGAGTGAATTTTTAAAAAATGGGATTTGTACACAGTGGAGCACTACTCTGCCCTTAAGAAGGGTAAACATGAGTCATTTGTAGGAAAATGGGAGCACCTTGAAACCACAATGTTAAGTGAAATAAACCAGATATGCAAGTTTAAGTATAATATGATTTCTATGAGAAACCCAAAGTATAAGTACATTAAAGAGAAAAATGAAAAATAGATAATAGAAAACAGGAAGATAGAACTTTTGCAAAAGAGAAAGGGACTAAGAAATGGAAAGGGGAGAAGGAGGGCAGGTAAAGAAAGCCCCAGTTAGGTGTGTTACATACCTACAGAGACTCCCCAGGCCAGCATGGCCACTACATACTGCATGTGTGTGCTGACAGAAATTAAAGTCAGATAAGCTGGCAAACTGTGGCAAGCCTCTCGAAGGTCAATGCTTGCAGCAGCAGCAGGAGCAGCTGGAGCAGCTGTCACAAGGCAGGAAGTGAGCAGACCCCAAAGCAGGAGATGGCAACTGCGCCTGGCTCTACCGCATGTGCACAGCACAGGAGGGAGCAATCAGGACTGACGAGACGAGAGGACAGGAAGGGATCCACGACCCTTCATGCCCTCCTGGATAATAACTGAGATGTGCTTGCTGGCTTGTTTTCATTCTGCACTGTACTGTTTGTCCCCACTGAGGCACATACTCCTCCCCATTGAAAGCAAAGTTTACTGACGATGGCATGTCACACTGTGGCGGCGCAGCCCCACACACCTCACGTCCACGGCCATCATGTTTCTTGAGTGTATCAAGAGGCCGCACTGAGGAACCGACCTACACCACCTTGGCTGGCATGCGCGCACACCGCGGCATGCATGCACACTGTTGCTTAGGGATGCAATTTCCCAGGATGCAGCCTTCTTGCTGGGGGATGCATGACTGTACTTGATTTGGTATCATCAGCCAACTTTACAAGCTAACTTACTAGGCATTCATAAAATTTAACAAGCACTGAATCCAAATTTGGTGAAAAGGCTGTGACCTCAGGATTCCTGAAGCCCACTGTGACTTTGGCCCCTGGAAGTCACCAGCGACCTTCACAGGCTCCCGGGCAGCTCTGCTTGGGATCTTTGCAAAGCTACACAAATCCTAAGTGAAGAAGTATGCGACATTGATCTGTCTGCTCCCACACAGGTCCTGCTGCCTCAAGCCCCGGAAACTATTTCTGTCAAGTCCCCAACAGCCTCTGTGCTGCAAGTTCAGTGAGGACTTCTCTGTCCTTCTCTCACATGACCTCTCATCACTTCTCACAAAGAAGTACTCCTCTTTCTTGACACACTTTTGCCTGGCCTTGGCTTGGCTCTTTTCTGTCTCCCTGGCCACTTTATTTCAGCTGCTGTGGCCAGCTCCTTTCTTAGTGCTCAACCTGTCTTCCTCAATGCAGAGTCCCAGAACACAATTTGCATGTTTTCTCCAAGCCACCTCAGACCTCCAGTGTGTTCTGCTTTTTATGGAACCCAAGCCTGATTCGAAAGGACATGTGTGTCTGCTAGTTTGACAGCTCCACTTGAGCCTCCTGCCCATGTCCCAAACAAGTCATCCACTTCCTCTGACTCCTGCCTCCCAAAGGCGGGATTTCCTGGTGTGCTCACCTGGAAGGGCACCAGGTTAGACAAGGCAGGAATGGGTGCACCAGCCCTAAGCTGTTCCTTGCCACCACCCATGGTGTCCTGCACTTGGCCCACCCATCGTTTCTACCTCCGGTGCTGCTCTGTCTGAACGCCTTCTACTTCCGTCTAACTGTACTGCTGCTACCCGAGTGGGAGCCACCACAGTTGTCCACCTCAGCTAAACCATTTGGTGTCCCAGTGGTCCCGCTGCATCTACAGTGTCCCTCTGCACCCAATGCACAATCCATCTTGTGCAGACAGATGCAGTAATGATGCTCCTGTCCACAAGACAAGAGGAGGCCTCCACCAGATCCACGAGATGCTTCGCAGCCAGATCTTGCAATTTCAGCCTCCAGAACACTGAAAAACAGATGTCTGTGGTTCAGGCCACTAAGTAGGAAGAGATATGGAGAAGGGCCGGCCAGATAGCTCAGTGGATTAAAGCACCTGCAAGCAGGCGCAGTGGTCAGGGGTTTGATCCTGAGACAGCAATTGAGACTGGGCATGGTGGCTCCCGCCTGTAATCCCAGCTCTTGGGAGGCTGCAAACAGGCAGATCACTACGAGTCCGATCTAGCAGTGAGACTCTGAACACCCTGTACAACCTTCCCTAAAATAAAAAAAAAAAAGAAGAAAGAAAGAGATATGGAGAGTGTGTGTACCTCCCTGTGTTAAAGATAAAAGATCTTGACTCCCCAGCACTGTGAGCATAACCGACTACGTGAGGCCCCGCGAGTCTCCCCTCAGGCTTTTCTCCTGCTCAGCCAGCCCTTGCATGCTGTCCTCCTGTCCTAGCCCTGCAGCCCCCGCCTCCTGGAAGCATCACTCCTTCCTGCCCTGCCAGGCTGCTCCCTGTCTTCTCTGGATGACACTTCTTCCTTTCTTCGTGAGGCATTTCCTGGTCCCGATCGAAAGAAAGCACGCTATTACACATCCTTCATTCTCTCACAAAACCATCTTTACTCACTTACAGTGCCTCATGGCACAAACCACAGCTATTTTCTCGTCTGCTCACGTCTCATTTGCTGTTTGGTCTCCATCTCTTCCATGAGAAGGTAACTCCACAAGGACGGGAGCCGTGTCTGCCTACACGCTGCCATATTTCCAGGGCCTAGCTCAGGCCTGGCACAGGGTGGCATGGAGTAGAGTATTACTGATGGAGGGGAGAGGGAGAAGAAGGAGACAGGGAGGAGAAGGAAGGGGAAGCAGAAGAGAGGAGAGGAGGAGGTGGCAGAGCGAGAAGGAGGGGAAGGAGAGAGACAGACGAGGTAAGCAGATGCGGAGGGCTGGCTTTCAGGGAAGCTCCAGAACCTTCTCCGAGGAGAGCCGCTCGGTTGTTGTTCTTCACCGTGCCGTCAGAGCCCTTCCACAGGCACGCATTTGGGGTTTGCCTTCTGATACCAACATGCATACAACTGAGAACAGACAAGCTGGTAATTAAGGCTGGCAATCAGGGTTTCTTGGCTCTTGTAGATTTAATAACCCTTAATTTGCTGCTTGTGCCAGGAAGACTGCATCTGTGGAAAAAAGTCAAAAACATGAAAACAAAACTGATAAACAAGTACCCTGTGTTTGATTAAATATCAGAGGAAGAATGAAAACCTGAAGAAAACACACAAACAATTCAGGATGTCTTAATACAGCAGTAAGGCAAGCAGAGGCCAGCATGGGGCCGAGGACGTGTCGGAGTCTGCGCGCAGGCTCCGGAGCTCCGTCCGGCCCCAGGAAGAAGCGGCCTTCCCGCTCTGCGCAGCCTCCCCCGCTCCAGAGTGCGCCCCTGCCGGCACCTCGCTGCAGAGCGGCCTCCATCTTCCTTCTGGGCCTCCGCGTCTTGCTCTCCCCACAGCCTCCTTTCCGGAAAACTAAGGAAACCTCAGCTTCCTAGTCCATCTACAGCTGGAATGGCCTCAGCGCCGGCTACTCCGGAGCCGGGGGCCGGGAGATCCCAGGCCAGCCGGAGCAACCTAGCGAGACCCTGGTTCAAGACAAAATAAACGGACTCAGGACGCAGCATGGTGGGAAAGCACTTGCTCCGCGTGGGCGAGGCCCGGCAGGAGGAGAAGCGCCGACCTGGCCTGCAAGGAGCTGTGGGCTCCACTCCGAGGTTCAACAGAACTCAGACTGAAAATATTTGTAAAAATGTGATGTTTTTCTTGTTATTACATCCCGAATAGTGCAGCCTAACAACTACATACAAATAAGTCACACTCTGCTAGGTCTTTTATTTCGGGGAATTGGGCAAGTGAAATGCAGGGACGCTTCACAGAAGGAGAGTAAAAATGCCCAGCGATGCACGAGGAAGCGCTCAGCATCGCCGCCCCTTGCAGAAGTGCAAAGTGAAACAGCACCGAGACCCGCCGCACCGCACAAAGGGTAGCATCAGCAAGAGATCAAGTAACAGCAAAGGCTGGCGAGGCGGCGGGGAAGGGAACCCCTCTACGCGTTTGCCCTAAATGGAAGCTAGTACAAGCACTGTGCAAATCAGGGTGGAGAATGCGCAGAAGCCTACAACTAGAACTTGCGCTTCACAGAGGTACTCCCGCTTCTGCGTGCCTTCCCAGGACCGACGCATCGCCTTGCAGTGACCTGTGCATACCCATGTTTATAGCAGCACGATTCATCGTAGCTAAATCTTGAAAGCAGCCTATCTGTCCCTTAACAGATGGGTCCTAAAGAAAATGTAGTATTTCCACACAGTGGAGGGCTACTCTGCCATAAAAAGGGATAAACTTGAGCCATTCATTCCTAGGAAAATGATTGCACCTTGAGACCATGTTATCAAGTGAAATAAATCAGACACATGAGCTCAGTGAGGCATAGTTTCTCTCACACGAGAAACCCAAATGAAAAATAAAGAGCAAAGTGAAGACAGGAATTGGGAAACAGGAAGATAGATCTTTCTAAAATGGAGGAGTGTCAGGGGATAGAGGAAAGAGAGCAAAAGGGGACAGAAAACAGAATGAAGAGGTCTGTCATGCACAGATCCACTCCCCATGAGGAATGTAAGTCCTCAAGCAGGGCCAATGCAGGGAAAAAGACCTTCCCTCTCCTGGGCGCTGCCCCCCTCCAGCCTCAGCGTCTGCCTTCTCCACAAGCTCCTCCTCTTGCTTGGCTCAGGGGACTGCCTGCAGACTCTGCCCTTACCACTCCACGCTGCTGGTGACGCCATCCTCAGCATCCTGGCTGCCTCCTGGTTTCCTCTCCTTTGTCATCCGGCCACACAGGTCTCTCTGCCTTTGGTGGCGGGACCAGCTCTCCTGAGCTCTGAGCTGTTCCCAGCGCTGTTCCTTCTAGATGCTTTTGCCAGACCCCTTGGCCTGTGATCTTCTGGGTGGGCACTGTCAGGGTCATAGCTCTAATCCCTCCTGAGGTCAGTGCCCTCCTTCTGACTTTGTCCATTCTTGGGGCTTCTCCAAGGGTTGTCTACATCCAGTGACACAAATCCAGACCTCCAGCTCAGATTCCTGCCAAGATCTAGAAGAACCTGCTTTACAGCTTTACTCACAGATGTCTCAAAGCCATCTAAACTCACTCCATATCTGTGTTTGTTCCCCTCCTGAACTTTATCTTAACCAGTGGTCCACCAGCCATCTGGTCTCCCAAGCCAGGATTCTGGGAACCATCTCAGGCCCCTTGGTCTTCTTTATTCTAATCTGGAATCAAGTCCTGGCACATCTAATTTTTGTTGTTTTTGCTGCTGCTGCTGCTGCTGCTGCTGCTGCTGCTGCTGCTGCTGCTGCTGCTGCTGCTGCTGCTGCTGTTTGGTTTAGGTTTTGTTTTGTTCTGCTTTGTTCTGGTGGTACTGGGCATTAAGCCTAGGGCCTCTGCTCTGAGCTGCATCCTTATCCCTTTTTTGAAATTTTGAGACAGGGTCTCATTAAGTTCTATAAGTACTGCATGCTAACAGATTATATCACTGGAGCTTCAGAGTATCACAAAACTGCCCAGGCTGGACTTCAACTTTTGCTCCTCTTGCTTCAGCCTCCCAGAGCCCTAGGATTACAGGTGTATATCGCTACGGCCTGCTTCATTGTTATCTTTTCAAAATCATTTCTCTAATTTGTCTCCTTCTTTGTAATCTTGTAGTTACTGCCTTATTGGGCCACTCAAAAATAGGCCTTCTCTGTTCCCTTTCATCCGTTAGCTGTGACATGGTCTACTACAGTTCACGCCTTGCTGTCCCCAAAGCAGCACGCATGCCCAGGCATGACCCTCTCAAATCTTGGTCTTTGCTGGCACACAGCCCATCTGCTTCCTCGTCAGGCACCGTTCAAACTTAGCCTTCTCTGTAGTGACCTTCACCTAAGCTTCAGGTGCACACACGGATGGATGAGCCTGTGCTCCATCCATCACACTGTGCCCTGACTTCTAGTGGGCCACCCCAAACATTTCATTGCACCTCAAAATAGATCTACTACAGTCCACGTTCTCTTTGCTCTATTTTGGTTTCCTGGAAACCAGGAACTAGAGCTTCCTCATCTTTCTACCACCAACTCAAACACGGAGTGAAGCTCTTTGTTGACAACCTCAGATGCTAAAGCTGTGAAGAGGCCTTGGCACCGTCAAAAGAACAAAATACCACCACAAGAGACAGTCTCTCACCTCAGAAGGTAATATAGCACATCAAAAGTTCACTAGCTCAACATCTACCCCTCCCTCAAAACCTGGCTCTGCCTTTGAAATACAAGCCCAATAAGAACAGTAAGGAAATAGCACACATTGGTGGATAAGGCTTTCCAAGGCCCGCGGAGAGCCTGGGTTTGCATGACCACCTGGAGATTTGTTGTACAATCTAGCAAGACATTTGTGGTGAGTCCTCCATCCTCTCCTTGTAGAGATCAAGTGCTCTGCTGACCTCTGAGCGCCCCTCGAGGTAACAGTCACACATACGGCCCTGAGCCGTCTGTGAGCTGCTGATGCCTCAGAGAGAAGAGGGCAAAGAGCAGGGGGTACAAGATTTCATCAGGGTCCTCTGCTCTGGGCGCCATCCTTGGCCATGCTGGGGTCCCAGTGGAGATGGCATCTGTCTCCTGACACGGCCTCGCTGCACTGTCCCTTCCTGGCTCACCTGACTGCCTGAATCTGACATGTCTCTCACTCCGACCTTTAGTTCTTTCCTCGTCTCTGAAGGACGCATCCTAGAGGCAAAGGGAAGTGACTCCTAGATACTTACTGGTCATGTGCTGTGACTTGGCAAGAAGGACAGAGCAGGACTGGAACCCCAGGCCCCAGGTCAGAGGGGAAGATTTGGAAGGAGCAGCTAGCAGATGCAGCCCAGTCTCAGATGTGGCACTTGAAGTCAGAGTTCCTTGATCCATGGGGAATGCACCAGGTAGAGGCAAAGAAGGGATGGGGGAGTCCTAGACCTTTCTGAGTCAGAGACAGGCCTGTCAGGCGCTGCCCTAGGCCCCAAGAGAAGGTGCTGCAGTCCCACAGCAGCACGTCATCAGACCCCACCCGGGACCAACAGGCTGAGCCCGAGGCTCCAGGCTGTTCATGAGATCAGAGCTAAGGCGCACACAATGCCTGGCAACGCCCTGGGCACACAGGGGGCAGCTGCTGCGAACCCTGCCGTTGCTGTTGCTGTCTCCGACTGGACCCATAAGGATCATTAGCCACGTTTTCCCCCTGAGATTTTATTTTAACATTTCACCACCTGAAGAAGCTGTGTATAACTCCAACACCCCACTATGCTCACCTTCTGTATTGGCCAGTGCTTCCACTGCTGGACATAACACCCAACACCCTCGAGTAAAGGCGAGCAGGTAGAACTTGGCTCCTGCTTCAATGGGATGCAGCCCCTGGCCACCTGGCTCCAAGGCAGAGACACCATGGCTGAAGGGTGTGGCGGAGCAGAGCTGCTCAGTTCATGGGGTTTGGAAGCAGTGCGGGGACAGTGCCAGAGAGGAAGCACCAGGGGCCAGACCCAGTACCCTGCTCGCACCTCTACCACCTGCCCACACACACCCAGAGGTGCTCTCCACCAGTCCCACGGAGAGCTCACAGGATTACATTGGCCCATCTTCCTTGAGAGTTTTTACAAGATATTGCCAGCTACTCTAGTGATTCATTTTTCTTGGGGTATTCTGCTGTGAACCTTTCTCTATATGGAGGATTATGTGGTATGCTCACCTTTTCTCTATACCATGTTTAGGTGAAAATGCTATAATTTTGAAATATGCTCCGGATTCTGCGGTGACTCAGTTTTGGTTTGTTTCAATGACAAGCTCCTGCTCACGCTCTAGATTCACTCCTCTTTCTCCATTTAACCTTTAACTCTTAGAATTTCAATCCTCATCTTCCTTGCACTCTACGGAGCTGGGTATAACATCTCATCAGAGCCGAAATATTACTCCTTCAACAGCTAAATTTGCAGAATGGATCAATTCTAACAGCTTTGCCACTAGCACACTGGTGCAATGGAATCTATGCTTTGTTTCCTATAAATGTATGCTTAAAAATGACACGTGAAATGTATTTTATTAGTATATGCAGCAAAACAAAGAAGCACATTTGCAGGATAGATTTTCTTACTAAAAACTGATGTTTTATCATAAGAAGCACATAAAAAATCCTTTAAGATACTGTTGTGCATAAACAACTTGTGTACATTTTAAAGAGGGTTAAAAGATATCAATAGAAACCATTTTGTTCATTTTTGTCATGTTTGTGTTTTGAATTTGAAATTATTGATTCTAGGTAGAAACGGAAGGATCAGCAATTCTGAAATACACTCCATGGCTTCCACATCCAGTAATACTCAGTGTAAGTGTAACAGCAGCCTCCTTCAGGTGGGCAGCCGCAGCAATGTTCAGCCAGTCTAATTTCTTTGTCTATTTTAAAGAAATAATACCTGATAGAGTTTTAAAATTGATATCTGACCTCAGCCACAGAGTAATTTCTCCATTATTATTACTTTATCTGAGATTTTGTTGTTGTCCCACATGACACACATACAAATAAGGACAGAGCGTCTGTCAGGTGAAACCACAGCTACCAGAGACAGTAGCTCACTCCCAGGTAGTCAAGACTAAAACCAAATGCTCTCTAAATAATAATGCTTTCATCGCTAATACTCCTAAAAAGAAAAGGCCCGGGAGAAGTCTGAAGTTCTGAGATGCATTTTTAAATTTGCAGATTCTTAAACTTGGGGGTTACAAATTCATGACATTATATCGATAATGTCATGACTATTTGTATTTCAAACATGTAAAAAAAAAAAAAAAAAAAAGTGACCAGAGGCATTTGGCTACTACACCTGGAGAAAAAGGAATAGGAAGGATATAGCCCTAAAAGGTTATACTTAATGCGCAGATTAGGAAGCATCTTCACCATGGCTAGTGGCATTTGCTCCCCAAGAGCAGTCTGGCTCCCAGCTCCTGCGTGCTGGCTGGGCGGCCTCTCACCGCGGTGCTCAGCGGAACGCAGCTGCCCTTCATGGCGTGCAGCAGCTCTTTGGTGTTCTTAACGTCTTTCCTCTACATCTCTCGCCTTCACTTCATTTAAGTTTTAGACACAGGAAACGCTCAGAGTCCTTTTTCTAGTACTCTAACACCTTTCGAGAACCATTAAGAACTCTACTTGCAAAAACAAAAAATTCGCATTTCTCCTCAGGAGCGCCGTGCTTGTGTGTGTAGCCTGCTGGGACCCGGGATCCCCCAGGAGACCATGATGCTGGGCACGGAAGGCGGAGAGGGGTTCGTGGTGAAGGTGCGGGGCTTGCCCTGGTCCTGCTCGGCCGACGAGGTGCAGCGGTTCTTCTCCGACTGCAAAATTCAAAATGGGGCTCAAGGTATTCGTTTCATCTACACCAGAGAAGGCAGACAGAGTGGCGAGGCTTTTGTTGAACTTGAATCAGAAGATGAAGTCAAATTGGCCCTGAAAAAAGACAGAGAAACTATGGGACACAGATACGTTGAAGTATTCAAGTCAAACAACGTTGAAATGGATTGGGTGTTGAAGCATACTGGTCCAAATAGTCCTGACACGGCCAATGATGGCTTTGTACGGCTTAGAGGACTCCCCTTTGGATGTAGCAAGGAAGAAATTGTTCAGTTTTTCTCAGGGTTGGAAATCGTGCCAAATGGGATAACATTGCCGGTGGACTTCCAGGGGAGGAGTACAGGGGAGGCCTTCGTGCAGTTTGCTTCACAGGAAATAGCTGAAAAGGCTCTAAAGAAACACAAGGAAAGAATAGGGCACAGGTATATTGAGATCTTTAAGAGCAGTCGGGCTGAAGTTAGAACTCACTATGATCCACCACGAAAGCTTATGGCCATGCAGCGGCCAGGTCCCTATGACAGACCTGGGGCTGGCAGAGGGTATAACAGCATTGGCAGAGGCGCTGGCTTTGAGAGGATGAGGCGTGGTGCTTACGGCGGAGGCTATGGAGGCTATGATGATTATAACGGCTATAATGATGGCTATGGATTTGGGTCAGATAGATTTGGAAGAGACCTCAATTACTGTTTTTCAGGAATGTCTGATCACAGACATGGGGATGGTGGATCTACTTTCCAGAGCACAACCGGACATTGTGTACACATGAGAGGATTACCTTACCGAGCTACTGAGAATGATATTTATAATTTTTTTTCGCCACTCAACCCTGTGAGAGTACACATTGAGATTGGTCCTGATGGGAGAGTAACTGGTGAAGCAGATGTTGAATTTGCAACTCATGAAGATGCTGTTGCAGCTATGTCAAAAGACAAAGCAAATATGCAACACAGATATGTAGAACTCTTCTTGAATTCTACAGCAGGAGCAAGCGGTGGTGCTTACGAACACAGATATGTAGAACTCTTCTTGAATTCTACAGCAGGAGCAAGCAGTGGTGCTTACGAACACAGATATGTAGAACTCTTCTTGAATTCTACAGCAGGAGCAAGCGGTGGTGCTTATGGTAGCCAAATGATGGGAGGCATGGGCTTGTCAAACCAGTCCAGTTACGGTGGCCCAGCCAGCCAGCAGCTGAGTGGTGGCTACGGAGGTGGCTATGGTGGCCAGAGCAGCATGAGTGGATACGACCAAGTTTTACAGGAAAACTCCAGTGATTTTCAATCAAACATTGCATAGGTAGCCAAGGAGCAGTGAACAGCAGCTACTACAGTAGTGGAAGCCGTGCATCTGTGGGTGTGAATGGCATGGGAGGGGTGTCGGGCATGTCCACTGTGAGTGGTGGCTGGGCACTGTAACTGGCCCTGGTCACTGACTCTTGGCCAACTTTTTTAAAAGAAAAAAAAAAAAACCTTCATTTGGTTTAACAGTTTTCGCAAACCAGCCTTGTGATTTGTGCTTACTCCTACCATTGGAAATTAGGATTGTTTTAAAGACTCAAGGTTCAATATTTTTTGAACACAAGTTATCCAGGATATAACATTGAAGATGAGTAGGCTGTGTAACTGTTAAACAATTTTCAGCTTTTCTCAAGGTAGTTATATATTGTAGGATGTACTTAAGCAGTGTTATTTAGGTTAAAGCAGTTGAATTATGTTAAATGTTGCTCTTCTACATTACATGGAACACTGTTTGGATGCATGTTGAAAGACATGCTGTTTTGTACAATTTAGGAGCTGTGTCTACAATTCAAAGAAATATTTGGCATGTTAATTCTAGTTTCATTTAATAACCTGTAAGGCACGTAAGTTTTTTTCTTAAGTTAATGGGGAATTTTTGAGACGCAATACCAATACCTTAGAATTTGGTCTTGACGTTTGTATGAAATTCTGAGGCCTTGATATAAAACTCATTGTATTGCGATTTCCTTTTAGGTGTATTGCGCTAAGTAAAACTTGTCAAATAAATCTTTTAAAAAAAAAAATTCTTATCCTACTCTTATAAAATTTGGAAGCAGAGTTGGTGCAATCCAACTGTGCCGCTTAGCGGCTCTGCAAATGGAGAAAGATGATGCACCTCTCCAAGTCCCAGTCCCTTGTGTGGACACGGGAGTCCCGACTGCACCTCCTGTACTTCTGTAGCCTCCGCGAGCAGCGAGGTATAAGATTCTGACTCACTGCCTGGCTTCTCTGTGCCTCCATCCTCCTTTTCCAAAATAACAGTTACAATAGTACCTATTTTTGTAAGGCTATTTAAAAATCAAATGAGATAGTACTTGTCAAATGGGTAAAACAAGTACAAATTAAGTGTCCCCAAAATGTCATCTCTTGTTGTTAGTGAAAGGAGAAAATCAGCCAGTATATGTAACAGAGTCCAACAAATTTGTATACAAGACATACCGTGGCACTTATGGACTGTGGCACCTTATGTAAGCCACTGTACCTAGCTGAGCCTTAGTTACTTCAATTGTAAAGTCCAAATGATGACTACTGAGTGCTATGGTTTGTGTCTAATTGTCCCCCCAAAGCCTCATGCAGTCATGAGGAAGACTTCTAGAGTTTGTGATTAACCCATGATCCATTGGGATTATGGGTGTGAGTGCTGCTGGATTATGGGTGTGAGTGCTGCTGGGATTATGGGTGTGAATGCTACACCCACCTTGGCCCATAGTCTGAATGCAACATAAGGGAGACAGGCTTGCTCTCGGTAGCCATTGATGCCACCACTCTCTTTGCTCTATGCTCTGTTGCTGCTGCCATGACCAGTTGCCCTCCGCCATGTACCACTCTGCCTTGGAGCCAGCTGGGTATGGACTGAAACCTCCACTGACTGTGAGCTAAATAATCCTTTCCTTCCTTCATTTCGGGTGTCGGGTATTTGTCCCAGCAACGAGAGAAGAGGAACTGAGACACTCAGCATGCTCAAGGCCAACCAGACTGTACAAAGAGCAGAGTGGCTGCTCCAGCGAGTAGGTTGTTACGAGCAGCACACAAAAGTAACCTAGGAAAAGTCCCTACTCAAAGAATATTGAGAGTGATAACAAAGCAGCTCCTATCTCAAGCCTTCCCAGGAAAAGCCAGACAAAAGTATATGCTAGACAAATGATGAAGAAAACAACAGTGAAATAGAAAGAGTATGTGACTATGAAAAGACAATAATGAATACGTCAGAAAATTCATAAAATCAAGGAGCTCATTGGATTCACAGCTCCAATCTTCTGCTTGGTAGCTTTGCCAAATAGCAACTATATAGTGCAAAATGCACAAATTTCCTTCTAAGAAAACCAGACTTAGTCGGTGGTTGGCCTTGAGCATGATCAAGATATATTCGCTACCCAGAGCTGAAAAAGGTAATGTCCGTACAGGCTTACGCTCACGTGTGCCGGGCACAGTGTAGAAGAGGCATCGTATCGGTACAGCATAACCCAAATACCAGCATGGTAGAGTTATTCTGGCCTCGCCAACAGGCTGGGCTGGAGTGGTGATTCTGGAGAGCGCTACCCGGTGGCGACATTGGTAGAAGGGCATCTCACTTAGGCGTGGCGCTGGCGAATCCTGGGCTAGTGCCCCCGGTGGCCGCAGGCGAGCACTCGTGATCAGCACCACTGTTGCTGTCACTGGAGCCAAGTGCTTGGCATTCACACCACGTGGAGACTGCATAAAGCTATGTCTTATAATTTAGAAACAGGAAGTAGGGGAAACACAAGTGTAGGTTGAATAAACATAAGCATAAAGGATGCCTCTGTTCTAATACCTGTGGTCTATATCATCTATCTTACATGTCTTATGAGGAGAAATAAGGCCAAGCATTTGTAACTATTGGATATACCCTCCCTCCACACGTAGGGGACTGGGATCCAGGAATCCCTCAGCTGCCCAGACCCGCACCTGCTGAAGTCTCCAGTATAAAATGGCATAAGGTTTGCATGGAGCTTAGTACATCTTCCCCTACGATTCACATCATCTATGCACTACTTATCATATCTAAGACACTGTAAATGTGATATAAACAGACATATGAAATTATTTAGGGCTTAATAACAGAAAGGTCTGTACATCTTCAACACAGGCACAAGTTTTTTGATTCTTCCTGTGCAGCTGGCCTGCTTCATGGATGTCGATCTCCCAGGCATGGAGGGCTGATTGAATATTAAAGCCGTATGGCTAGAGTGTCAGCAGTCCTGGCTGTCAGGCCCTAGCTTGCTCTAACAACTAACTATGCCTACCTTGTTACTCTGGTTACTGAGTTTAGAGCCAACTACGTTTTTACACAGCAGAACAATAAAACCCTCTAGCCTTACTGAGGGGTTTTTTGTTGCTGTAACAAAATACTGGATACTCAGAGTTAAAGGAGGAAAGCCTTATTTAGCTCACAGCTTATAGAGGTTTCAGTTCATAGTTGGCTGGCTCCAAGGCAGGGCATCGTGGCAGAGGAGAGACAGTCCTTGGCAGGGCAGGCAGCAGGCAGTGGCAGCAGGCGGCAGCGGCAGCAGTCGTAGCAGCGAGCTTCTCTATCCCTTTTAGTCCATCTGGGCTCTAAGCATTTTGGGTGGTGCCACTTCACCAAGGAGGGGGCTTCTGTCTTCAATAAATCCATTCAACCACACCCAGAACTATGCCAATTAGTGGACTAAATCAGTACCACACACCCTTAATCTCAGTATCACGTACTCTAATCCTACCAGCTCCAAAAGGCCCCACCTATGAGTGCATAAGGCTTTGGGGAAACGTCTAGTCATAAGTATAAAATTAAGAAAGTAGAAAATTGCCCCAGGGTGAGGTCAGGCTGGCCAAAGTTTAGAGTTTTCTTTGTTTCCCACCGCTGCTTCTGCACCAAAAATGGTGCTTCTCTCCTCCATTCCATTTCCTCCTAACTCTGATGCCTCTTTCTTCAAACTTCACCACTGTTTGGTAAATCTACTATGCCAATGCCTAGACTGAAACATTCAGTTATTTGGTCTAATATCAGTCTAAATATTGTTTTTGTGGGTATTTTAAATCAAAATCATTAGACTTTGATTAAAACAGATTGTCCTGTATCATGTAGGTGAGTCTCACCCAAACTGTTAAAAGCCTTGACAGCAAAGACAGAAGGTGCCAGCAAGAGGGAATTCTGTCTCTAGGCTCTCCTCATAGGATCAACTCTGCCCTGCTCTCCAGCCTGCCAATCCACCCTGCGAATTTCAGTCCTGCAGGCCCCAGTAAGAGTGGGCATCAACTCCTTCAGAAGGCTCTCTCCTATGAACCTGCGGGCTGAGGAAGGCAATGGCAGGAACAAGGTTAACCAGGGCTGTAGAAGGAAGCTGCAGATGAAGCAGTAGCTTATATAGCTTAAATAACTTTGGTTTTTCTCAACATGAATTAGGAAGCCCTTGGACATTTTTGAATGGGTATGATGCGATTTGACACATTTTTAAAAATTCCCTCTGTCAGATGATGGAGAGCAAATCACTACTCGAAATCATTTAATTTTTCTGTACTTTATAAAACCAGAAGGCTAAATCTGAGATCCTTTTAGCTTGCATTCAACCTCATGAAATAATAAAACCATGAGTGAAGAAGGTTTTTTGAATCTGTTATTTAATTAAATGTTTTGTGGTTGATGACAAACAATAAATCAATTGCCTGTTACCATCTTTAAAATATAAATGCTTGGCAATACTGAACATATTTTGAGCAGAAAAAAGTGACCTTCAAATTCTCGGATCCTCTTAGCAGCTGTGCCTCCAAGTATTTTGACATATTCCCCACTCGAACTTGGCTCAAAGAATTCCAAGAGGAACAATGGCAGGGATTCAGCAGAGGTAAGATTTACTGTGACTCACACTTGGGCAAAACTAATCAAGTCTTGGCTTGAGAAGTTGGAGCACAATGTATGGAGATGTGTTGTTTTCCTGATGATGCTTGAAAAGGGAACAGGAAACAGGGAAATAGATCTTTTGCAAATGGGAAAAGGGCCAGGAGATGGAGGAGGAGAAGAGAAAAGGGACATAAAAAGAATGGACACAAAAAGACAAAAAGTACCAACTACCCACAGGGACATGGTCATTTTGTGTTGCAAACAATAACGAGAAAAACATAAAGGGCTGGCTTGATAGCTCAGTGGACTAAAGCGCCTGCTTAGGCCAAGTGCAGTGGCCAGGTTAGATCCCTGTTGTGCCGTGCCAGGCCTGCCTGTGGAGGGTGCTGAGATGGTGATTGAGCCTGGGCGTGGCGGCGCGCACCTGTCATCCCAGCACTCGGGAGATTGATAACAGGAGAATCACTGAGTCTGATCTGTGTAGTGAGACCCTGTAGACCCTGTCCTAAAATACGGAAAATAAATACATGTGGAAACTGAGGAAATGAATCTGGAGACAGGGGGACAGAAGAGGAAAAGAAAGGGAATAAAAAGAAGTAAAGGGCCAGGGATATAGCTCAGCAGCCCAAGCACCTGCCTGGCAAGCACTGGGTCCTGAATTCAATCCCTGTAGAAAAAAAAAGAAAGAATTAAAATATGTTAAGTACAATCATTTACTCCTAAAATGATTATAGATATTGTGTACTACAAACATGTACTAACAGAATAATTTATTTTTAAAACTTTTTTTTGTCTTTTTAAAATGTATTTAGTACAGGGCCTACAGGGTCTCACTACACAGATCAGACTCAGAGTGATTCTTCTGTTTTCAGCTTCCCAAGCACTGGGATTACAGGCAGGAGACACCATGCCCAGTCTTAGTTGCAATCTCAGTGCGCCCCATGGTGGGGCCCACAGAGCAAGCACATCAGGGATGAACCCCAAGAATTAATTTATTTTTTAAAAAAGGAAAGAAATCTAACTCTCACTGGCTTAACCAAACCAGTTACTTGAGATATCGAAGATTTTTCTGCATTTGATTGGTTGTTAGTATGAAAATAAGTCCTGTGTATTCCTGAGGGTTCTCCAGAGCAACAGAACCAATAGGACAGACAGCTAACAAATGATCGATGATAGATCTGTTTTAAGGGATTGTCTCATGTGACTGTAGGGGCTGGCAAATATTAAATTTGTGAGGCAGCTTGGCAGATTTGAAATTTAGGAAGAGTTATTTTTTGCAGTCTTGAGTCCAAATGCCAGAGGACAAGATGGAAGTTCAGGCAGGATTTTGGGTTACAACTGTGAGAACTCCTCCTCCAAGAAACCTCAGGCTTTGTTCTTTGGGACTTCAGTGGACTGGACAAGGCTCACCCACACTATGGGGTAATCTGTTTTGCTCAGGTCTATCAATCTGAATATTTTTCATATTTTAAAAACACCCCCACAGCAACGCTTAGATTTGTCTTTTGTCAAACAACTGTGCACCATGACTTAGTCAAGCTGACGTACATTAGCCATTATGTCGTGCTATCATTCAGTTCCAAGTTTCCTCACCTGGCAGGACTCAGTAAATGCTAAGCTCAGTAGTGCTAATTCTCAATCAACACAAATTCCCCCCTTCACCTTCCATCTTACCTTTTCATTGTTCTTCACTCTTGTCCCTGGAAATAAAAAGCAAAAGTGATATTTTAAAGTTCGTTACATAAATGCCCATATAGCCATTTACAAGACTAATATTATTAATAAAGAAATGGTAATTTTTCTTTTACTTCTCTCTGCATCCCTGTGTTATTAATCTAAGATATATTTGAGAATCATTAGAGTAAAATTTCTAGACTTGGTTCATCTGTTGCCACAGATACAATATTGGTGTACTCTCAGAACTCACATGTTAAATCCTCATGGATATATGATGGGATTTAGACGTGGGGTCTGGGGCAGGTAATTAGTCATGGAGGGACAGAGCCTTCAAAATGAGATTAGCAGCCTTATGAAAAGGACCACAGAGATCCTCGTTGCCTCATGCCCACCATGACAGGCTACAGAAAAAAGAAGGCAGACTAAGGACCAGGAAGCTGGCCCCCAATGGACACTGAGTCTCCTGGTGTCTTCACCTTGAGCTCCTCAGTCTCCAGAACTATGAGAAATGAACTGCTTATACACCACTCACTCTTGGGTATTTTGTAAGGCATCTGTTAAATGTGAACAGTAGCCTGATATTGCACAAAAATGTTTCAATAAGTTGGATGTGGGATATTAGAATTGACCAAGTGCATTTTCTTGAGTCTTTTTTTTTTCATTTCCCACAGCCTAGTTTGTCAGAAAAATCTTTCATCGAAGAGGAATGTAGGAGTTCTGCCCTAACACCTTCCACTTTGCTCATCAGTCTTAGCCTGTGCCCCAGGGCTGGGAATCTCTCTGGTTCTAAAGCTGCACTATCAGCCTGGACCCCATCTTAATTCAGTATTCATGACCTATGTTTAACCTAAGGGGTATCCCAGTCTTTAGAGAATTGCTTTTGTTAGATTCCCTCCATCTTAGGCACAGAAGCCCATCTCTGCATTGAAGATGAACAACTGAGCCTCTGTTACCTACTCAGGGTCCATTACTGACCTGGATTTCCAATCCTACTTCACTGGCTCCTGGTAACTGCTGTGAGCCCCCTGGACGTCAGCAGCACACTCCATCACCCAGCCCTTCGCGCACTCTGTTCTTCCCAGGAGACTGGGCTTCTCTCCCACCCTACGCCCACCTGAGCATAGAGGTCCAGTTCTAGGTACCTGCTTCTCCAAACATACCTGTCCCAAAACTTACCCCTGGGTAATCAGGCCTGGGGTTGCAGCCCTATAAACTTCAGATGTAGGACTAGCGATTCCCCTTTCTGCTCTGACAGTCTTTATGATTCTACAAATGCCTCTACTTAATGGTCCTTGACAGCACCTCAGAGAAAATAAAATCACATCGGATCCGGAGTAGATTATTGCTATTCTACCATCCCTGTGCCTAGCTCTCTCCTGATGATAAATTTCTCACCATTCCATTGAAGCAGTGTTTCTCTTTCTTAGAAAATACTTTTTGGTGAGTACTACAGCTATTATCAGTGCAGCCAATGGATCCTAGTCTGATCATTAAGAGGTGTCCGCAAGATTTTTCTTCTGAATTTCTTACATAACACAAATTGAATTTAAACAGAAAGCCTTGCTAACCACCTGCCTCTTGGCCTCAGGAACTTGTCACCAAGCTCTATGGCCAGCACCCAAGCAGACCTCGGGGCCTGGGTCCTTGCTGGTGGCCACGTCCTTGGGCTGGTGTATTTCCTACTCACTTCTGATAAAAGAACATTTTTACACAATGCATTGATTAAAAACATTGTTCCTGAGGCTTAAGTGTAAATAGAGGATTAAGAGCACAACTAATTACATGAAACACAAAACATACTCATAAAGGCATAAGGCATTATAAACAATACACTAAACAAAAATAGGGCTTTCCACCTCAGATCAGAAGAAACAGGTCCTCTTGTCATCTACTTTTGGAAAATAAAGTTCCTAACAAAATTGATTTACTTATTGAGCACTCTTTCTTCTTCTTTTTTTAATCAGAGAATTTCAACAGAGACTGTCTCAGGAAATGTGGTATCTATACCATATGCATAAGCTGAAGCTTAAAAATGATTAATGAGATTGTTTTCCTCTCCTGAACTGAATTAAATAAGAAGCATGATCAAACTACTTGGCTGTACAGAAGTCAATCATTAATATTGCTTTAAAAATTCAACAGGAAACAGCTGAATCAGTCGACATGGGCATCTGCGGCCTCCGCAGAGCCGGGCTTGTCTGTCCCGAGCCCCTTTTGAAGCCATTCCAGTAGCTGCAAGCAAATGGTGACAGGGTAATTGGCACTAACCAAGATAAAGGCTGTGTGTCCTTTGGCTATTATGTTAGCAGCTAAGTACATTGAAATACTATCCGCCAAAAGTATAATTTTCAGAAGGACCATTAGTGATGTAATAAATGTGTGCGCCCTTTAAGTCCTCGGAAGGTTTAGTGTGCTTGTTGGAGGGAAGCTGCCCTTCCTGCGTGCGGAGGGGTCACCTCAGAGGGCCGCGGGAGACCTCTCCGAGCCGCACCCTGCTCCAGCCGCCACGGGGCACCCAGAAACTTCCCGCTAGAAAGGAGAAGGAGGCGGCAGGAGAGGTCGGCTCCAGGGCAGGCCTGCGGGGACCACGCAGCGCGGACCCGGCCACGGACGCGGTGTGGCGCCCGCCCTGGCTGGGGCACACGAGCGCCGAGCGACCCTCCCGCCCCTCCCCCTCTCGCCCGGTATCCTCCCCGGCGCTCCGGGAAGGCCAGCCCCACTCCGAGATTGAGATTGGCTTCTGCCGGGCCCCTTCCCTCCCCCGGGATGCGGCCTCCGGCGCCGGGCCCAGCCGGCTACCCACGCAGCGGGTGCCCAGGGCTCTGCCTGCAAAGCTGGGCTTGCCTCTGGCCACCACCAGGAGCTGCGTGGCACGGCCCCTTCCGCTCCTCTGGTGTCCGCCGACGCCCTCCTTTTCTCCATCCTGCTGTGGCCCATCCTCTCTACTCTCCTCACCCTGCATTCCTGTTCCTACAGGGCCAGGTCCCCTCTGCACGGAGCCCTCCCTGCACACACCGTGGAGATGGGCAGGAGAAACCTGCATGGACCGTCTAGGATAAAACTTGACTATGTGCCTCTTTCCCCTTTCCACACCTGCCTCTGCCTGCCTGCCTGCCTGCCTGCCTGCCTGCCTGCCTGCCTGCCTGCCTGCCTCCCTTTCTGTCTCTATGTCTATGTTTTGTCTTCTGTCTGTCTCTCTGTGTGTTTTTCTGTCTCTCTCTCTCTCTCTCTCTCTCTCTCTCTCTCTCTCTCTCTCATCTGTAGTACCAAACCACTTCACGTGCCCAGTCATGCCCTGTGCTTCCAGTGCTCCTCTGCCTGGAATTCCTTCCCTTCGTCCGGGTTTCTCTCTTCTTTCCTGGCATCTCCGACTCATCCTGCATTTCTGAAGTCAGTCTGCTTCCTGGTAAGGCCTCCTGTAATTCTCCCCCAAACTTTTGTGTGTGTACATGACACTTAGTGTGACTGCTCTTAGCACACTTGCAGCCTCAGGAACAAAGACTTGAACACAACGGATGCCCAGTAAGTATTTGTTGCGCGAGCAAGTTTTGTGTGAATACAAGGTGTGATAGAAACATCTAATGAATGCTTACCTGCAGTTTTATTACAGTAAAAGACACACTGCCATGAAGCGTCCCTCCGAATCCTCCCCCTTGCTTTGAACACACAAATCCCATCACTCTTGCCACTTTCTGGAGCAGCTCTGGAGTCTTCTTTTTAAGTCTTTCTTTGTAGCTGCCTTAATGTCTGGAATTGATTTAAAACAATCCCAGAATTGTTTGACGAGATTTACAGAAATCTCTGTCAAATAAAACCTTCATGGTGTCTCATAGAACTCATTCACCGGATCTGTCACTGTGTGACTTCGGTTCTTCCCCAAAGCCAAAATGACCATGAAAGGTACATGCTTGGAACTGATGCAGGACACGAGGCAGCCAGGACAGCACAGCTAGAGGTGCTGGATGACCACATCTTTGGCATTTACAGTAACCAGCCTGACAGTGCTGGCCACCCACTGAGTGTGACAGGTGCTGCATTCAACTACTACAGGGCCTGCAACCTTCAGCGTATTTCAAGCATTCAGAAATATAAAGTGAACTATTAGTAAAATCTCAGTGATACGCTAGTGAACTTTTAGAGAGCTGATTTGATTGTGCTGAGCAATGACTTCAGCAAGTAGACACGAATAGGGAAAAGGCCATATTGGTAACAGCAAATGACAAATAGTAAAGATGACTTACTTTGAGGTTGCGAAGTGGGAGGGGGCTCTTTGTAGTGACTGATGGCCCCGAAATTCACGCATGGTCAATCCATCTTGAATGTGAGCTGCAGAGCTCCCCTCTGCTCTCCGATCCTGGCTTCACTGCAGACTTGATTTCATTACCTCTTGAACCAAGGCTAAGGGTCAGCTAGCTTCTCAGACAATGGAAATGGACTCTGCTCACCTAAGCAATATTTTAGTTCACAGCTTTCGGGGGGACGAGCTTCTGCATGGCCTTCTTTTCTACAGATTTCTGAGGGTTCTAAGGGTTAGAGACCAAAGGTCCTACTTATTTTAATAATTAATAGTGTCCAACTTACAGGTCAGATAAAACTAATAGAGGCTATAAGAAGCCCATTTTTAGCTAGTATATTAGAAATATTGAACAGTAATAAAATTATAGAGAACTATAATTTTAGTAAGTTTTTTTTTTTAATTGAAGTAAGCAGTACCTTGAATATGCACACCAGGACACCTGCAGAAAACTATCGCAGCTTCCTAACACCAGCATGAAGAACCATCCCTTTCTGTGCCTGGGCTCCTAGCCCAGCAGGGCCACTTGGGCACTAATGGCAGGACAAATGTTTGTCTTCTCTCTATATATTGAACCTGCCTAACTAGTTTGAGTCTCATCTACCCAAGGAAGTTGCTTCCCTCCAGAATTCCTTTATTCATTCACTCATCAAATGAATGAACGGCCTCCACACTTGGTGACAGGCCCTCCCTCAGGGGCTAAGGACTCAGCACAGGGAAGGCCCTGCCCATCTCTCCAGTTCCCTCACCCTCTGTCTCTTCCCCAGTGAAGATGGGCACTTTGAACATTCCATTCTATTTTGTAGCTCACAAGTGCACCAGACTGGTGGCTAACAGAGACAGCCACCCTCCCCCCAGAGACAGTGTCATGACTCAGCCCCCTCCATGGATCCCCACCAAGGGACTGGGCAGGACAACTCCAGTGCTGGTCTTAGAAGAGGCCTGGAGAAGTCACTGGCCTCCTGATGAGGCGGACAATAGTATGAGGGACACTTCCAGAGGGACATCCTAGAAAAGCAGACGGGATAGGCAAGGGGAGGAGTGTACAGCAGCTTCCTGCCTATCAGCCTGGTCCCTGTGGAGGGTCAGATAGAAACTACTACACAGTCGGAGAGGGACTGGGTTACCAGAGCAGTCAGCACAAAAATAAAGGCGTCAGAACTGTGGCTGGTACACTAGAAGAAGGCCAGGCCTCAAGACAGAGATCCAGTGGCCTGGCTTGTACGCCACCCAAAGGACAAGTAGTGACCTGGAATCATCTGTAGTTAGCGTTTCCTGGTCCAGAAAGTCAAGATGGAGTTCAGTCGTCCAGGTGGGTGACCAGGGCATCCAGACCCACCCTGTCCCCAAAGTGCCTCTGCTTTTCCAGGTACCTGGCTACATGAGCCGCTTCCCCGTTACACCAGTATTAGCTAAGCGGCTCTTAGAGGAGGATGGCAGTTTAACCCACATTGTTACTTTGCTGTGTAAATTACCCTTGGTGGCTGCCCACTTGGGACCCTTCCTGTCTCTCAGAAACTGTTTCTATTCTCCAATAAACCTTTCCTACTCTCTACCTTTTTTGTCCTTTGGGATTCATTCTCAGATTTCAGAGGCCATGAACTCAGCATATCAGACACCTAGAAGGTTGGGAGCTACATTTCTCCTGTGTTGTGGAAAAGGCTGGAGCTTCAGGGAGCCCAAGCCAGGAGGGGTGGTCACCCTGCAGCCAGGACTGTGCCTTCGCAGTCACCACCCAGCCGCCCCGACTCCTAGTTCTCTGCATGCTTATGACCAGTGTCCACCACTAGCCATGCATCCTAAGGGCTGATGTGGTCTATGAGATTCGAATCTATGCGTATTTATCAATCGAGGTACAATCTCCAGAGTTGGAGTTTATAGACTTAAGTAGCGTTCAAAATAACATACGAAAAAAAGCCATGGTTGCAAGAATGCTTTGGGGAGGGGGGTTCTGAACTCATTTATCAAGTGCAAGAATAAAAATTTTACTTGGAAGAGCCTCTGATCCGATTTCTTTCCCGTCGCCTGCCGTGCAAGCAAGGCCGAGGACCGGGGGCTCTGAGGGCTCAGGCGGCTCTGCCCAGCGCAGCTGGTAAGCTCTCAGTGCACACTGGCCTGGGAATTCCCCAGGAGAAGCTCCGTTTCATGATGAGGCTAGAGTAATCTATTCTTTAGTAGAAGTGACCTCTGTTCTCATGGCCTGGTAACTGAGCAGTTTCATATGATTTGAAGTCTTCTTTGAGATCAGAAAACTCTCTCATAGATCTTTTCTGAGGATCAGGGCAATAAGCAACCTGGGGTTCTCTGATCTTCAAAGGAAACTATAAATAATGACTCCAGGGTCACTGAAAAAAAATTGTGCAAGCTGCAAAAGTCAGATTCATGCTTCATCTTATTGGTACTGTTTTCTAAAATTCAAGAGAATGACATTTTAAAAAATGATGTTTGTTTTCAAAAAGAAATTTAAGAAAAAGCATATGTCGATTTAACAGAATAGAAGGCAGTATCGCTTCCTTCCGGGAAATAAAAGGTAGAGAATACTAGCAACAGATTTTATTTTAAAGCGCATGACATTACAGGGGAGGGTTCTCTTGCTCTTATGGGGGTTTGACAACAGTGGCTGCGGGTTACAGAGCGCATGCCCCGCGCCTGGCTCTGTGCTGAGTTCTGTGCACAGCATGGCAGAATCGGGGAGCATGTGTGCCCGGGGTGAAGTGCCAGGCCTAGACACGCTACGTGACCTCAACAAAATCACCGACCTTTCTGTGCGCTTGCTTATTTGGAAAGTAAAGGCAATAGTAGTATTGACATGACAGGATTATCGGAGGATTAAATACGTAGCATGCCATAGGCACTCAGCACATACCAGCAATAGCTGCTATTTCACTAAATGCATGTAATCAAGTGTTGCCTTGCTCCCTGCCCCCCTTTAAAAAGACAGACTCTAAGTGCAGAAAGTTAGGCTCTTCACCAGGCTCAACCTTCAGATCAAGACCAGCACTGTTTGGCTCCTCAGCTCCATCTATGCCTTTGCCCGCTGCAGAACACTATATTTGTCAATGCAGTGGAGAATTTCAAATTCTTTTTAGATGTGGGTAGAGGACAAATGAGCCAGTTACATGCCCCTGAAATTAGTGCTGCTTCCCAGTAAACAAGCATGGCAGTGGTCAAATTCCCCACTGACAGGTGCATAGGAACTCTGGATGAGTGTCCATTGTATGCGCATTTTTGGTTCACCTCTTCAGTCACAAGAAAGATTTAAACATAAAGTGATACAGTTTGAAATTTGCACTAAAACAACAATAAAAAGCCTCAGAGTATTTCCTTATAACTACCAATGTCTGTAGTTGATTCTCTACTTCTTTTTCTTGATGGGGGAGATTATTTCATATTTCCCCAAGAGATAAATGTTATTACTAAATGTATGTGTGCTCTATAGTCTGGTTTTCTAGTTAAGAAATCTATCTCTATGTTGTTCTTGATGGTTTAATGTAGAGCCAGGAGCATGTCTTTGACTGCCTGCTACATGGCTGGGCATGCGGTCAGTGCACAGAACACAATAAGTAATAATCACAATAAACATGCCGGGAACTGGTATAGGAGTTGCCTAGATTGATAGATCTCATTTGCTGTCCTACACCGCTCAACGCCAGTGGAAATTGCAGTTTGTTTGTAAAGAGATCTCATTTATTTAACTGCAATGCTTAAATATTTTTCTTTCCTTTTGTGATTTATGTGTG
Source organism: Octodon degus (assembly GCF_000260255.1). NCBI lineage: Eukaryota > Metazoa > Chordata > Mammalia > Rodentia > Octodontidae > Octodon > Octodon degus. The sequence goes on from NW_004524724.1 coordinate 3,565,327, forward strand.
TCCTTCAAATTTGTTTTCCTTTTTTAAAAAACATAATATTCCTTGGAGAGAGAATTACAAGAGCCCTGTTTGGAAGCTTGCCAAGTAGAAAATTCCATGTTGTCAATTTTCTTACAAATAAAAGGTGACACTTGGAGTGGTAGTCTTACATTCCCAGCCTGATCTCGCAGCGGTGAGCATCGCAAATGCTACTACGCGAGCAGGGGCTATCCTGGGTTGTGGTGAGTTTTTACTGGTGACGAGATTAAAGCATAAACCACTGTGCAAGACTACAAATAAGCGAGAAAGAGAAGTTCAAAATCAAAAATATTTAGATGATTTGACAGCATGTCTCCGTAGAGTGGACGGGTATGGTCCTCTTCAAAATCTGTCAAGGGAATCAGAAGAAGTGCATATACTTCTCTAACTCCATCACACATTCTTGAGAAGTTTATGAGCAGGTTGGAAAAGAACTAAGAATAAATTCAAAGCGTCTTCTTAAGTTTTCCTTAATAATCTTCTACCTGTTATAGGTACATGAACACAAAATGTACATACAATCTCAGAAGGTATGAGACCATTGAAACTCTGTCTATGGACCTGAGGAGACCCAGATTAAGAAGCACATGGGTCCTGGGAGCTGGATTTATATTTATAGGCTGCAGGTAAGAACACTGTTCAAGCAAAATTAGTAGTGCACCGTGACAGGTTCGAACTATTGGAGAGCTATAGTTCTAGTAGATTCATGTGAGCTCTTCCTCATATGAATTCCTTGGTACAACCTCCTAGATAGCCAAATGTGCAGGTTGGGTGACAAAAGGGTAACTATTCTATGTCTTGTTGCTTGCCAGTGTCTGATGTTCCACTATGATTCATTCTCTGGCAGAAACACGTCCCATTATGAAACACACCCTTGGATTTTATTAGATCCTTTCCAATGACACCAAATTTGTGGTTTTGGAAGGTGTTAAGATAGCTTCCTAGAACAACATTTTCCAAAGTTTTACAAACTCAGTATCCCTTCTCTGAAATGCTTGGACTTGGAAGCATTCAAATTTCAGAGGTTTTTGGACTTAGAAAGGGCACTTCCACCCTGCATCCTTAATCTAAAATCTGAAACTCTAAGCCTCGGTTTTCAATGTTTTGGCACATTTCGGATTCCAGCTGAGGGATGCTCAGTCTCTATTTAGTGGTGGTGTCCCTAAAGCTGCACCAGCAGGTTCATGAGGTCCTCCCTTTGCCAACAGATACACTCATTTGAGTCTGAATTTTCTTTGTATACATCAATTAAAACAGCATATTGCAAGAGACTGCTTGCACGAGCATCTAGAGAATCCAAGGTCTTCCAGTAAGCCAGGCACTGAGCCTTACCGACAGGGAAAGCAATGCCTGTCTTTTTACTAAACTCTTTGTTTTAGACAATAGTAGTATACATTTACAATGCTTTTCCATTTTAACAGAACTTACAAATATTCAAGAATTCTGTTTTAATTCATAAATAGCAACTATCAACAGATATGGCCCACCTAAATGAAATCTCTTTGGAGACCTCACTAAATTTCAGTAGTGAAAGGGCCCAGCTACTTAAGAGTTTGAGAGCCTGACAAGTCCGAGACACATCGGGAATAAGTTCGAGGACACAAGGGACTGAGGAGGGCTGTGTGTCTCCTCTCGGAGACAGAGGACCTTCAGCGGTACCAAGTATATACCAAGCGGGCTGCAGTCAACCTGCTAGTTTATTTTGCTTGTGTTTGGCCTAAAACACAGCTGTCACAGCAGCACGATTTAGGGAAACAGATCCAAAGAGTCGCGACATGTAGAATCCTCACAGGAGAAAATGACACCTGCAGGTTGTTGAGTGAAGACCAGAACACTGAAGCTGCTGCTTTTTCTCCAAAGCGACTGGAAAAATTTTAGAACTTCTGCTTTCCTCTCCTTGTGCCAGATGATGCAAGATTTGTTGAATGTTGTAAAATTTTTAATAAAGTTTGGCTTTTATATTCTGAAATACTGTTTCAGATTTTTTAAAAAAAAAATCTTACAGCGGACAAGTCAGCAGGAGCTGGAGGGAAAGCGTAGAGTACCCCAAGAAGTCTGGCTTAGAACTGAACATTTTCTCACTCTGCGCAGAGCACCGCGCTGTAGTTTTCTCCCGTAGAGGGAAAACCTGGACTTGGTAAGGACGGAGACCCAGCTGTTCCATCTTCTGGATGATTTAACCTCTTTGGGCCTCGCTTTAGCTGTAAAACTCAGCATCACTGTGTGTCTCAAAGGCTGTTAGAGATAGGGTAGAGAGGGGCCCCGCCGGGTCCCGCAGCACTGGGGGAGGCTGAGGCAGGAGGGCTGCAAGTTGGAGCCCACCCTAGACAACTTGAAACCTGTCTCAGAAAGAAAACAAGGACAGGGGTGTAACTCAGTGCAAAGGCCCTGCAATCCCAGTACCGAGAAAATCATGACGGCAAGCGGAAGGTAAGCGCACACGCGTTAGGCGTGAAGGTCCCGGGACCGAGGGCCGGGCCTACGGGAATCAGGCTCGCGGGTGACCCGCCGGCTCCTCGCGCCCCGCGTGGCTCATCGCGCGCTCGCGCATCGATTGGCGCAGCCTGGCGCGGCCGTCGGGCAGGCGGGCGCGGGATCGCCGAGCGCGCGATGAGCGAGC
>NW_004524724.1:3568469-3590909 GCF_000260255.1 Octodon degus
CCCCCGGGTCGGAATCCGCGGCGGAGCCGGGACCCCGCCGGCCCGAGGACACCCGGACCTCTGCTCGGCGGGCCCCGCTGTGCTCTGGGGCGGTGGGGAGAAGTTACGGTGCCGGGCGCGCTCGCCGCGGGGAAGTCTGCGCCCCTCCGCGGGCGTCCTGGGGCGTCCTGGGGCGTCCTGGGGCGGGGGACGCCCGCGACGGCCCGGGAGCCGCGTCGCCTGCGAGCCGCGGCCGGCGCGCGTGGTGCGGCAGGGACTGAACCGGGGCGACGGCGAGCCCCCCTTGTGTTCGCGAGATGCTGCTCCCGGACCCCAGCGACGCGCGAGTTTTGTTCGGGGAACGGGGTGGCGCGGGCCACTTCGGATGGAGTGCTGGCTGCCCTTGTGTGGGGCCAGAAGCCCCAGCGCGTGGCTTCGGATTGTTAGTTGCATCAAGTGGTTGTGATCCCTGCTTGCCTGATGACTTGTGGGTTTAGGTCTACACCGGAGATCGATAAGCCATTATGTCGCTTCTCCCAGCTGGAAGGTGGGTATGGTTCTGCCCTGGGCCGGAGTAATGGACTTGCAGAGAAGAGAAAGGAAGAGGAATCCTTCATCTAGGGTGGTTAGAAATGGCCTGCGCTATAGTCAGAATTAAATTTCTGTGGTGTCTGATCAAACTAGATAAGTGGGCTCTGCCTTGAATTAAACCGGGGTCATTAGTGTTTGAACTACAAGTCTTTTGCTCGAGGGACAAGAGGCTCTGAACCCTGTAATTTGTCTTGTGCATCTGTTTTTGTACTTGTACACAAAGTGATTGTTAGGGGCTTCTCGGAGGTTTTCTTTTGATACTTTGTTGTGAGGAATTGTTAGTAGTCAAAGATTTACACTCCTTTGTTTCCAACTGTATGGAACCAGATGATAAAACGAACAGATGGTTATGTCAAAGGTTGATGTCTCAAGCCATAGTGAGTTTCAGAAAGGCAGGTAATGACCCAGGTAGAACTTTAAGCTTTGTCTGCAGAGAGGTAAAATGAACCCCTGGCACTGCAGCTGGGGAGATGCTCCGTAGAAGGTGTGCTTGTGTGTGTCTGTCTTGGTGGACAAAGCAGGGCATGTGCTAGTGGGATTTATGCAACTGGAATAGGATGTAGTTGTGATGTGTTGTGGATGCAACTAAGGAAGCTGTCACCTGAGCCCTTGGTGGCAGGTACTAGCTGTAATTTAGGGAACACTCAAACGTGTTTGTTTTTAAACTTACTTCAAATATAATTAAAAAGCTCCATTAAAACAACAGAGTACTCAAGATAACTCTTAATAGACCCAGTGGCCAGTATTAGAAAATTCCAGTACTGGTTTTTTTACACAGTGATTCTTATCTATAATATGCAACATTTAGCTTTTCCAATTAGTGCCTTGAATCTTTGAAACAGTTCACTCATCTTTAAAAAGTTCTTGGTGTTGCAGTGCTCACATGACCATTTTTGACAGGACTATGATGTATAGTTATTATAATTGCACAATACCTTTCTGGATGCCAAGTTCTTATTTGATGCTCTAAATTGCATGAAATCGCAGTTTAAATTTTATAATGGCCTACACAGAGTTAATGTCTTCTGGAAGTAATTGTTGTGGGACCAGCAGCTGTCTTTCAAGGGCTGCCGTATCCTAACTGAATTTGTCTAAAGGAGGAGCGAGGAGAGGTTGACTTCAACCTTCTCCGCAGAATGTAGGGTTGGGAGAAGCCCAGGTGGGGTCCCTGAGGATTGTCCTGGGCCTGCTCTAAAGGGGAAAGTACCTGGATTTGCAAATAGGGATGTTTGCAAAATCTTTGCTTATGTCTCAAATGCCATTTTCATTCTGCTATTTCCGTTGCTTTATCCTTCAGCTTGTCTTGGTCTTCCAAGTGAGTATTCACCATCTTCCACTCAAACCTGCCTTTAGCATACATTTTGCATTGCTTTAGCATCTTCATAGAGAATAAAATAAAGTGTGTGATATAAACCCTTACTACCTGTAGTGCCTCTGCTGTTTTTGTTCTGCTCATTCTCCCTCTGGCTCATCTTTTCTTCCTTGCTGGTGTGGCCTTACTCATTTTGAGCCTGTTAGCAGATTATAATCCTTAGTTTGATGAATTTTGGCCTACATGCGACCTTAAAGTGTATTTCAGAGGAGTAGCCTCGAAGAGTTGCCATGGTGTTGGCATGGTTAGTTTGTGATATTGGCTGCTAGAGCATTCCTTAGCCATAGCTTACAGATGGTCTGTGATAAAATTCATCTCTAAACTGGTTTTCAGTGTTTACAGCCCCAAGTGTTTATGGCGCATGTACTATTCTAAATGTTGGAGGAGCATATAACATTCCTTGTGCTCTTGTACTTACAAGCTAATGGACAAAACATTTCCCAAGGATTGTATGAAACATTCAGCAGCACTTAAAAATTTTTTCAGCTTAAGAATGGACTAGAAGGGGCCCTGCCCTTTAGCTCAGTTCTTTAAGTGGCTGCTTCAACAAAGCAGTCAAGCTCAGGTTGCTGTGGTTCGATCCCCACAACTCAAGCCAGCCAAACCTGCCCTGAAGGCATTTGGAGAAAAAAAAAATCAGGGCTGAGGAGATAGCTCAGTAGAGTAAGTGCTTGCCTGGCAAGCGCAAGAGCCTGAGTTCAATCCCTGGTTCAAAAAAAAAAAAAAAAAAAAAAAGAATGGACTAGAAGCTGAGTGTGGTGACTTATGCCTGTAATTCCAGCATTCTGGAGGCTACGGCAAGAGGATTGTATGAGTTGGAGGTCAACCCAGACAAGATAAGTTTAACACCTGCTTGCACTACATAGCAAGACCATCTCAAAAAAGAAAAGAAAAAAAGAAAGAAAAAAAAAGTTGTAGAAATAACTGCAACATGGAACATTAAAAAAGCTGGATGCCAGTTTCTTCTAAACAAGTCAAGCTTGATCATATAAACCATGTTCAATGAAACAGTGAATTCACAGAAACCCTTACTGGAGTTCATAATTCAATTGTATCCATATTCAGGGAGAACGAAGGTGAGCAGTGCATTCCACAAAAGCTCTAGGTGGTGATCAGGTAGAAGGTACTGACATGACCACTTTTATGGCCAGCTGTATTATGGGAAGAGTAAGTATGGAGATTTGAGTGATGTATTTGACAAGTGATTTTAAAAGTAAAATTTAGAAAGTAAAGTCTTTGAAGAAAGTGTAAGAGGGATGTTAGACTGAAAATTGAGCAGCAGTTAAAATGTTAAGACTTGTTTTCATTGAGTGGGAAATTTAAAGCTTATCAGGAAATAAAGAGAACCTGGAGCTTTGTGTCTCTGATTGGAGTTGTTTTTGTTATAACTTTTTGTTGTTGTTGTTTTTAAATTTGATCAGTGATATTAACAATTTAATTAAAATTAAGTAAATATATTAACTGTAGGTGAGATCTGTACAGATTTAAGTAGTAAAATGTTTTGACTTTAGATTTTTTTTTTTTTTTAAACTGGGGATTGAGCTCACGACCCTGCGCTTGCCAGGCAAGTGCTTATTCTACTGAGCTATCCCCCAGGAATAGCTATGGATAGTTATGGGGACGAGCGACACTGGCCTTACTCAGTGCCAGTTTGCAGTCGCTCTCCAGCAGTCTCCTAACGTACTGACACCTTTCCAATGGGAAAGAAAACTTGAAGTTCAGAGAATGGCCTGAGATCAAACAGGAGTCAGTGATAGAGTCAGGATTGCAGCCTAATCCTGTTTCTTCATTCATTAATCCATTCAATAAATATTTACTGAGCAATCAATAGCTTATGTCTGGTACTGTGTTCAATATAGAAACCTGACAGACATCATTTATGCCCTCCTGGAGCTTACAGTCTAGCTCATGAGCTGTGAGGTCTTCCTCAGAAACAAAGGGGAGAGACAGGAAAATAAGAGTGGTTAGGAGATGATTTCTTTGACGGGCAGTATTTATAAGACCAAAGGGATAGCTACCCAGGGGAGGGTCAGATCAAAGAGAACTTTGCATGTGGTAGCAACTTATGAAAGGCCAGGAATCAGCAAGGAGCTGGACTTAAAGTCACCATGTCGCAGTAAGTTAAAATCACTGTAGCTGGAGTAGGGTAGTCCATAGACCAACCTGGTGAGCGAGGTTAGCATGGTATGCAGGGCTCAAGGGCTTTGGAAACTAGGGCAGTTTGGGGTTTTAAGTGGTAACTGTGAAGAGGTTCAAGTGGCATTGCTATTAACAGTCACTTTTGCTACTTTGTGGAGTATTGTGAAGTAGGCAGGACTACACTGGGATGGTAGTCAGGAGACTGGCCGGAACCCAGGTGAGAGGAGCTCAGTCAACCAAGGCAGTAGGAATGGCCCTAGGTGGAATCAAAACCGGCCTTCTTGTCCTAGGAGGGATGGAGAAAACATTGGTGTGACTGTCACTTCCATCTGAGGGTTTGAGGGAGAGAGCTGGAGACTATATCAAGCTGCTCTTATTTTCTCAGTCATGATATGAAAAAGAATGGAGAGGAAAAGGTAGAGGTTGACAGTGATGGTTTTTTTCTTTTCTTTTTCACTACTGGTATTGAATCCAGCGACTGCTGAGCTACATCCCTATCCCTTTTTATTTTGTTTTGAAACAGTCCTGCTAAGTTGCCCCGACTGTCCTTGAACCTGCCCCAGCCTCCCAAATAGCTGGAATTACAGAAGTGTACAACCACATTTAGAACATATTTGACTCTTAGGAAGTTAAATTTGTGTTCCTTAACCTTGAGAAGACTTAGAACACTCAATGTACAAAGAGATCTTGTGAGTGGGTGGACAGCAAATGAGGTAAAGGAGCTGAGAGATTGGGGTGGGGAATTAAGCAGGGCTCTGTGGAAGACTAGTGGGGCTAGTGTTGCTGTCCTGTGACTTAAGTGCAGAAGAAAACCTAGTTTTCTAAAGGATTTTTGGCAAGAAGTAGGGTGGGGGAGTAGGCACGGGACAAAGCTAGGTTTTAAATACCTCTGTTGCCCAAGTCAAATGCTTTAAGTTATCAATAAAATTGCTGTATGTCTTTGGAAGAGGCAAGACTGTATTAGTAGATTCATGAATTTCAGAACATATTTGGAAGAATAGGTGACCTTTTATGTTTTTTCTGGATTGTATGGCTTATTTAAAGAAGCTATAACTTTAGAAGGTTCTAAAATATAAAAGTAAGTAAATCTGTCAGGACAGTTTTCTAGTTTTCCTCTTAAATGTTTAATCACTGACTGCTCTACTAGTGTTCAGTGTAAAGAGGGAAATTATTTTACACTAATGTTCTTACCATCAAAGGAGACTAACTTGATACTCACCTTTAATTTACTTATATTTTGGTTTTTAGGGAAATGAAAAATGGTGCTAATCTTTTAGTATTAGAATGAAATGGAGCATAGTAAGATGTTTGGTGTTTGGAAATTGCCTTTTCAAATATGAAGAGAAGGGTAAGCATTTTATTAGATAACTTCATTAATAGTTAAAGTATCTTTTAGGTTTTAAGTGTCTGGTAAGGAGAAAATAAAAGATGAATCTTTATATTTGATGTATTCTGCAGTATTATTCAGTTTCTTGAAATTGTTACTGCCTGTTCTCATGACACTAAAACTTTTTACTGACAGGATACAGATCTTCGCAAAAATAAATGCAATGGTCAGTCCTCAAAATGAATGTGAAGTAGATATTTACACTGTTATTAGAAGAAAGGAAGGCCTTGTGAATGTTTCGCTGGAGACTCATGGCTCTTATGCTGCTGTGTTTGAGCACAGCGCTTCTTCTCCTCCTGCATTGCTGTGACATCCCTGACTAAACTTGAATCTGGCCTGGCTCTGGGTCATCAGGTCACCCCAAGAGCAGCGGGGTGACGTCTCTGAGATATAGATCTGCCTGTGTAAAAACTCCACAGTTGTCCCTTTTCCCAAAATACACCTGCACCTCCTGGGAGCCCTCCTACTGGCTAGCGGTTCCCGTTGCACTGTTCCCCATCACTCCCTGGCCCTGCCCTGCATCTCCCTCCTGGAATCCCTGTCCTCCTGCTCTCCAGCCTCCTGGTCCTGCACTCAGTCTCTTCTGTCCCTCTGCCTGCTGTTTCCCTTCCTCCACCACTCTCTTCACAGGCTGACTCCTGCTTGTTCTTTAAACACTACCACCTTTGGGGAGCTTTCCTTGGCTCCTCAAAATGAAGAGCCCTTCTTATGTAGAAGTCTCAAATGTGAGTCACGTAGTTTTAAATGTTCAGTAGCCATGCTTAAAAAAAGGCGAACTGATGTTTAAATATATTTAACCCAATATATTTAAAATACTGTTTCAGTATATTCAATAAAAGCAATAAACAAGACAATCAATAAAAATAATGTAATGAGATATTCTGAATTAGGTTTTTCATTGAGTCTTCACAATGCAGTATAAATTTTAAATTTATAGCTGATCTCGGTTTAGCTACCCTGTGTTTCAAATGCTCCGTAGCCACTCTGAGAAATAAGGCCTATTAAGGCTGGATATAATCATGCCCTGTAGCCCAGCAGTTGTCCTCCTACATCTGAACTCATCAAAAGTAGGCACATATTTTATATACCAAAGTCATGTACAGACTACTCGCGCCTTGCTTGTTCCCACCTAGACTAGAGTCTGTCCTGTGCATCAGCATAAAATGGATGAGTAAACTGGTAAATGATTGTAAGGGTATGTGGTCCAGCAGCAGCTCCCAGACTTATAGGTCTCAGACTTCTGCAATTTTGGGGGACTTCAAAGAATATTTTTAAATGAGATGGATGTACACTTTAAATGATACTAGAAGTAAAATAGAAAAATTGTTAAAATATTAGTCCATTTACACTGATGAGAAACCCATTACATAGTAACATAAACAATATGCTAAATAATAATGTATAAAATGACAGTTTATTGTTTAAACCAGAAAAGTCTGGGAAGAGTAGAATCATTTTATGCTGAGGCAAATTATTGTAGAGATAGAATGACGTATAGCCAGATAGTACAGTACTTGCTGAGTGAAAGAATTTATAACTGGAAGACATTATACTCATGTGATTCATATATTGACCCTTTTTAGCATGCTTGAAAATACCATACCAAGTTGATAACGATCCATTTTAGTCTACTGGAATACATTTACTAGCTTTTTTTTTAGATTTTGCATTTGTATGTATGAGATCCGGTCTGTAGTTAGTCTTTACTTCCTCCTTCCCTCTATCCCTTTTCTTTTTTCTGTCCTGTAACTTAACCTTTTCTCTGATTTTTATATCTGTTCATTCTTTTAAACCTACCTGGAATCTTTTGTTGATGATTTCAGTGGTCAGCAAGCATCATAAACACGTTTAGTGTCCCGTTGTGATTATTTTGGTTTTTAAGATTAGGGGAGAAAGGTGAGGATAGAGCTCAGTGACACAGCAGCTGCTTTGCAAGCGTGAGGTCCTGAGTTCAGTTCCCAGGACCAAAAAAAGATAAGGTTAGGAAAGGAGACTTGTATTTAATGACATCCTACACTGGCACTATGATAGGAAAGGAAAAACTGTAGTTTATGTTTGTAAGAGCCAATGAGAAAAATGTTTCCATTCCTGATGTGGTTAACTTTTATTTTGCCAAGCATGATAGAGATGAGCTTATAGGAAAGTAGATGCCCTCTTGTCAGTAGGCCTCAGGACTGAAGAAGTCCATAAGGAACCTTAGTGGGGATGGGTTAGGCCCAGGAGTCGTGAGCTCACTTCGAAAGGAAGATGGAGGTGTTAAGTTTCAGTTGAGAAAACTTCCAGTTTTTTCCCTAGCATTGTTACAGAAGTTTCTTTGAGCATCAAATAAAATGGTTGATGCAGATGAATGTAGATGAAATTGCATAGTTTAAACTGCCTAAGGTGCAACTCCACATTACTCTTTCCACTGAACTCAAGTAAGGGGCTGATTGTTTGATTTTTAAAAAACATATTTATTGATACATAATTGTACATATTTATGGGGTACAGTGTGGCCATTTGGTACATATATACAGTGTGTAATGATAAAATGAGGCCCCTAGCATTTTTATCTCCTTACACATATATCATTTCTCTATACTGAAAACCTTTGAGTTCCTTTCTTGTAGTTGTTTATAAACTACAGAAAAATTGAGCAAATGATGCTCACCTATAGAACCTTAGAACTTTACTCCTGTCTGATTTCCTGTGTATCTTGGTGCCTGTTACCTAACCTTCTAGTCAGCATTTCCAGTCCTGAGTCCACTAGCAGCTTGCCTTTTTTTCTTAATGAAATAATACAAATACTTTAAAAGAAGTTTGGTTACTTATATACATTAACTATATTATGTATTTTATATGCAGCCCAGACAGTTGTTCGGTCGGTGTAGTCTAGGCAAGCCAAGAAGTGGGGCATTTAGGGGCTTGGTCTGATGGCATGTACTCTGCTGGAGCAGAGCGGATCAGGGTTACAGTGCATGATTACCCCTGCATTTTGTCATTTTATTTTGCTTTTCATTCCCAAGTAGAGAGTTAACTACAATAAGTGATACATTTCTTAAAGGTTTGTTAGAATTCTAAAAAAAACTAGAGTAGGTGTGTGATGCCTGTGGAAGAATAACTACTTTTTTCAGTTTCTTGAGTCAATTTTGATCATTTATATTTTCCTAAAATATTGTTATTTGATCAACATTTTCATATTTGTTTTAAAGTTATAAATAATATTCTCTTAAAAATGTTTTGTATTCCTGTGATTATATCACTCTTATTGTCTTAACCATCTGTGTTGTTTCTGTCGTTCCTTTCTTGAACAGATTGACCATGTTTCTCTGATTTACGTTTTCTGGGAGAATTAGGTTTTGGCTTGGTTTAATGATATACTGATTTCCTTGTTTTTTACTTTATTACTATTTTTGTTTATTTTATTGGGTTTCTAGCTTTTAAGGTTATTTTTTAATTTAAAAAAATTTATTTAAAAAATTATGGCATGACATTGACTTTTTCCCTTTTGGTCTAAAGTCTACATAGCTGTCATCAAATTTGAGGATACAAAACAGTTTTATCACCCCAGAAATCTCTTTTCTGCTTTTCCTTTATAATCTCACCCTCTACTTACCGATAACAATCCCTGCTGATGACTGATGTGCTTATTACCACAGTTGATCTTTCTGGTAAGGCCATGTAAGTGGGCCTGTACACTGAATCACCTTTGGAGACTTGCTGCTGCTTCTCAGTGCAGTGTCTTGGTAAGGCATGAATCAGTATTTCACTGATTTTTTTTTTTTTTTAACCAGTGAGCAGAATGCCATTGTGTGAATATGCTGAGGTTTTACCAATTCACTGGTTAAAGGACATTTGAGCTTTTGGTTTGGGGCAATTATTAAGCTGCTGTAAGGAATCATGTACAATTTTTTGTATGGATATCAGTTTTTATTCCTTTAGAGTATGTAGTGAGGGCTTGCTGGGACCTAAGTGTTAAGTATAGGGGAACTCTAAAAGAAGTACCAAATCATTTTCCAGAGCGATCATTAGCTGTCAACATTCTAGCCCTTGAGGGGAAGAGTGCTGCACACACTTTTCTCCATCTCTCAGGATTGTACTCCTTCCTTTTCTCATTTTGAAAGTTGTGTAGTGGTAACTCCTGATTTGAACATTTTTTTAATGGCTAATGATGTTGTGCATCTCTTGGTAGACTTTTTTTTGTTTGTTTTTTGGCCGTTTGGGTAAGGGATTCAAGTCTGTTACCCATTTTTAATTCTATTTCTTTTTGAGTTTTGAGAGTCATATTTTTCTCTCAGAATCTATGACTTGTTTTTTTTTATTATCTACATAGTACCATTGGCAAAACAAAACATTTTTATGTTTGATGTTGAACTTACCATTTTTTTGAATTTACGATTCATATTTTAATATCATTTCTAAAAACTTCACCTAATCCAAGATCAAGGTTTTCAGTTTTTCTGAACATTTTTATGTTTTATGTTACACATTTAGGTCTTAAGATTTGTCTTTATAAGGTGTAAAATTTGTAAAAAGGTTCCACTTTTGCATGTGAATAACCATTTGTTTGAACATCATTTGTTGGAAAAATTATCCTGACTCCATGTTGCGCTGCCTCTGCTCCTGTCAGAGACCAAGTGGCCCCATGGCCTGCTCTATTTCTGGACTCTGCCTTCTGCTCCATTGTTCTGTGTGAATCTCTTTGCCATTGCCTAATTGTCTTGATTGCTGTGGCTTTTTAGTAAGTCCTTAAGTGGGGCAGTGCAGTCTCTTCAATTTTTTTGTCAGCTTTTTTTGAACTATTCTAATTTGTTTTCCCTCACATTCCCTCATTTTAGAATCAGCTTGTGTTTACCTGTAGAATATCCTGCTAGAATTTTGAATGGTATTGGGTTAAATGTATGGAGCACTTTTGAAGGGTTTGTATCATCACTGTGTTGAGTTTTCTAATCCATGGATACAAGATCTTTCATTTATTTAAGTCTTTTATTTCTTTCATTAGTATAGTAGTTTTTTCATATGAATATAGCTACAGTATTTTATATTTATGCATATTTCATTTAGGAACTTTTTTTTCCTAGATTCACACTGAACAGGTTTATTGAGTTGTAATTCGCTATTTAAGATCCTAATTCAGTAAAGTAGTTATATTCAAAGAGTTGTGCAAACATCACTCCAGTTTGGGGAGAAGCTAGTGAAAATGATAGTATTCTTAAATATTTGTTTCCAGTTGTTCTTCACTTTTCTGTATGAATTGTGGTACCTTGCTTGTTAGTTCTAGAAATATTTATGCAAAATTTCCATGTAATTACTTCATTTGTGAACAAGGACAGTGGTGTTTTTTCTTTCCCAGCTCTGTCAGGTCTGGCATTGAGAGTATTTGCCTCGTTTCACATCATGGTAGTGGAGCATGCAATTGCACCACCAAGGACATTAGCTGTGGGCTTTGTAGGTGCCCTTTATCAAGTTTGTACTAATGGCAAGAGTTTTTCTCCTTAGTGTGTGTTGGAATTTGAAAAAAAAAAAAAAAAAAACTTCTCCTACAAGTTACTGATATCACTATGTGTTTTCCCCCATTTGGTGAATTGCATTGATAGATTTTTAAATATGTGACTACCCTTTCATTCTCAGAATAAATCACTTCGTTATAGTGATATACTTTTTTTTTTAAATAGCACTTTTTTTTGCAGTGCACTTCAACCTTTCAGAATTGTTTTTAGTATGGTCACAGTTATACAACCATCACCACTATATAATTTCACAATATTTGCATCAGCTCAGAAGAAAATTCTGTACCTATAGCTTTTACCTTTTGGGTTTTTTTGGTGTGTGTATGTTCTGTTTTTTGGGTTTTTTTTTTAACTTTTTCCTTCCTTCCCTATAGCTCTTTGCAACCATGAACTGACTTTCTAACATTATGAATTTGCCTATTTTGAACACTTCATATAGTCATTTTGTACCTGGCTTTATTTAGCATAATGTTTTTATAATTTGTTCATGTTATAGCAGAACTCAGTGTTTAATTCTTTTTTTGGCCAAACAGTATTCTGTTCTCTTTGGTATACCACATGTTATTTGATTATCAGTTGACAGACATTGGGATAACTTCCATTTTTTAGCTAATATTGCTGTATTATTATTATTATTAAGCTAATATTTGGGTACAGTTTTTTGTATGTGCTTAAATTTTCAGTTCTCTTGGATATATGCAGAGGAGTAGAGTTTCTAGGCATAGGGTAACTGTGTTTGGTGGGGTTTTTTTGAAGAACTTTAGGCTGTTTCCAATATTGGTGCTGTCTTACTTCCCGCTAGCAGTGTGTTCCCTGCTTTCCTCGTCTTTACCAGGGCTGTGTTGTTGCTGGTCATATCTGTCCTAACAAAGTAGTATGTCATGTGGCTTTGATTAGCATTTTCTAATAAGTAATGAATGACTTTCCATGTGTTTGGTGGCATTTTGTGTATTCTTTGGAGAAACATCTATTCAGATCTTTCACCCATATGTTAATTGGTTAATTTTTTTTAAGTTGTAAGAGTTCTGTGATTTGAAAATATTTTCCATGTTCTCTAGTTTGGTTTTTCACTTTCTTATATACCTGTCTGTCAGGGCGCAAGTGCTATTGATTTTGAGATAGTTACAATTTATCTAGTTTGGTGTTGTTACTGTTGCTTCTGCCATCCTTAAGAAATAAGTTCCTAATCCAAGGTGAAGATGACTGCGCCTGTATTTTCTTTCTAAGAGTTTTATAGTTGAGTCTTTAGGGGTAGGTATTTTGACCTAGGTTGCTTGGGGGGGGGGTTAATTTTTGTTTTTTCCAGTATTATGAGATAGAGGTCAGTTCATTCTTTTCCATTTGGCTTCCTATTGTCCCAACATTATTTGTTGAAAACACTATTCTTTCTCCATTTTTGACACCTTTGTAAAAAAAAAAATAATAATAATCAACTGAGTGTAATTCTGAGTTTACCTCTCAGCTCTCAACTTCGTTCTGTTTACATAAATATCTATAAATGTCTGTCTGTGTATCCGATAGTAATACCGCAGTCTCCTTGGTATTGTAGCTTTGTACATTTTGAAATCAAGAAATGTGGATCCTCTACTTTGTTCATCTTCTTTAGGATTGCTTAGCAATTTTGGATTCCTTGAATTTTCATGTGAGTTTTAGGATTAACTCCTCGAGGGGGAGCAGGCAGCTGAGATTTTGATATGGACCCCAGTGAACCTGTGAGAACAATGGTGAGAATTGCTGTCTAGCCAGTTTTAGTCCTGACCCATGAGCATAGTTGTCTTGTCGGTTATATAAGTCTTTAATTTTTCTCAATAATGCTTTGTAGTTTCAGATCATAGCTTTTCTACTTAATTTGTTAAATTTATTTATATTTTTTACATATTATTCCAAGTGTAATTTTTAAAATTTAATGTTTGATTGGCATTGCCTTGCACAGGAATATATTCTTTCTTGCAATCCATGACTTTGCTGAACTTGTTTATCAACCCTAATGGATTTTTATTTATACATATTCCTTAGGGTTTTTTATGTATATTTGATCATGTCATAGTTGTAAGTAGAAATACTTCATCCTTTCCATTCTAGATAGTATTTCCCTCATGCCTAATAGTCCTCACTAAAGCTTCCTAGTACAGTGTTGAAGAGAAATCACAAGAATAGACATACTTGTTGGTATTTGTAATCACCTTTAAAGATGGGAAGGTGATGCATGAAAACTTATATACTCTTCTTTCTATTGTATTTATCTTTGAAATTTTAATCATAAAGCTAAAAATAAGGTTAAAAATTTCCATTAAAAATTTCATATCCATTCTCAATGATTACTTTAATTTCCTTAGATTTTCCTTCTCTTCGTGTTGTTGTTCTATTGTCACATCATTTTTCTTAAAATTTTCAGTCCAGTTGAATTTATTTTATTGAAACAAGTACTTAAATTGTTTTTCTTTCCTCCCAGAAATATGCATGTGTTATATATATTCTGAGGTGTTTTTTTTTTTTTAATTTTGACCTTACACTTTTATGACTGTTGGTTTAGGATTCTGCATATGTTACTTTATCATCTTGTAGCTTTAAATTGCCATATTAGTCCCTGTACTTTTGCTATTCCAGAAGCGTATAATTACCTTGGCATATTTTAGTTTACAGTTTTCACCAGTTTATAGGTATGTCTAGTCATTATTACTTTGGTATTTGGTGGACCATTGTATATGAGATACGATGTAAAGCTACTTTGAATGTTTAAATAAAATTATTACAATAAAAGATGCATTGCCATTAATCCTTGAAATACTGCCCTAACCTTAAACATACTATCTTATCACTCATACCACTTTCTGAAGTAGTTCTGCTAGTCTTTTATTGGGCTGTTGTGGTTGCCTAGTTATTCTGAGTCAGTTCAAAATGCTTACCGTTCATGGTCATTTTGACTTTGGGAAAGAGGCAGGAGTCACATGGTGCCAGATCTGGTGAATAAGGTGGGTGAGGACCCAGCATGGCGTTTTTTACAAACTGCCTTTCCATTCGATTTCACTCAGCAGCAGCATTCCCTGTTTCTTTTCTCTTGCTTTGTAAATCACATCTCATAGAGACATTTAGGAAAAGGACTTCAGAACAGCTTCAGGAGTGTCAAGAACAATGGGATACGTGCGTGTGAAGCGGGGGCAGTACCATGAGGAGAATTAATGGCAGTGGCTTTTAGTGGGATGCATTTTTAAAAGGTTGTGAATAGTCACTTTTAATTTTGCTCATGTACCTAAATACTGATATTTTTCCAAAATTTATATTATTTTTATATTTGTGTGACTGTATGTGCACATACATATATACTATGGGAGTGTGTACATATAGCTTTGCACATATGCATATGTATTTAAATGCAATCCCCTAAATTTTCTCCTTTTTTACTTTCTACTAAGCAAATATTAGATACTCTGGCTTTATTGTTTTGTCTCTTAGACTTTTGTGTTTGTGTATTTTAATTATATACTTTAAAGACTGAGGCCTAGTCTTCTAAATTATAATTTGTCTTTAATGTCTATGTGTAAAGGTTTCTATTTCATGTCAGTTTTGTTTTATCTTAGCTGTGGAATGCCTTGTCTGTCTCTACTGTGCTCTCACCCCACCCATGAGAATATGGTAGGAACTGTGGCATCTTTCCTCAGAAAATAACCCCCAGAGGCACATTCACCAAGCATTTTGTAGACAGTGTCTTATGGTTCCAGAACTTCTAGAAGCTCATTCATAAACTTAGATCTCTGGTATTCAAAGTGTCTTTCTAGGACCAGCCGCCTCCATACCACCTAGAATCATGGTAGAAATGCACAGACTCAGGCTTTGCCCTGATAGGAATTAAAATCTTCATTTTAGCAGTTGTCAGGTGAGGATTCATGTTCACATCTGAGAAGCAGTGCTGTGTACCACAGGATAGGAATCGCTGTAGTGATAGTTTTTTTTTTAAAAAGGACAGTGTATCTGGATTAGCATGCAGCGCACTTTTTTAAAAATCATGCCTTGATTTTTACACCTACTGGTGTATTGGAAGGTGAAGTAGTTAGAATGCAATGTAATATTTGAATAACACACTTTGACGTATGAAAGAGCAGGTGACAAGGAGGGACTGATGTATAAACTCTTCTGATAACACAGCAAACGCAGCACTTCCTATGAGCCAGCCCTGTTTTGGTCACATGACTCAAGGCACATGTCTTTCTGATTGTATATATGTAAATACCTGGGCTGCTATAACAAAGTACTATAAACTGGGTTACTTCTAAACAACAAAAATTTAGTCTTCATGGTTTTGGAGGCTCGGAAGTCCAAGATCAGGGTGTTGACTGATTCAGTATCTAGGGAACATCTACTTTCTTGTTTATATTCCATGCTTTCCACACATGTGTCCTTCTGTGGTGGAAATGGCTAGATGCCTCTGTAGGATCTGTCTTATAAGGATGCTGTTCCTGTTGCTTATAATTACCTCCTGAGGTCCAAAGTCTCAACTCCCAATGCTGTCACCTTAGAATTTCAGCATATGAATTTAGGGGGACATAGCTTTAAAACACACACATACATTTTCTTGTTGTTAAAATCCTATTTATAAATACTATTATTTCCACATTGCGGATGAGGAAACTGAGGCACACAAAGTATATTAGCCTAGCTTACATAATCAGTAAGTGAGAGGGCTTTGGTAGCATGACTCTAGAATCTGTGTTCTAACCATTATGCTGTACTGTTTCTATGTAGCTTACTTAAAGCACCCTCTAAACTGATTGAGCTTTGCAGGCAAGCTAATTCCTCCTGCATTCATTCTCTTTAATTTGTTACTAGAGCTGATCTGTTTGTGCTGCTAGAAATAGATGAGCCTTAGATGCCAGATTCTTATTGTTTTCTGAATTAATTCTGGTTCCTTCTATAAATTGGGATTTGTAAATGAAAAGATGCTAAGTTATTAGATTTTTACACTATCTACCCTCAAGGTTTCTTGTAAGATTATTAAATAACTTATGCAAATACCTTCTACATCAAATTTTAATTTTCTCCCTGAAATGGACAAAAAATAATTTATAGCAACAGTAATTGGATGGCTAATAAAATTACAAATGAAGATTAACTTCCGAAGCAGGCAGAGAAATGCCACCTATCAATTTAGTGAAAGTCAAGTGTTCAAAATGGTGAATCTGTAAGGACAGTAAACAGTGGTTAGGACATGGTACAATGATTGTGTATACTTGGCTAGTACAAATGGCAGTCTTTTGGCTCACGAGGTGTTTTTTGGTATTATTTAGCCTATCTTGTACATTCACTGTCCATAAACTATTTCCTTAATGTTGAATATTAGATTATTATAGTCATGTTTATAAGTAATATTATAAAAACAAGCTCTTACTAATTTTTGCTTGAAATATTTCATTACTTTCCCTGTGATCAATTCATAAAAGTAGCTTACTACTGTATTGAATGTTGGAGTGTACCTTTTATTGTTTACCATATATTATGGTTTGAAATGTTCTCTATATATTAATTTAATCATTTTTATTAAAACTGTGAGATGCCCTTCACTTTAACTGTTTTTCAGGAAACTAAGCCACAGAGGAATTAAACATTTTTCACTCATTCAGAGCCAGTATTTGTTTTCCAGTAAGATTCTATTACATTAAAGCTTTCACCATAGAATTTAAGATTTGTATTTTGTATGACTCCCCAGTGAGGTGTTGTAACAATAACACGATAGCACTAAGCACAAAGAGAACTGTGATTGTGGGCTCTAAGTACCATTTCTCACTGAAAGGAACCATGGGTATTTCGATGAATGACTGATTTCCAGTCTGGAACAGCAAAAACAAAAGATGAGCCTGGCATATCCTGTTGTCTCAGACAGCATGGAGGCTACCAGCAACTAGTTGTTCATGCCAGAAGGACACAGTGACCAGTATAAAGGAGCAGTTGGCCTGAGAACGCTTGAGTACCAAAACCAGTAATGAAGACAGTTGGCTGAAATGCAGTGAATGCATAAAGACTTTGAGGCTCCTTCTTAGGGTGGGCTTGTATGAGACACACACCATTGCAACACGCCACATCTCTGCGGCCATACGAAAGCCACACTGAAAGTAAGCAGTGATAAGTAGAGTCCAGCCTTATCCTCCTCTTCCCTCACAGACTGTTTCAGGGGAAGCAGAGAACAGTGCTTGCAGAGGGAAGGTTTTCATGTTTTATTGAACCACAGCCTCTCGTTGGCGTATGCTTTCTCTGTGGCTGCTGTTGTGCTGCTGTGACAGCTGAGGAGTTGCAGCAGGGACCACGTGGCCCACAGAGCCTGAAATATTTATGTTCTCCTCCCTTTACAGAAAAGGTTTGCTGGCGTAAGCTAGAGGGATAAAGTGAAGTGACGCCAAAAGGAAGAGGCACAACAGAATGTGGGCAGCTTTTGTGAGACAACTGATCTGGTGTTTCTGTTAGCAAATCATTGGCGTGGAACATGAGAGCCTATTGCCTACACACACCATCCGAAGTGTGACACTGACACGTTGGTCCTGCTTCAAATAAGCAGACTGTAAGCGGACAATAGGGAACAATCAAGAAAATCTGATTTTTACCTGCCCATATTAAATGGTGCCAAGAATTATCATTAACAGCCTGGATAGGTAAAGCTGTATGTTGTGGTATGTAGAGATGAAATGATACTTGGCATTACTTTAACCTATTTCACTAAGGCAGGAGTCAAACTCAAGATTCCTTGCTCAGGACTTGGGACTCTCCATGGTGACTTCATGCCATCATACACGGTCTATACTACATTCTAGTTTCACCCCCAAGACAAATTGCTTTTTACAGTAACTACCTGCACTGGCCTGTCTTTTGAAAACACTCTCATCCTTTGGATTCTGTCAGGTTAGCCACTGGTTTTTCCTGCCCATGGTGTTTAGATGTCATTAATATAGGTAGGGCCATCTACATCTGCTTTTAGCAGAAATTTGATTCTGATGCTCAGAGTTATTAGATTTAGTCCTGTCCAGTTAATTGCTATGTGTCAACTTCTTGGGCCGGGGAGATAGCTCAGTAGAATAAGTACCTGCCTGGCAAGCGCAGGGTCCTAAGTTCAACCCCCGGTAACACAAAAACAAAACAAAAAAAAGGAATATCAGTTACTGCTAGGACTGTTTTTATTTATTTATTTTTGGGTTTTGGTGGTACCAGGTATTGAACTGAGGACCTTCCACTTGCCAGACAAGCACTTATTCCACTGAGCTATTTCCCTATCCCACTAGAACTGTTTTAAAATAAAAGGATGTAAATGAATTGAGTATTGTAAGTGGTGAAATATTATCCAAAATAAGACCTATTTATATTTTAAAAGGTACAGTAAAGGAATTACATGTAATTCTTGTAATAAGATAGACTATTCCGTTTTTTAGATTTGCCATCTTGAGCAAGTAATTACTGTGTATTTCTAAAATTTATTTTCTTCATTTGTAAAGTGAGGACAATACCTATCCAAATACTTTGTCCTAATAAGTAAATTATAATTTGTAAAAGTATGTAGCAACAAATAAATACTGGAAAATAGTTTCCTCTTCTTTTACTCAAGGAAGCATACCTGTATAGCAAAGTTAGCTTATTTACAGAGGATAATTTTTACAAGTTGTATGAAAAAGAATAAGCTTTGACTTCACATTCATACTTAGGATAATGCCAAGTTGGCTTGTATTATTTTAAGGTTTTATGAATGAGTAGGTAAGTGAAGAGATGAGCTTCAGTAGAAGTACATGGGAAGCTAGCTGTTTGCTTAGAAGAAAGAATTACTTAAACACCTAGATGAGCTGTAAACTATTCAGAACTCAGGAGTTACTGATGATCCAAAATGGATAAAATTGGTGTCCTTGCCTTCCCTGCCACTCCCCAAATAGACTGTGAAAGCTAGGACAGAGCAGAGCTTCTTAGGGTCTGAAAGTGCAGCTGCTCAAGGGCTGTGAGTAGACATTGTTTACTGCTCAAGTGCCTAAAATTCTGCTATTTTTGAGAATAATGTTCTGTCTGCCTGGAACAGTCTAGCTTCCCTGTGCTTCCATCTTCCTTCTTCCAGCACAAGAACAGGTCCCCAGGAGTGAACAGCTGAATGTGAACTCCTTTTCCCTTTGCTTTTCTTCATTCACGAATAAAGTAATGCCTATCTTCCACTCTATACTTCCCTATTCTCTTCTTTCTCCTTTTTACCTTTCTAACTATAAAGTGAACCAGAGTTTTAATGGCACAAGGAATGCTTCATCCCTTATTTCCCAATCTGATAATTCTGAATCATTAAATCAACGTTTACTCACTCAGAAACTGGGAGATCATTGCTGGGGAACACCAAGGCAGGGAGGAACGGGGTGAGGAGGGAAAATAGGAGACATTTTATCCTTAAGGCACTTAAAATTTGGTGCAAGGGGATAGCATTTAAATTAATAACCCCACAAGATGGCAAGAGCTATATAGTAATATGCTTACAACACTGAAGTGAGGGGGCACAGGGATCTCTGACTCATAATATGTAAAGGTGTATCTCCTGGATCAGATGGAAGCACAGGGAAGCTAGACTGTTCCAGGCAGACAGAACATCATTCTCAAAAATAGCAGAATTTTAGGCACTTGAGCAGTGTTAAAACCAGAATATATACATGGAAGCTGAAAGCAGAAAAGACTGATGAAATAGGGAAGACCAGATCAGGGTGGCTGTTAGAAACTAGTATATACAAAGGAGTTGGACCAGCATATTAATCAGCTTGCCATTTTCTGGGACAGAATGTTCAACACAGATTCAAGGAGGAAAGGTTTATTTTGGCTTACAGTTTCAGAGGGCTCAGTTCACAGTTAGCTGGATCCATGGCAAAAACAATGTGTGAAAGGACACTGCATAGAAAAGCTGTATTCCTGGCAGCTGAGAAGCAGAGTGGGCCTGAGAGAGCCAAAGGGGATGGGCCAGGGACCAAGTATGCATAGTCTTCGTGATCTGTCACCTCACACAGGGCCCTGCCTCCTGATGCTGCAGTTCATTCAGCTAGGAATACATCATGCCCTCAATCCAGCACCCCTCCTAGAGTCTCCATCCAGTCAAATTGATAGTCGGGGTTAACTGGCACAAATAGTTAATTTTTAGGATTAATACTAGATGTGCCTTTTTAAACGTTCTAATAGCAGTACAGAGAATAAGAAAATTCATGAGAAGGCAGAGCACTTCATGATCAAAAGTAGGAAACCGGCTTGCAAACTCATTTATTGTTAGATTCAGCAAATATTGATTGTCTAGTGAGCCAGGCATTCTGTGCTTCTTGTGTAGCTTACATTTAATGCAAAAGAACAAAAAGCAAAAGCAAAGCAGAAAAGCAGTATCATGAAATTAGGAAATAATGGAGTGGTAAGGAGAAATCTGGAAGGCCTTCCAGGCTTCTGCTTGGACAGCTGGGAGGTGCTGACCATTCAAGGTGTGGAGTGGAAGAGGACGAACAGGCTGAGGGTACACTTTGACACACCGAGGTAACATGACAGTAAAGTGGTAAGGAAGTGGAGAGTTGCTAGGGTAGAAATAGTGGTCACATTTTCCTCGTAGGTTATTGTAAGGATTAAATATGCTGAAGCATGGAAATGGTTTAGACCATCATCTGGCACACAGCACGTGCTTGTGTTAGCTGCTGTTGCTGTTATTCAAGATTATAGGTTTCGAACTAGAAAAGAAATCTGTCTAAATACTCAGTTTCACTTACCAGCTGTGTGGCCTTGAACAAGTCTCTTAAATCTCTTTCATGTAGAGTGAGAATGCTATCTGCATCTCCGGGTACTCTACAGGACAGCAGTAAGGACTAGCAGTAGTAAATGCAAAGCACAAACACAGTGACTCGATCAAGCTAAGTACTTACGTTCAGGGAATGCAGGGAGCCAAGCAAAATTTGAAGGCTTGCTTGGGGTCGGAATTGAAGAACTACCAACTTGGGAAACTTGAGCCTTTAAGTGTACAGAATGAAAATGTTTTCTAGAAAGGAAAGAAAAATGTCTGAAGACTCCTCTTAGCAAGGGAGGTAGCTTACTAAGAGTATTGGGAGGAAGTTGTTGGACGGCCTGAGAATAACGAAGGCTGGTATGGTTCCCAAGTGAAATGGAAATACAGCCTATTGCAGTTTTATTAAAAGATTAGGCAGCAGCATTGAGTAGCCAGGTTAATTGAAAGCAAGAATTTATAGTGACACTGTTGCTCATAGTGTTATGATTTTCTCCAGCTATCAGACACTTGGATTCAGAGTTGATGTTTCTGAGGGTAAAGTGTTTTCTAGGTAGATTGTTGGTAACTTTTGCTACTTACATTTCAGGAATTTGATAGGGCTAAAAGCTAGACTGAGCATGTTCAGAAATAAATGATAGCTATAGAAGCTTCAATAGTGAGTCTAGATTCTTCTTTCATACTTTGGTTAAAAATA
The DNA here is from genome assembly GCF_000260255.1 of Octodon degus. NCBI lineage: Eukaryota > Metazoa > Chordata > Mammalia > Rodentia > Octodontidae > Octodon > Octodon degus. Next base: position 3,589,869 of record NW_004524724.1, read on the forward strand.
AACATCAGAGAGGGACTAAGGTAGAAAAGAGGTGTGCTAGCAAGAAAGGACTTGTTAAAACAGACAAGAAATATCTGAATGTACACTTGATACAAAAGAGCCAGAGTAAAGGTCCAAAGGTGAAGCAAGAGAAGGACGAAAGAGTGCTCTGGATCCAGAATGACCCTGAACTGGGCATGTCCTTGACTGCATAATAGAGCCACTGGGGAACCTGAGGTCCAGGTTCCTGTCAGTGGGATGCATTGTTATCACTCATAACTTCATGCTTTTGGTTCTAGAGATGGCTAGAAATAGAACAAACTATTACTCTTTCATAAATAACAAGGTAGGAAAAAGATATCAGCAGGATATTTGATACAGAAAGAACAGCACTGGGTTAAGGTCGACAAAAATTTGAACTCTTCAGGTATTGACCAAGCTTTAAACAGTATACTTAGAACCCAGTAAAGTCATGTAGTAGTAACTTTCCTTTCCTAGCTTATGTCACCAACTCTTTTATCAATGGTTCAGTCTAATTTTTGGAATAAAAGAATTTACTTACATTGTGTGAACATTCACTGGTGCTCAGCAACAGGAACCATAAAAATCTCTGCGTGTTCCTTGAGGGATAGGATGTATTCTCTAGATGCAGGAACTGGTGTTTGTTCAGTATTTGTACCTTAACTAGTTATTTCTAAGAAATTTCAAATATAAAATCTTTCTATCATAGTACTCCAGGAAGCCTAAACATATAAAAACACATAGCCCCCAAATGTACACTGAGAATATAGTTTAAAATTATAGTGCATCTTTCTATGAATAATGTTATTATCATTGCTCTTTCAAGTAGCAAATAGATTCAGGCCAGTTCCTAAAGTCTGTAATGGACTGCAATCAAAAACCTGTAGGAATAATTTTAGAAGTCTAATAATTGAATACATTAAGAAAATATAGAGTCCTAGCCCAGGTCCGGTGAGTGTGCAGAGAGCTTCCTGCTACCCTGCGCCGGCGGGACCAGTCCCAGCCCAGGCGCAGAGTGGGCCGGACCCTCTCCCAGCCCCT
>NW_004524724.1:3595398-3627235 GCF_000260255.1 Octodon degus
TAGAATATTTTGCTGAGTTTACACCCCTATAATATTCAATAATGGAACTTAGAAAAAATGGGGTATACAGATGAATGTCCATTTTGTATCTGTGTATTCAAAGTGGTTAGGATAGATATATAGCTGCATTCTTTTAATGAATAGAATGATTTGTTCTAATGGTGTTTGTAAATAGGATATATGCAGTGTATTATTTGTTGAAACTGTACTTCTGATTACATTTGAAACTGTCTCATTGCTGTTTATCAATAAAACTTTTTTTAAAAAAAAAGAAAATATAAATGTATCTCCCAGCAATTTCTTAATCTTTTTGGCAGGAAGTAAATCATAATTATTTGTGAGGCACTGTGGAGCCTTTCCTAGAAAAAAATGCACTGAATTCTCCCCACACTTTCAAAGGATTCTCAAACGTCTTGGTCTAGCTCTACCTGGAAAAAGTGTAAGTGTTAGTTTGTTTTCAACAGAATGGCAGGCTGTGGTTTAAACAGTAGAAGATCATTTTCTCTTGGTTCTGGAGGTTGGAAGTCTGAGAGCTGGGTGCTGTCAAGGTTGGCTGCTGCTAAGAATTTTGCTCCAGCTTGAAGCGTCTTCTTGGCCGCTACCTGTGGTGTCTGGCCCTGTTACAGGACAGCAGTCTTTGTAGATGAGGACTTGATCCATAGGACCTCCTTTAACAGAGGACCAAGAGTTAACAGTGGTTTTGAGAATGAGAAAGCAGCCACTCTGCACACTTTGATTTTAGATCTGCTGACACATAACAAAGTAAAATGAGCCCGCTGCCATTCGGCCTAGCCTTCTAGCAGGCCTTCTTGGGTCTTGGGAGTAAGACTTATATTAGTAGTTAAAAAGGAAGAGATGGAGGAAGGGGAGGGCAAGTGAAAGTAGAAAGAATCAAGAATCAATGTATAGACATGTATTAACTCCACCTATGGCTATAATCACTTTGTGCTACAAACATGTGCTCATAAAAATTGTTTTTATGTGCGCTTTGCCTGGCTTTGTTTTCTGGATATATATCATCACAAATAAAAGGTGATAGTCAGGCTGCAGTGTAAAATTTGAGGCTTTTAAGACCTCAGTTTTGAGTCCTTTCTGTTTTTGTCTTCTCACATAATTTCTATATATAACTGTAAAGTTCCTTCTAATGCTCAAATTAAAAAGCGTACAACTGTAACAAGTTATCAGAAAGGTGTTTTTTAATGTGATTTACGTGTTTAAGGCAGTAGGTTACGATACTGAGGGCAATAAAACAACATATCTGATGTTAAACCCAATGTTAGGATACCTACATATTTTAAGATACCTAAGTCATTTGTATAAATCTATATAGCATTTTCTGTTTCACATAAATAGTATAATATACTATCAGAGAGAGTCTTTTCCAGTTTTCATATTGCTTGTGATGGAAAATTTTGAATATTTGGGTAAAAGATAAATGGGATAATGGATATTCCACACCCCAAACCTTTAGGCCCCCAACAGCTATATAAAACCAGAGCTCATCTCCTGTGTCATTTGTTGCTCTCATCTCTTGCTACTTACTCCTTTTAAAGAAAACAATAAGCATCATTTATTTCATCTATTAGTATTTTAGAGAACCGTTCTAAGGGATAGGATGTGTTCATTTTTTAATAAATGTATCATTCATCACCCCAGGAATTGTTGTACCTGGACTTCATTTTAGAAATTTAAATTTATAGTCATCTCATGAATGTCATAAATGTTTATGAAATTAAAATCCACATACAACCCACACTTTGTAAGTATTTGATCGTTCCCTTAAGCTGTTTTTAATTTCTTAAATTCTTTCTCAAACCTTTTAACCTTTTGAAAAGTTTTACCATATAAATGTTGAAAAAACTCTCCTCTAGAATTTTTCAGTCTGGATTTTGCAGTGTTCTACAGTGTGATTCTAAAATGTCCCTCATCCTCTGCTTTTCCCGCAAATTGATGCTTGGTTTCAGAGCTGTCTGTTTAATATGGCAGCCTCTGGCCACAGGAGCCATTTCAGATTATAGTCGGGTTAATTAGTACTAGACTGCTCTCTGTACGAACATTTCCACCCTTGCAGGGGCTTCCTTTGGACTGTGTGGCACTGGGAAGACTTAATGTATAAAATACACCTAATAAAAAACTCAAAAGTTTTATATGCTACTATAAGGATATTAGACTAAGGGAATTTAGTCAGAATTCCCACTGGTAGGACAAAATTCTCAGCACTTACAATTTAAAGGAGGAAATTATTTAGCTGGCTCCTGATTTCAGGTTTCAGGCTGTGGTGGGCTAGTTCGAGGTATGGATGGCATGGGGAAGGCTGTGATGGAGAAAGCCCCCTTAATGCGACTGGAAAGCCAGGTGGGGAGTGAGGGGAGAGAGACAGAGACCAGGCCCACCTCCTAAGCTCACATTTAGCTGATGACAGCTCCCCATTGGTCCAGTCCTCTCCAGGAGCCACTTGTGAAGGTGACAGGTCTGTTGACACAGAAATGGTAGCACCACAGATGACATACCTTGTATTCATGGCTGTGTAGAACATAGAAGTATAAAGCTTAAGCCCAAACTGTGGTGGACACCCAGATTACTGAGGATAGGAGAGGACCTTGTTAAATCCTGATTTGGTGTCAGGTGCATCCCAGTGCACCCAGTCCTGTTTTTGTACTTGTGATTAGCAAGGGTTAAAGCAATTTGTAATCGTTGGCTGACTTTGACAGGTGTTTCGTTGAATCTGCTTCTTTGCATTTGCTACCTATTTTTTATGAGTAAAATGTATGTTAAAGAGATGGATAGTCATGTTCTAGTAGTTTCAGATCTATGTACATAGTGTTTAGCAATGCTGGGAAAAAGCAGTTGTGACTTACGTGGTCTTAGCACACCGCACTTGATCAAGTGACTCTGATCCGGCTTATTTATATACTAACTATGGCTTAGTCAACTATTTCACCTTTCTACTTTGTCATTATTAACTGAGAAAGCATAGCAGTTCTTTTCATTTTGAAGGGTACAGCAATAGTTAGTGAAAATGTAGTTTTGTTACTATTATTTTATTCTTTAGTAATGTACTTTACAGAACTACAGAAATAAATACCTGCTCAGGGCTTTTGCCTGACACTTTTATTAAGTGCTTAGTGGGTGCGATTTTGTAGTCGCCGTCATGACATCTCACGCATACTCGTCGCCAGCTCTCCATCCCTGGCTCTGCACCAGGCACTGTGCCCACAGGGAGCAGCTCCATGCAGGGAGGCGACTACAGCACTCCAGCAGTCAGAGGTGAGAGCTGCAGCAAAGGAAAAGTTGCTAGTCACAGCAGTGCTCGCTCTGCTTCCAGCCACCACGAGAGTCCTGCCCACGCCTCCTGAGTTTCTCCTGGTCCGTTTCCTCTGAGTAGAACTCTTTCTGTGTCTGGATGCCTGAGCAGTTGCCATGCCAGATCCAGCTAACAAACAAGAGAGAAAACTTTGGAGGTAGCAGGCAGTCGGTGTACTTGGGAGGCTGAGGCAGGAGAATCGTTGCATGTTTGAGACCAGCCTGGACTACAAAGTGAGCTGAAAGCCAGCCTGAACTGCGAAGAAAGGAAGGAAGGAGGGAGGGAGGGAGGGAGGGAGGGAGGGAGGGAGGGAGGAAAGGTGATAGAGGAAAGTAGTAAAGAAAAGATACCTTTACACATAATGTAAGTAAAGAAAAAGATACCTTTCACATGATGAGTACATAAAGGGACACTGCTCACATTCATTTGAGGCAATAAAAGCTGTTCTGTTAGAACCACACTTTTATTAGGATGGCATTCAATAAGTTATTTGAATGTTTCTGTGTGCACAATTCTGGAGCAACTTATAGAAAATCAAGGACTTCTAAAGTAGGACACAAGGCTGTCATGCTCAGTCTGTGAGCATTGGTGACAAAAGATTGAAAGATTTAGGAAACAATAATGCAAGACATTATTTTAAAAAACAGTACCAGCATGTGTGGCCCTTGAGTAATCACACTATAGCCCTGGCTGATTTTACTTGCTGTAAGAGACATGCTTTTGTTTTGTTTTGTTTTGTTTTGTTTTGTTTTGTTTTGTTTTGTTTTGATTGGGTGCCAACAACCAGAGCTATAGGTTTAACCTGGTCATAGAGGGAATACATTGTGACAATCACCAGCTTTAATCAGTACCATCGAAAGAACAGCATTCACGGGTTGCGCTCGATCCCCTTCCTGGCCCACGTTTGGACCCTCCATAGCGTCGCACTCACTGAGCGGCCACTTCATCCTCAAGCCCTCTGCATAGCAGCTGGGGTGGGGGGCATGAAGAGCCGCAAACACAGCAGACTAGCTCAAAGCAGTGACTTGCTGACGAGGACAGGGCTCATTGGGCATGGAGAGGACACAGGTGTATCACACTGTCACCCAAAGTAGCTACAAAGGACAAAGGGAGAAATGAGAGAGAAGTTTATAAGGAGAGAGGTGAAGTCAGAGCACTAGAAATATTGAATTTAATCCAGCATGACTCAGGAATCAGTGCTAGAACTGTCAGTAATGGTCAGAACAGTCAGTAATTTCTGGGTAGAAAGAAGTTACTTCTGGTCAGTGGAAAGGAGAAAGCTATTGAAATAGATGGTTCTCTTTTCTGGTAATAATGTTGAGTTCTCTTTTAATTACTAGGTGGTAGCTCTTTTGGTGTTAATCACATCTGTATATTTGACCTTTAACAGTGTATTGTGATTTTCAAAATGTTTCATTTTTTACTACTACTGTTAGGAGTTGGGGTTTCCTAGTATTTTAAATATTACTTCACAAATTTTAGTTTCTGAATATTAAATGTAGTTCTACATAGCTATTTGCCTTTTAAAGAAGGATCTGAAAGTTTTTGTAAGTTTTATCTTGGAAATTAGTTTATTCATTATGTTTAATTTTAGGAAGTGGCGCTCTTGCAGAACATTCTGAAAATGTGCATATTTCAGGAGTGTCAACTGGTAAGTCATTTTTTGTAATGTTTAAATTTCATGCATGACTTATATGGTAAATATTGAAAGCCACCTGGTATCTTACAAAGTGATATTTGGCTGTAAGAACTATTACTGCTTTTCACAGCATGTAATAAGGAATGAAGTAGGTGAAACATGGAGAAACTCATAAGATAAAAATGATACATGCCCATGGATTGATTATACTTTTCCAAAATTCTGCATAATTATTTCTTCATGTAAACATTAAACCAAGAAAAAAGTTATACACAAGTTCAGTTAGTATTTTTTTTCATAAAGAGTTATGTGAAAAAAAATTTACTAAATGTAATTTTGGGGCTAGGGAGATAGCTCAGCTGTCTAAGCACCTGCCTGGCAAGTGCAAGGACCTGGTTCAATCCCTGGTACAATGCTGTGCTGGCCCCAAAAGCCCAAGTGCACTGTGCTGGAGACCAAAACCGGGTATGGTGATGTAGGCCTGTAATCCCAGTGCTGGGGAGGCTGAGACAGGAGAATCACTATAAGTCCAAGCAGTGTAGCAAGACCCTGTACCAAATAAATATCTTTAAAAAATTTAAGTGTAATTTTGAATGGTATCCTTGAGCTTCAGAGATTGGAAATTAAGCATCTTGCTTAATTTTTAGGTTAGAGTATTGCTCTACATAAAACTGTTGCATTTGTTGTGTGCAGTTTATTTGCTAATAAAGGCAAGCCAAGAACATTCTTGTGTCCATGAAAGTAAAAAAACTCATTGAGGTAAATGCATTTTTTAATCTCATCTATGCTTTTATAACTTTATTGCTTAGAAGTTCTTTTCTAATTAAATTTTCATTCTTACATGACTTCTATCTGCGACTCTTTTTTTTTTGTTGTTGTTTTGTTTTGTTTGGTGGAACCGGGGATTGAACTCAGGCCTTTGCACTTGCCAGAGACTATCTACAGCTCTTGTTACCATATTTGTTATGGTCACTGGAAGAAGAGAAAATATTTTTGCATGCACTGAAATAGTTTGTAATTACCAATGACTAATTATTAATGGTTTATTTCCATATATTAAGTTTTATGTGGTTAAAAAATTAGTGTATTTATGAATTATTATTATTATTATTTTTTTTTTTTTTTTCAGAACCGGGGATTGAACTCAGGCCCTTGCACTTCCCAGGGAAGCACTTATTCCACTGAGCCATCTCCCCGGGCCGTGTATTTATGAATTATTGATTTGATTACGTCTTAATATTTGATTTTTTTCCTCTTATTTTATTAAGGGAAAGTGAAGGGCTGACCAAATAGCTCAGTGGATTAAAGTGCCTGTTTAGGCAGACGCAGTGGGGGGGATTCAATCCCCAGGCCTGCCATTCCGGCCCCACCCCCAGGACACACTGAGATGTCCATTGAGACTAGGCGTGGTGGCATATGCCTATAATCCCAGCTCTTGGGGGGCTGAACACAGGCATATCACTACGAGTCCAATCTATGTAGTGAGACCCTGTAGGCCCTATACTAAATTAAAAAAAAAAAATTAATAGACTTAGCACGTACTGTAAGCATCAGCCTGGTTAACCTGAAAATGTAATGGGTGCCTCTGTTATCTGTGTTAATTTTTTCTCTTTGGTTTTTACTTTTTGCATATACATGCAAGTGGTATATAAGTACATGCCTCAAGTAAAAGTAAGGTTATCCTAAGGATGACCTTGTGTCCTTTTTACTTTCTATTTTGGCTAATGAGAACTACGATACTTTTCCAAGTTACAACTATCAAGAATGTTTAAGCACATTTTAATTTATACAACTAAATGGTTATTGTCTGATTCAGTGCTTTTCAAGATTTTGGTCTTGGGGTCAACATTATGGAGAACTGTTTGACTTTTAGGGATGCATAGCAGAAACATCGTGAGTGGCATAAAGGACCGGCACTAATTTCATCACTGTTCGGGAGGCTGAAATTTCAAAGAGTAGCCCCCAGAGAGCCTGGCCCTGGGTAGGAAGGACTACCTCCTGTGGCCTCCCTGGCCTTTCTGTCAGCCTGGACAAGAAAACAGCTGTCTCTTCCTGTTCTTAGGCGGACACCAATTCTGGGGATGGGAACACACTCTGATTTAGCCTCAGTTACATCCTTACTCTCTGTCCATTCAACTGTTTGTTGTTGTTGTTGTTTTTAATTTAAAAAAGTGCTCAGTCATGTTGGGAGTTAGGTCTTCAGCATGGAAGTCTTAAGAGGGAGTGAATTAGTTTAGAACCTGGGAGTCGAGTTTCTGTGTATATAGACTATCATATTTACTGTATTAGATACTGAGTTAAACTATTTACATGTAAAGTGATTATTCATGCTAGAAGATTAATATCATCTATGTTTTTACATTTCACTTTGTTTTATTTTGTTTTTCCCTGTTTTTCTGCCTGCTCTTGTTTTAAAGATTGTGCATTATTCTTTTTAAAAGAGAAATTATCTTAAAACTTACAAATTCATTATAAAGTAGTAAACCAGTTGCATGTTACATCAGTAACATAGTTTTATGAAATGTTTATTTTCCAAAACAAAGCACCACTAAATGATATCATTGTTTATAATTTTGTGATCTTTAATGATGAACTTTAGAAAATAGCTGGATTCTCACATGTTTCTGCAGTCTTGCAGTGTGTTTTATTTAACATGTGTAAAGAGATCCAGCTGCTCTGTAATTGGAAAAGTAGTGTTTTTTAAAAAAAATTTTTTAAATGTATTTATTTGGTAAAGGGTCTCACTACACAGCTGGGACTCATAGTGATCTTCCTATCTCAGCCTCCCCAAAGCCACCATGCCTGGCTTCAGGGCCAGCGCAGCATGTGGCACTGGGAGTCGAACCCAGGTCCTTGTGCTTGCCAGGCAGGCACTTAAGTCACCAAGCTGTCTCCCTGGCCTGGAAAAGGAATGTTTTAGTAACTTTTTTCAAGTATTTGTGAATATGCCAAAATTCAATAAGTAATAGTTAAAAGGCTTTTGCAAAGTGGAATCTGAAACCAGATCGGTAAAGTTTTTGTACTGTGTTACAGTAGAACCCAGTTGGCCTTTCTGTTTGCTGCTTGGGTATGATTTTATATGCATTAATCATCTGCAAAATACTGCTTTGCTGAGTTAGGCAGATTAATATGGACTTTGCAAAGGGTTAGACAGATCCAGTATCTACTCAAATTCTGAATTTTGCATCCACTCATACTTTTATTTTTGCATGAGATCAAACTACCATGCTCTTGTTGAACATTAAAGTGACTCTTACATAAATTCCTATTTGAAAAACCAGCAGAAATTCACTTTGAATTATGCAGATGTTTTAGTTTTAAGTTTTTGTCATTTACAAATGAATTTCAGACATCTATTTGGAAATATGTATTAGTTTGTTTGGGCTTCATAACAGAGCACCACAGAGAAAGCAACATAAATGTATCTGCTCATGATTTGGAAAATGAGAAATGCAAGATCAGCCTGTTGGAGGCTTCGGCTTCTTTGCTTCTCTGTTGGTAGCTGCCATTTTACTTCACTTCCTCTGGGCCTTCTTTCATTCCTGTGTTCTAATTTCTCCTATAAGGACCCCTAGTCCTTCTGTATGAGGGTCCACCAGTGTGGCCTCACATTAACTTAATCACCCCATTAAAAGCCCTCTTTACACTTGCAGTCACATTACAAAGTACTGGTGTTAGGACTTTAACATGGGAGTTCTGAGGGTGACACTGTTTAGCTAGTAACAAAATTTTTGCTATAATTAAGTATATTTAAAAACAAAACTCTATTCAGGGTGTGACTCAGTGGTAGAACATTTTCCTACCATGTGAGGCCCAGGTTCAATCCCCACCACTGCAAAAACAAAATAAGACTTCATTTAAGAGATCAGTAAAACCTCATTAAGGAATTATCATTTCTTCTGATGGCTGGTCTTACAAAATCATTTTTCTGGGGCCGGGGAGATGGCTCAGTAGAATAAGTGCTTCCCTGGCAAGCGCAAGGTCCTGAGTTCAATCCCCAGTTCTGCAAAAAAAAAAAAAAAAAAAAAAAATCATCCTTCTGTGGAGTGAAAAGAGTAATGCCTGGAGTTTATTCTATTTATATGGTTTTTAAAAATGGATGCTGTCTCCGAGTGCTTTTGAGTACACAGACTTACTATATTTATTTCTTTGGCTGGTGTGGAGCTATAAACTAAATGTTTAATGTAGCACAGGTGGATTATCCCTTATCTGAAATGCAAGGTTTTGAATTCTTTTGAACTCTAGAATACTAGCATAAGCTTCACTGATTATCCATCCAAGCATCTAAAATCTAACATGCTTAAAGTACAAGTTTTTGAGCATCGTGTCAACACTCAAAAACATTCAGACTTTGGAACTTTTTAGTGTTTTTGTTTTTGTTTTTTTGAGCATTGTGGATGTCAGCTTTATAAGCGTTTCTGAGCTTTCTGAAACTTTCCCTGGCCTGGAGAAGTAAGAGTCCCTTCAGGGTTGATGTACACGGGAGCCAGTCTTCAGTGGGATCTGCCTTCCTGCAGGATCAGCCAGCCTGGAAAGGGCGCGCTGCCAGCCCCTTCCTCCTCCTCGGCTGCTGTGCAGGTGTGCAAGGCCCTGCAGCACTCACCTGCACTTTGAGAAGTCTGCTGACAGACGGTGTGAGCAGTGACAGTGATGCTGACTTGTTAGGTAGTTTGTTGTCCAGACCAAGACCTTGGAAAGTGGGAACGTGCTGTCTCTAAATTACATTGTCACCAGGGACAAAGCCCTGAGTGCCTTGGCAGAGGAGACGGAGTCCTCCTGTCCACAGGTGCTGCATTGTTGTCTTCACACGTGGAAACACTTGGTCAGGACCTTGCAACAAGTAAGGCAGGTGTGAGCAGTGAGCTGAATACTCTTCCTGGAACGTACTTGACAGAGCCGAGAACGTGCGAGTGCAGCTGCATTATGTGCTTAATGGGATAATGGCCAAACTAAGCTAGATAATGAATTTATAAAAAGCATAATTATAATGTTTAGTGAATGATTTGATATTAATTGAATATTTTGAATGACTTAATTTTTTTATTTTCGTAAGTCCTTTGTTTTATTTACTCAGCCAGTTTGGGGGAGGGTTATTAATTTCTGATTGACTATATAGTTTGGGTTCCCATGCTTGAAACACCTTGTTTCTGTTCTCTTCACTCCTGTTTTCTTCCTCCTCAAATCCTTGCCAAGAGAAAGAATTCTACCCTTTGTCTGGTTGATATGCTACAAGATGGCATAAGAAATCTTAAATTATCAAAAATGATATCTAGGGGTTATGTAATGAGAAAGAACTATTGAATGAAATCTTATTTTTAATTTGTTTTTCTTTGTGACTTTCAAGGACCAAAATTTTAAATCCCCTTTTATAACAGAGAGATAAGAAAAGACAAATGATATTTTTAAAGTCTAATATGTAAAAATCATGAAATTATAGAAACTGTCAATTTAATTATGTCTATGAGAAAGTGGAATGGTTATTTTAATGTTTAAAAAATAAGTTAAAAACATGCTGTTTTCTTTTATAATATTCCAAATATTTTAAATAGTTAAATTATGGCTTATCTGCTACACAGAATGCAACATTTTAGTCTAGGTTGATTTATAACAAGTTCTGTGCACACATTAACAAATATATTTGACTTTTTAAATTATCTACTTTAAATTTTCTCTGTAATCTATATCAAATTGAATCAATACTTGATAATGTTCTCTCTACCCTTGATTACTCCTAAATGACATTTGTTTTCACAAATTCTCTTTATACATTATAAGAGCTTCATTAAACACTTAGAAAAATTTAAAAAGCAAAAAGATTAAGAAAATCACTCATTGGGCTGGCCAAAGAGCTCAGCAGATTAAAGCGCCTGTTTAGACAGTCACAGTGGCCAGGGTTCGATCCTGGGCATGCTGTGCTGGCCCCACTACCAGGGCACACCGAGACAGCAACTGAGACTGGGCTTGGTGGTGTGCATCTGTAATTCCAGCTCTTGGGAGGCTGAACACAGGTGGATCACTATGAGTCTGATCCACATAGTGAGACCCTGTAGACCCTGTACTAAAATACAAGAAAGAAAGAAAGTCTATCGTTTACCCTACTCTCCTAGTTTAATTGCTAATATTATAATTTCATTTGTCCTCTGCCTACTGTGAAATAGTTCTTTATTCACTTGAATTATAATTTTATCTCCTGCCCTTTCTATGTAACATTTTATAGAATACATTTTATTTTTGTTGGTGTTGGTGTTTAATGCCTGCATAAAAGTTCCCTTAAATAGCTATTTTATAATTAATATTTTTATGTGTATCTTTGTTTCCAGTGAATTTTCCTTGGTCTGGATCATGTTACTAATGAATATCTAGCCTTTTTTATTTCTAAGAATATTTCCCTCCAACAAATTTTCAGAATTAGAATTATTGTATCAAAGGTCATAAATAATTTAATGACTCCGGAAACCTTTTGACAGATGTTTTCAAAAAAGAATTGTGGAGCTGGGAAGATAGCTCAGCGGCATAAGCACCTGCCTGGCAAGTGCAGGGTCCTGAGTTTGATTGCCAGTACCAAAGGCAGAAAAGAAAGGAAAGAAAAGAGGTGTGTCAATTTACATAGCTGTTTGGAATATATTAGAGCATTCTTGGGTGTTTTTTTTTTTTTTTTTTCCTTAGTGTATTTCTGTTAACATCCAATCTTTCCTTTTCCCCATTCTGTTAAAAAAGGAAAAGTGTTATTGACTGTTTTTAATTTATGGCCTAGGGTTGAGGTCAGCTTTCCTTTATACTTAGGTAAGATGTGGCCTAAAGTGTCTTTGTGTGTGTGTGTGTGTGTGTATCAGGGATCGAACTTGGGAACTTGAACTTGCCCAACAGCTGCTTACACCACTGAGTTATATCACTGGCCCAACTTCTGACAGTGAGCAGGAGCAGATACTGGGGCTTGCCATTTTCTCAGTGGAAAATTTTGTTTTTACATGTGAGGATTAATATATTATTCCTGATTCACTGATAAAGCTTCTGAATGTTCCTGTCTTTTAACCTCTGTGCTTGAAAGTCTGAGCATAGCGTAATCTCGCGTCTGCATTTGAAATCTTTAATAGCCAAAACTGACATTTCTGAGACTTGAGGAAAAAAACGTTACCTAGGAAGTTCCTCAGCCCTTGTCCTGTTAATAGAGTGGCAGAGTGCAACTTGAAGTGGTTTTTGAGCATTGTTCTCTATTCTGTGGGAGTTTTATTCTATCACAGTCTTCCCCTGTGTGTGTGTGTGTGTGTGTGTGTGTGTGTGTGTGTGTGTATTTTACAACTACTGTTCTAGGGCTTACTAGCCTTGCACACTGCTGGCCTTACAGCTTCCTACAGCTTATCATTTAGTTTTGGATTTTTAAATCAGCCTGCATTTTCTAACTTTTAAGTTGATTTGCTTACAGATCAGTCAGCATTTTGTGTGGTGTAGACTCGCTAGATCAATGTAGTTAGATGCTTTTAGGACCACAGGTTTCAGTTTGAAGGTTATAATGTGGTATTTTGAAGTCTCCAGGAAAATCATCTAGTCTAATAAAACATTATTCTAGAATTTTTAAGAGTTTCTTAATAATCTGACCAGAAATCTTAAGCAATAATTACTTGTTAAGAGCTTATAGTTGATTTTTAAATGTATAAAAGTCATATCAACAGCAGATCCAGGATTATTGGCATCTTACCTATTTTAAAATAGTCTATCAGGCACTTGAACCTTTTGCTAAAGTCACTAGAAAGAAATCCACTGGTTGTCTTCCCCAGTGCTATATACTATTTTTTTTCTGTTTCCCAGTGAATAAAAGAAAGAGAACATATAATTCAAGAAACTCCTTTAACTGAAGAAAGTAAGTAGAAATACCAGACAGTGCATCTTTAAAAAAAAATCAACACAGGTTAGAATAGGTTGCTGCTAATGTTTAGAGTCATTGCCTGCCTTTACAAAGTTTGTTCATGAGCTTCTTCAGCTTTTGAGTGAACGTTGCTATTACATTTTAGGGAAAAACCAATCCTGATAATATAATTAGCATAAGTGATATTTAATCATATTAATATTTTATTATGCAATAATATGAAATGTCACTATTATATAAGCAATGTGTTTATGTGTTATTAAATGTTTATTGAACAGTTGTTTGTAACAGGATCTTTATATGCTGTATATGATGTTGGAGTCATAAACAGTCCCTAAAATGAGCAAATTGTACACCTGGGTAGCTGTACCATACAGTGTGTGATACTTGAGTGGTGGGAGTGAAATTGCTGGATGTTGGCATCCTACCCACCATGTGGGCTGACTCAAGAATGTGTAAAAGCAAGTTTCATATGTTTCCTTGTCCACCGTGCCACTTTTAGATAATCCTGCAGAGTGTGCTTCCATGTTAGTTACCACTACCTTTGCCAAGGCATGGATTTGGCTTGCAAGCACTAAGAAGCCCCTTAGTGAGTGTTCTAGTTGGAATAAGTGTCCTCAAAGGTGTGTGTGCTAGTGGCTCCTCAGGACAGCGCTCTTGGGAGTGGTAGACCACTGAAAGGTAAGGACAGGGGGAAGGGCTACCTTGGACCCTCCTCTTGCTCCCTGGCTCCTGCTGAGGTGAGCAGTTTGCTCCCCTGACGCATCTACCATGAGGTGCTCTCCTTGTCTCTTTAGAATTTGGACCCTATTTAGCTATTTTTCCTTCTCCCTTTTGTTATATTTTAGGCTTCCTCTGACTTTTTGTGTTTTATTTTACTTCCAGGTAACTATTATTGTTTTTTGTTCTGGACATTAGTAATCTTCAAGAAACCAAAGTAATATCTACCTTAATTAGCGCTAATAGCCAACTAAAATTCAGCGGGCCTTAGATCATCATATTCATTTCTTGATGCACTAATGTGGAGAGTTTCTCATGTAAATTATAAACAGTGGGATGTAGAATTTCCTATTTGTGGTGGGGTGACTGTTGTGACATTTCTTTTATGACAGAGTTCAGCATAGTTACCACTTGGAATCTACATGACAAAGGGTCAAATAAGCACACTAGCTATAGGCAGCAAAGTCCACAATCACGCTGGAAGAGAAAGTCTTTCAGAGTGAAGTCATCTCTTCCTTGCTACAGACTGACAGAGGGCTAATACAGCACTTTAACTTCTTACAGATCTCAGTATTTGGTAGATTGCCAGTCCTGGGTTTTCAGTGATCCATAGATTCTGCGTCAGCGTGCTTGCCTCCTACACTCTGTCCATACTAATATCCTCAAGAGTGCTACCAATTTTGTTAGTCACTGTTTTTCCCTTCTCTAGCTACTCCTTTTTAAAAACTGTCTTCCTCAGCCTCCACTTAATCCCCTCATTCAAATATTTGATTCCAGGCCCTAAGCATCTTCCTCATATTACTGTCTGTGAAGGTAGTTTTAGGACGGTGCCCTGTTAGCTTTCCATAGCTGTGACAAAGTACTTGAGGTCATCAATTTATAAGGAGCAAAGATTGATTTGGACAATAATTTTAGACCGCCACACTGCTGGCCCCAGGCTGCATCTCCTGAAGGTTCCCTACTTCCAGAGGTGCCCTGCACTGATGGTCACCTAGCCTTGGCACCTGCGCCCCTGGGAAGGGATTTAAGATCTGAATCACAGCAGGTGCTGTTTTGTGTGTGTGTGTGTGTGTGTATGTGTGTGTGTTGTTGTTGTTGTTGATTTGTTTTTGTTTTTTTTTTTTGTGGAACCGGGGATTGAACTCAGACCTTTGTGCTTGCCAGGGAAGCGCTTATTCCACTGAGCCATCTCCCTGGCCCAGGTGCTGTTTATAAAATCTTTCAGTTCAAGAAATTAAGAAGTGCTTCGGTCCTGCCTGCTGTCCTAGATAAAGTTCTAGTGAATAGGAGTCAGCCTTCAGATGCTTTAAAACCAATTGTCCCCTTTTTCTGTTACTTACATAGATTTCATAACGTCTCTCCGTGTTTTATTCAGAATAGATGGCTTTGGTCATTGATGGAATTCTACCGAAGCAAATCCTTTAACCCCCGTGGACGTTCCTCCACGCACTGTGGCATCCTCATGGGGGAGGGGGAGGGAAGGTCTTCTGTGCTGAAGACAGTTTCTAGGGGCTGGTGCTCACATGCCTTCCCAGCTATGGCACTTACTAGTGTTTCTTAGGAAAACTGCTGTATTTCTCTGTGCTTGTTTCTCCTTCCTGTTAAGTAGGGATGATACTGGTAAGAGTAAGGAAAGATAGGAGAATAAAGAAGAACCTGACCGGGAAGATGTGCTCAGTTTTCAACACTGTCATTGGCCGTGGGGTCTACGGACCCCATGTGCGTCTCACTTGGATAGTACTCACAGGTCTCAAATTCATGCACTGTGAACTTCCACCGTGCTCCAGAACCTCTTCAGCCTCGGGTGGCTTTTCTGCTGCTGTCCTCCATTAACCATGGGTGCGCAGGTCTGATCCACACTGATGGCTGCTCGTGTCCTGGCACCTCGGACTGCTTGCACAGCGTGGAGCACTTTGCACGTATCACAGGGCTAACTGACTGCACACCCCTTTTTTTTTTTTTCCTTTTTGGTACTGGGGATGGACCTCAGGACCTTGCACTTGCCGGGCAGGCACTTAAGCCCCTGAGTTATCTCCCAGCCCAGCACACTTGTTCTGGCTCTCATCCTGTACGGCCAGTTGACACTCACCATTTGCTTACTGATGGCTTCAGAGTTGGTATTTTTAAAAGTACATTTCTTTACAATGAAAGCAAAGCCTTCTTATAAATATTTCAAACACTTGCATATGTTCTTGTATTCATCCTCCAAGGTAGAATTAGTATTTGTAAGATCCTATACTCTGAAAAATTGGGTGGCCAAATGATAGTGATAGTGCCCACTGTTAACTATAAATATTATCCTTTGCTTGTGAACAAGGTGAGCTTTTATTCACTGTGAAATTTTGTTAGGTAAAATTATGTAAAAAACATTCCTTTTCAGCTGCTCTCTTTGCCTCACCATGGGTTAAAGCACTGCAGGGTAATCTTCACCATTATCTTGAACCACGTCCCTTCCACACATAGTCCATCCACCTTGGCTTGACCATGTCTCTTGGAACCAGCTCGTTGCATTCTTCTAATGAGTTTGGAGCATGTTTTTCTTGGTTTTCTTTTTGTTTTTGTTTGTTTTTTGGCAGAACCAGGGATTGAACTCAGGTTTTTGAGCTTGCCAGGGAAGCGCTTATTCCACTGAGCCATCTCCCCGGCCCCTGGAGCATGTTTTTTTACTTCAGCTGTCTCTGCTTCTGTTCTGTGGAAGAAGTCTTGTGTTCTTAGATATAACCCTCCCTGTCTATGCTTATAAAATTTTTTTGGCAAAGCTTCTTTTCTGTTGTTTGTTTGTTTGGAGAGGGGTCTGCTCAGCCCACCCTGAGGGCAGGGCTGGCACGGCATGTGGTGCCAGGGATTCAACCGCGGTCCCCTGCACCTACCGAGGTTGCCTGAGCAGGCGCTATAAACCGCTGAACTGTCTCACCAGCCCATTTTTTGTTTTATACCATATATTTAACGTCACAAGTGACATTCTGATTAAATTACTGTGGCCATGCAACACATCACTTAGTACTGCATAGGGTTTTACGTTGCCATAATAAGCATTACGTTTTTTATATTCAGTTAATAATCTGCATCATTGTTTCAAAAATACAATTTCTGTGAAAGTATACATTATTTTTACTTCTGTTGTGCCCTTTATATTTGTTACCCAATTAGGTGGTCAGTGGACAAAGCTGGCTTTTACTTCTGTTTTATTTTGTGATTCATTAACACCAAAGGCATACTAATTTCCTGTTCCTTTTGTCTCAACTTTTTTTTGTCATAAACTGTCACTTCGTGTCAATTGAAAAGAAACCCAGTTTTTCATCCATGGAACAAGAAATTATACCTTGTCTTTTATAAATAGTTAAGCTCTAATCATAAATATCTTAATCAGTTGTTCCATTTTCTAAACTATACAGTGAGATCTTTGTGTTTTTAAAC
The DNA here is from genome assembly GCF_000260255.1 of Octodon degus. Classification (NCBI taxonomy): domain Eukaryota; kingdom Metazoa; phylum Chordata; class Mammalia; order Rodentia; family Octodontidae; genus Octodon; species Octodon degus. The sequence goes on from NW_004524724.1 coordinate 3,612,343, forward strand.
CAAGAAACTAATATCAAGATCTTATTGAGAAATCTATCAGAGTTTCTGTTCATTCTTAAGTGACTTCTCTTACTTGATAGTGTTCATGATAAAGACAGTATATATTTTGTGTAGCCTTCTAGTGTAGCTTAACTACTACCTTGGTGAGAATGTCTTTTGATTTCTGTTCCAGCTGTCCTGCCTACTAGATCCATACAGATCAAAGGGCCTGGGCATGTCTGTCAGATAACCCAGTCATTGCGCCTAGTAGCGAATGCTGCCCAGTAGCGAAGTTGCTCTTTTTAATGAACATTTGGAAACACTTTAAATGTGGGGGCTTCTGGAATTAGTGGGAAATTTATAAAAAGTATAAATGTGTATCATCATTAAAAATACTTGAATTTTTGTTTATGTCTAAAAATAATTTGTTGTGCCAGCCCTGCCCCTGGTATGCACTGAGATAATGACTGGGCATGGTGGCACATGCCTATAATCCCAGTGCTTGGGAAGCTGAAAACAGGATCACTATGAGTCTCATCTGTGTAGTGAGACCCTGTAGACCCCGTATTAAATACATAACAAATAAATAAAAATAATTGACCAAAGTAGCTTCATTTTCTTTGCAGATATTTGTATTCTAAGAACAAACTGTTGATACTTACAATTAAGAGACATAGTAAGGAAGCAAAATGAACAAGGACTAAAGTATCATTATTTCTGACATAAAATCATGTATGTATTCCTGGGATCTTCATATTTTTCAAATCCATGCACTTAAAGAAGGCTTTTGTGAGAAGCAATGTCAATACAGACCACTTACAAACACATAATGTTCCAAATAGGATAGTAGCAAAATACTGATCTAAACACTAACAGTCAGGTATCTATTAACATTGACATCTGCAGCCATATCTGCTCTAGTTCATTCTTCTCCCCTTAAAAACATTTACCTCTCACAAAGCCTAAGGTAAGCAGAAGCAGAAGTACAATTCCAGCACATCTGTCTTCAGTCAGGTGTTTCACTTTCATGTAGAGTAATGTTTTCACATCTCCATCTGCACTTACAGCTTCCCAGAATATCCCAATATAGAAGCCAAACACCTTGTTAAGGCAGGAAAGTAATCACATCTTGCAGTAAAGGCAAGCATTTCTGTAGGGTTGTTTCATGTTCTTCACTACAAACACTCCTAACTCATCATTTCACATCATTAGCATGCTGAGAATAAAGACTATTGTGCATCACACTGGCAAGATTCCTCCATTTGCCAATTATATACGAACTAATTTTTGCTGGTGAATTATCAAGACTGAACTAAAGTAATTATGTATAAGTAATAGAAAAGGCATGGATAGAATGAATGTGATTAAAAGAGGGTCAGGTTTGATGTACTATAAAGGAAGGTGAGGAAAATCTAGGAAAGTGAGGTTCAGAGCAGCAAAATGTCATAAATATGCTGTTTTAAAACAGATTATTTGCTAAAGTTTTTAGTACGCCTCCCAACCCCACCACTAGCCTGGCTTCTACCCTTGTCAAATAATGCACCATTCATAGCATAGTTCCTCCTCCCCAGGCTTCTGCTGTCCAGAGAGAGTCTCACCATCACTGCCCTCTTCTGAGCCCAGGACCCTCCGCAGCCAGGGTGATCATCTCAGTTCAGCCTTTGGGTTGTGCTGTCCACCACACAGAGGCATATCCTGTGGTGCATTTGTCCACCACTAACAAATCCAGCAGTGCTGTTAGACCTTACTAAAATAAACAGCATTTTAATCCTCATATAAGTAATCCTGAGGTTTTATCAAATTGATCACAGTAAACTACTTCAGATTTTTTAAAAGATACAAAATAGTATAAATATAATAAACTGAAAATCAAAATACAGTTCAGGTTAGATACTGATACTAAAGTGCCAAAAGTTGGGATGAAGAGGTCCCTTATAAGGCAGTGAAATTTAAAAAAAAAAATAGACTCAGAAAAGCCAGCTAGAAGATTGGGGCACAGAGTGGGCAGCAAAACAGGCCTTGATTGTCTTAAGTGGTGATGAGTTAGTTTTTGGCTTGGAAATTACCACTTTTTGTCACGATGATGTCATGCTTCATTTCCTTTCCTGGTCTTGCAGAACCTAGAGATTATCTGTGGGATCCTCCCAATAAATTTCCTTTTTACTTAACTGCCTTTTCCCTCAGTCAGATGATGCTTATGCCATTAAAGACTGGAAACAGAATGAAGAATTTGGGAAATAAACTGTTCTGATCATACTGAATTTCAAGTTGAAATATTTCTGTTAGAGAACTTTAAGCCTATAACCATAGATCATAGTTGGAATTATAGGAGTGGATGAGATCGTACAACTTGTGTGAAGAGGCAAAGACTCCTGAGTAACTTGGGTATATGACTAAGCAAGGGAGTGTAATGTTGGAGAACTAGTGTGGCCCCTGAGAGGAGGGCCAGGGAGGTGTCAGCAAAGGCAGAGTGGTAAACAGTATCATGAAGGCCAGGATGTCACTGTCACATGCTCCAGAAAGGCCAAGTACCTTCTGGAGTGCAAGGACCCACTGTCCTTGACTGGTCTGCAGTGGCTTTCACCTGCTGGCATGGTTTCTGTGGAGATAAGGGAAGAATCAGGAGTCTGGCTTCAGTAAGTCAAGAAATTTTGAAACAGCAATGAAAAACATATTGATACATCCTGATGAGCGTTTGGAAATAGGGCAGAAACCCATCACGGTGATAGGGAAAGAGCTACATGGCTGCAGGCTGAAATAGACCTTGGGGTTGGTCAGATAACAAGTCCTTATCTCAACATGTGAAGAAACTTTAAGACCCAGCAAGTTTGGTTTGCAGTGAGGCAAAACCAGTAAGAGGCAGATGGAATAGACAGCATCCAGATTCCCCATGTGGAGATGAGCTCTTACCCAGACGGGGAGAAGTGCAATGGTTTCTTTGGCAGCTGAATGTATTCTTTCTTACAGAGGAGAATGTGTGTGTGGTGGTGTATACTTACCTACATAGCCCATGTATCGCACTTGCAAAAATGTGCTAATTAAAAAGCCACTGGGTCAGCAGGTGTGATGGTGCACTCCCATAACCCTAGCTCCTCGAGAGCTGAGGCGGGAGGGTAGCAAGACAGAAACTTGGTGAAACCTAGTCTGAAAAAGAGGCTGGGGACTTAGCTTAGCACTCCGTAAATTCAACCTGTAGTAATAATAATAAAAAAAAGAAATGATAAATATGAGCTGGGGATATAGCTTGGTGGTCTCATCGCCCGCCTGGCAAGTGCAAGGACATGGGTTCAATCCCCAGCACCACACGTGGTGCCAGCCCCAGAACCCCAGGCATGCTGAGCCAGCCACTGAAACCAGGTGTGCAGGGCTGGGAGATGGCTCAGTGGAATAAGCGCTTCCCTGGCAAGCACAAGGGTCTGAGTTCAATCCCCAGTTCCGCAAAAAAAGAAAAGAAAAGAAAAAAGAAACTGGGTGTGTTGCCGCATGCCTGTAATCTCAGCACTGGGGAGGCTGAGACAGGAGGATCACTATGAGTCTGAGCTGTGTAGTGAGACCCTGTACCAAATAAATCAATAAAAGATTAAAAATGTATATATTATAGTAGATATATATGCCTAACCTGATTTAAATATTATATACTGTGTACATGTATCAAAGCATTATATATAATTTATATATTTATGTTTTATATATCAAATCATTTTTTAAAAAATTTAAATTCGGCTGTGTTACAGATGTGGAAAACCAAATCAGTATGTAGTAATGAGAAATTCAAAGAGAAAAATTTTGATACTATAGTTTTATTTTTCCTTAGTAGAAATCATTAATATTTTAAAATAATGATAAGAGCAGTGCATATGGTAAATGGGAATCTTAAGATAATCATTCTGACTTACAGTGATATGTCTCATTCTGGGCAAGCTCTATGGAGATAAAGAATTTGCTCCTCCACTTCTGAGGCTCATACCAGAAATTAACTTTAGTTTCTGGTATAAGAGCACCACCTATGGGCATCTCATGTAGTGTTTAAGAAATTTTTCTTAAAAAGAAAACTAGTAAAACCAAAACCTAGCACAGTTCTTTCTAGTTCTCTCCTTGTAGCTAACCCATCATTTATGTAAAGCGTAATAATCTTCTGCGCTGTCCTGTTACGCGCTCCCCTAGGTTTTGCTGTTTCATAGCTGCTGGGTCAGTTTACAAGTATCTGAACACGTACATGCCAGTGTGGTGTTTGAATTCTAAGTTAAATGCTACTAACTTGACGTTGGTTTATGCTCTTCAATGCAGATGAATTTTTAAAGAAGATGGACACTTGTCCATATTTGAGGGAATAACTCCCCAAACTATTTTTTCGCTTTTATTTGTATTTTCATGAACTTAAGAATCCTTCCTATAACACGTCAGTAAGCGATAATAAGAAAGATCTTATAACTGACGTAGAGTATCTTATTAAATTATCATGATGGTAACTCAAAGTGGAAACAATTGGCAATTAATTATTAGTAAGCTCTGAAAACAATTATGTTTAGAGAAATTTAGTCCTTTTCTAAAACACTCATTAAAATTGAAATTTTTCTCGTAAGGGAAATTTAATGAAACAACCGCCAAAGAAATGTGAACTGACTGCTTGGGCAGTGAGATGAACGGAGAGCATCCCGGGAATTGTGCTGGGGCCCCCATGTGCTGCGAGCCCCCGCTGACGTCCCTGCCCTGGCGGGGCTGGCACCTGTGGAGGCCGGCGAGTTGCCCCTGTAGAGTGCCTTTGACCCTGGCCTGAGGTTTGCTCCGGAGGGTGAGATCGAGTATGGAGAAGTGACAACCAGCTTTAAGCAGTGTAGCTCCCTTTATTTTGGTGATTCTGGATAAAGTTTTTAAAGTGTGTTGTGTGTTTTCTAATGTAATTAAATTGAACAGACTATAAATTTGTTACCAAGAGAGAGTATTTTTCTAAATGGCAATTGTATTGATTTCTAAACTGCTGGCAGGTTGCCTGGCAAGTACAAGGTCCTGAGTTCGAGTACCAATACAAAAAAATTTTAAAAACCTAGTAACAGGACCCAGAAAGCATGTGTGCTCAGGCCGCATGTTACATAAGCCTTTTTGCTGACTCTGCCTGCCTGCCAGCTCTTGATAGGCACATGCGTTAATTGTGATGGCAGCCGCCTCTGCCTTGTGGAAGGTAGGTATTCTGAGTGCTCGTGGTGTTTGAGTCCAGTACGAAGTTTTGTATTCTGATTCAACAAGCACCTCAGCCTTTCTGGTAACGATATGCCTGATAGCTACTCTCCCGGTTTCTAATCTGTTCCTTCTAATCTGCTGTTACATTAAAAATCAGGTAATTAATTTGTTGAAATTGTTTTTAAAAAGTGGTTCTATGATTTTTAAATTCTAGTTGAAGGTTTAAACATCATGTTTGTAGGGGAGTGATTTTATTTTTAATTGAGAGAAAATAAATGAAAGATTATCAGCTAAATTCTTTATAGATAAAATATTAACTGTATTGCAGTGAGATTCAAGACAGTAAAAGAATGAGCAAGGAAAGTGTTGGTATTAGTTTCAATTTATTCTCTATGCATGAAAATTTTCTTCCATGGTAATCAGATATCTAATCACTTAGTGATACTTTTGAGCACTATTGTATTTTGAGTTTATTTTTCAGTAAATTAGGAAACACTAATGACCTGTAATAAAGTTTGGACGTATTAATGGAATAAGTGGACAAACTACTATACTTTACAGTAATTTTGAATGTTTTGCTGGGAGTTTGCTTTTTATTTTTATGATACTTGGGATCAAACTCAGGACCTTCCACTGGCCATTCAGTCACTTATGCCACTGAGTGTTTTTATCCAATCATCTACTAACTTCATAGTAAAAATTATAATTATGTTTATTTAAAGTGTTCAGAAAGAACTGGCTAAATAGCTCAGCAGATTAAGCGCCTGCTTAGGCAGACACAGGGGCCAGGGGTTCAATCCCTGGGCCTGCCCTGCTGGCCTTGCCCCCCGGGGCGCACTGAGATGGTGATCGACACTCGGCATGGTGGCACACGCATGTAACCCCAGCACTCGGGAGGCTGTAAACAGGAGAATCACTACGAGTCTCATATACCCGTAGTGAGACCCTGAACACCCTGTAGCCCCTTCCCTAAATACAGAAAAAAGTAAAGTGTTCAGAAAGCAAAATGATAATCATAAGGCTGAAAACACAGTAACTCAGTAAATGCTGAACTTTAGGTAATTTATAATGAAATATAAATTTATTTATTTTTGTGGTACTGGGGATTGAACTTGGGACCTTGCACTTGCCAGACAGATGCTTATGCTGTTAAGCTATTTCCCCAGCCCAAGAAATATAAATTTGAAAGGTGGGCTTGAGAAAAGATAGCTGAATCAATTGGTTTCCCTAGCTAAATCTAGCAACTGTGACTCTTGACTAATACAATTTGAAAACTTCCTTGCCTATCCAAAACCTAGGCTTAGGGGTCCAAGGAGATAGCTCAGTGGAATGAATGCTTGCCTGGCAAGGGCAAGGTCCTGAGTTCAATCTCTGGAACCACAAAAAATAAAAAATAAACTACGTTTAATTAGGATAATGTTCTTTGTCTTAAAAGGAAGAAATTTAAAGATCACATTGAATTAATGGAAGCTTCCCAAAGTTGTTAATACTGCATATTACTACATAAGATTTTATGTCTTAAGTGATGTTTTTTTTTTCTTTTGTTTTGTTTTATAAATGTGATTTGCTTGATGCTGTGTTTTAGAGCCTAATCATCACCTAGGCTTGCTTTGGCTGTCTTCCAGCTTGTGGAGAGACTGCAGAGCAGATCCGAGCACCAAGTGGTGTAATCACAAGTCCGGGCTGGCCATCTGACTACCCTGCCAAGCTCAACTGCAGCTGGCTCATCAAGGCAAACCCAGGGGACATCATTACTATAAGGTAACTCTGATACCTCGTGGTATTGTAATATTTACTTCAAAATGTAAATGAGGTTAAATTTCAGTCTCATGATGCACAGTAATATAAAAAGATTTTTCAGGAGATAAAAGTTATATTTATCAGTATCAGCATAAGAATAATGTGTGTTTTGAATGTTTTCTAATAGAGGTAATATATTTACAATGAGTCGTCTGTATTCTTCTAAGCTATTGTTTAATAGAAGATACACATTTGCTATGTAACTCATTAGGTTAAAGACTAAGCTTAAACAATGGAACAAAATTCACTAATCCGCTTGGAGATCTAGCCCCTCACCCCTGAGCCCTTTACCTGCAGGTGTCAAAACATGATCATAGATGCATACCTGCAAAATAATTACCCATTTGAGGTTTTAATAATAAATATGATATAAATACAAGAGGCTGATACTAATTCTTTTAAAAAAATTAGTTAATACAAAAAAACTAGGAATAAGATATTATGGAGAGACTAGTCAACTAGATATTGCTTAAAGAAATGTTATTAAAAAATATTAGAAAAAAATACCTACAATTAGACAAAAAGTGTGCCTGAACAAAAGAACTGGATCTGGAGCTGAAACACAAGTGAGATTGTATTCCCATCAGAGACAGGTAGCTCTCCACAGCAGCATGCGCACCACTCCATGGATGTCACCTCAGGCGTTAGGGTTTCACAGGTAGAAAGCATGGGATTTTACAATAGAAGACACTTTGCAGATCATAGCCTCAAATACTTTGTTTTACATTTTTTGAAATATTGTAAACATAAAAAATACTAAAAATATGGCCTATTTTCCTCTCTTTTCCATCTTCCCTTTATATTATTTAACTGATTAATGAAGCTACCTCTCTTAGAAACAACTTCCTTTCCATTTTCTCCTGGAAGCTAGCAGTAGGGCCACATGGTGTGGTTTCCTTTGAGGTTTCTCTATCCTTATGTGCTTAGAAAGAACATTTTAACAAATAGGAAGTGTGTAACATAAAACTAAAATGTATAGAGATGCTTATCTTTTAACCTATGTCTCAGTTACTCTTCTCTCCTTGCTGGGACATATCCCCAACACCAAAAATGAAGGTAGGGAAGGTTTATTTAGCTCATGGTTAGTGGGGGTTTCAGTTTATACTCAGCTGGCTCCAAGGCAGCACGGCACATGGCAGAGGGCAGCAATTCACTGCAGCAGAAAACAGCAAGCAGCAAGAGCAATGGAAAGAGTAGCAGCAACAATGGCTACAAAGAGCAAGTCTGTCTCTGTCTCACTTGTTACATTCCAGCTGTCCGCCCCGGGCTGAGTGTAGCGCTCACACCCATAATCCTAGCAGTACTCAGACCTGTAATCCCAGCCTTGGATCAAGAATTAATCACAGACTGTAGAACTGCGCCTCAGTGACTGCATGAGGCTTTGGGGGGACAAATATACACAAACCATAACAACCTACAAGTTCAGTTTGTAGCTTACCAGCTCGGGAATGTGAAGCTTGGAGGTTCTTGTCTGCCCAAAAGAATTACAGGATTACTGTCCTCTTGTTTTGATAATGTGTTGGATTTCAAAAGTAAGATACACTAAAAATCAAGTATAATACTGAAACGCAGAGCAAAGTTACAGGTGAAACCTATATGTGAAAGGAAATTTCCTAAGTTCTTACAGTAAATGACTTTAAGAAAATCATTTTAATAATGAAGTCATTATAGCAATATCAAAACTTTTAAAAATGAGTATACATAAAGACAAGGGTTTTGCCTATGGCTATTCTTGTAAAGTCTTAAATAAGTAATTTAAAAGAATCTTAACTCTATAATCAAGTACAGTTCATTCAGACATGCAAATGAATTACTGTTAGAGAATTTTAAATTGATTTGCATTACTGACAAAGCAAAAGTATATGATTAGTTAGGATAGATAGATGTGTTAAAGTGTTTTGATTTAAAGGAAAATCAGTACTCATCCCTAAACTTAAAAAAAATTTAAGTCCTTATTAAAATGGAATTGGAACATAATTTTAAAAATCTGGATCAAAAAGGAAAACAGCTACAGAGTATAAACAAACAATACTGCAAGCTCTCTGTATAAAAAGGCTGAAGTGGTACTACAAAGGCATTGTTAACTCTGTCTCCCTTAACCCACCTACACCAACAGACGTACCTTATCCAATGGAAATGTGAGTCCTTGGGTGCTCTGTAAGGTCAGGGCTGGGTGGGGCTGTGGCACTTGAGAAAGCAGTCTAAGAGCAGCTTCCCCCAGCTGTGGTGGGAGCTCTCTGGGCTGGAGGGCTGGAGGTGAGAGGACAGTTCCTAGCAAGTGCAAGGGCTGGGCCACCTGCTGCCCCAGGCAGGCTTGTTAATGCGCTCACTAACATTTGTGACTAATTCTGGAATGGACACCCAGGTGGAGGGGACAGAGATCAAAAAAGAGAACTAAAAACCTCAGAATAAAGCTACTCCCAAAGTCCTAGAATGTGTGAGAAATTTAATGCTAAGGATGTCATCTGCAGAATCAGGCCAAAATACAGATTTATTCAAAACACTGTAAGATTTATGTTGTCAGCAGGTTCTTCATCTTTTTTGTGCCTGTTAGAGGCATTTGATAGTTTAATAAATCTATAGGTCTTTACCCACAGTGTGGTTTTTAAATTCATAGAACAGAGAATTACAAAATGGAATTGTATTAAAACACAACTCTCAGATCTTAAAATATGCTAATAACATATACTTATTAATAACAGTGACAGCTCTAATAGCTATTACAACTTAAAAGAAATTGTGAGTATAAGTAGTATTTTTAGGTGTCTATGAAAATTGAAATGTGATACGAAACTATCTATTTGCTAATAGTGACAGAGTGGCAGATACTCTACAAACTGTTTATTGTTTTTACATAAAGAAAATGCTGTTTCAGTTAGATGTTAATAAAAATGAAGTTACAAATTATTCTACCCATTTTGAGAATTTGGAAGGAGAATAGAAACTGAATAATTTTCAGTTGATTAGGGAAAAAGGTTTCTGTTAGTATTCGTATTAAAATATCTGAAGATAACTAATCATAAAAAGGGAGTAACATTCTTAAATATCAACTAGAGGCAAGAGAACTTCCTAAAAATTGTATTAATGCAAAAAACAAAGAATGTAAATGAGAATTCAGAAAAGCTGTGAATAAATACATGTATCAACTCAGACCCTCAAAAGACAGATGATCTGATCAGATTTATTGGTTGGTTGATTGTATAATCTCCCTGTATAGAGGACTTATAGGAAACAAAACTAATAGAGAAAATCTAACAGGCACACAAACATGCTAGTATAGGGAGAGCAGCCTCAGCTGTGTGGGACCCTAAGGCGCACAAGCTAGTGAGACATGGGAAAATCCACCAGGAATAGACAAGAGTAGTAAGTAGTGTGTTCCTAAAAACAGCCTGAAATCTGTATGCAGCAAAATGTGGAGAATTACCTACTGAATCTGAGTAATCCACAGTGATAGTAGTCTTTGGATATACCTTTAATGCTTGTACCTATTTCAGCAGGTAGATGAATGCTTCCACAGACATATAGAACTTTTTTAAAAAATGATTTTGTTAAATCACAAAGAAATACATAGTATACTTCAAAGACATTTTGTCATTTGAGTTTTGTTTTCATGCACATCTTTCAGATTTTGTTTTCTGACCACAGTGAAATTAAAGGGAAGAAATACCAAATCCATAATGTCTGGAGACATATTCCTGAATAGCTTCTGCATTAAAGAGGAAATCACAATTGCAGTAAATATTTTTTAAGTAATTATAGTTGACAGTGTTACCTGTTACAACTACTGGAAAACATTAGAAGAGTACTTAGAGAAAAGATTCTAGTTTAATGTGTGGTTTTAAGTATTAGTGAGATAGGGGCTGTGGTCTAAGTGCCTGTCTGGCAAATGTGAGGACCCGGGTTTGATCCCTGGTACTGCATACTGTGATGGCCTGGTGGAGCCGACCACTGAAACTGGGCATGGTCATGCATGCCTGTAATTCCAGTGCTGGGGAGGCTAAGACAGGAGAACAACTGTGAGTCCATGCTGCATAATAAAACCAAATAAATAAATAAATATTAGTAAGATAAAAAAAAATAAGCTCAGTATTTAACCATAGTGGTTTAGAAAAAGAATTATAAGGTAAATTTTAAGGTAGAAAGTAAGAGCAGAAAAACAGTGATTCAAGACCAGACCTGGTGTTTCATACCTGTAATCCTAGTGGGAGGCTGAGGCAGAAGGGTCATTTTGAGTTTGACACCAGCCTGGGCTACGAAGTGAGCTCAAGGCCATCCTGAATCGCACAATGAGACCCTGTCTCTAAAAGACAAAAAAGAAAGAAAAGCAATGATTCAACAAAATAAAAGCAGATTTTTAAAAAATCAAAAAGGCATAGGGCAAAAATGAAAAACAATACAAATAAAAACAAATATCTAGAACTATAAATGTAATAGAAATTTTAAGTCATAGGTGTATTATTAGTAAATTTATGTTAACAGTTATACAATCAGATTAAATGGGTAATTTTCTAGGAAATATATGTATATTACCAAATTTACTTCAAGAAGAAGTTTGAAAGTGATCAAATCAATAGCCGTTAGGGAACCTGAGTCAATATAAAATAGTCTTCACACTTAAATATTTTTAAAGCACTTTTGACCTACAGAATAGGTAAAGAACTTAACTTGAGGAAGCTTGTCTATTAAAAGGCTGTAGAGGGCCAGCCAAATAGCTCAGTGGATTAAGCACCTGCCAGCAGGTGCAGGGGCCCGGGGTTCAATCCCTGGGCCTGCCGGGCCAGCCCTGCCCCCGGGTCATGCTAAGACAGCAGTTGAGACTGGGCGTAGCGGCGCACACCTGTAATGGAGGCTATAAATAGGAGAATCACTATGAGTCCGATCTGGTAGTGAGACCCTGAACACCCTGTAGGCCCTTCCCTAAAATACAGGAAAAAAAAAGCTGTAGGAAGCAAACTTCATGTTATAACACCTCAGACAGGGACAAAGGCCATCGCTGCTGGTGCTAGAGCCCTGTTAGTGACACTGTGGTGGGAAGACATCAGTTGGAGGACAACATGAGATGGAACAAACAAAATTCTCCTCCTCATTTGCCAGCAGTAAGTTTGTTTCTTAGAAAGCCTAAGCAGATGTAAAGAATACAAACATGAAAAAATCTTTGAATAATATGGAAGTACTGTGTACAGTTTTATAGTAATGAATTTTACTGTCAAAATAGAATGAATAACTTCTGAGAAAATTTAAATGGTCAGAACTTTAAAAAGTTTAATAGAAGTCTATTGAACCAAAAACCTTGAAGAGATTGAAAAATTTCAACCCTGGATCTGTCATCTGTACACCTAAGGGGAAAGGCATGTCAGCAGAGCTTTATTGTGTCAGCTGTTACGAAGCGTTTTTTTAAAAAACCTGAAGACCAATTCCAGTTATAAGTATTTTTAAAAATCCTAAATGAAATATTAGCAAACCAGATTCAGTAGAGGATACATGAACACAAAATTTTAAATTATTTCTTGTTCTAGACAGTATTCTCGCCTTTGTGATCTCAGTTGGGCCTACTTCAGTGGACTAAAATTATTTTAAGTTATTTCCCTAGCTTGACTTGAACTAGCCCTCCCCTAAACAAGTTACCAGTTCTGGATAAAATACTTTAAAACAACTGTGAAAAAAGCACTTGAGTGTTTAAATGTTGGCAGAAACAGGAGGATTTCATATTTGAAAGAAGAAACCACACCAAACGAGACAGTTTATTTTTACCAACTCCTGGAAGATTCTCATTTTTCTGAAAAAAAATGGCATGATCAGGACTCAGGGAATCTTCCTAGTGTACATGGTTTCATTTTAATACTTACCTTTTTAACAACTGCATTCTCCTGTACTCTGGGTTTTTGACTGCCTTTTCTCTAGCCAAACTGAAAACTTTTTAAATGAGCCTTTAGCTTCCATTTCTCCCAGTATATCCGGCTAACAACAACAAGCAGTAATCCTGCCACAGCCCAAATGTTGGACTGCTTTGGAACTTCTGCCCAGATTAACATCACTACCCTAGACCTCAGTCACCCAAAACATGGCCTACTGTTCTCCAGCCAATGGAGTCCTAATTCCTGACTGAAACCTCCTAAGTCTAGCCTTTACCCAGTGCATCTTACCAGCTTTCTGGCCTTCGAGTTCTTCCCCGAATTTCCCGTCAAGTTCAGTTTATAGCGTCCTGGCCCGCTTCTCTAGCCAGAATCTCCAAACCTTCCTAAGCTCCTCCCTCAAGCCAGTTCCAAAGACTTTTGAACCACTTGGTCAGGTGGTGACATAGCAGGGACAGTACACATGGTACCGAAGTCTGTCTTAGACACTTTTCTTATTACTGGGACAAAATACCTGATGCCCACAACTTCAGAGAGAAAAGATTTACATATTTTGTCTCGTAGTTCATAGAGGTTTCAGTACATAGTTGACTGGCTCCAAGGCAGCCTGGAAGAGGAGAGCTGCTCATGACATGCGGGAAAGGTAGCAGAGAGAGATGGGAGGCAGGAGGGAAAGGGCTCCGAGGCCCTGCCCAAGGGACCATTCCTCCATCCAGGCCATCCCTCCCCACACCACAGTCAGCTCTCTAGTCATTAGTGGACTGAACTAAAGCAGGGTCACTTGGAGTTTGAATCCTGTTAGTCCATCCTATGCAAAACTACTAGGAGCTTGGAACTTGCTGACTTAGAGGGCCTTCCTAAAAACCTTGAGGCTATTTGGGCTGGGGAGATACCTCAGTGGTACAATGCCTGCCTGGCAAGTGCAAGGTCCTGAGTTTGATTTCCAGTACAGGAAAAATGTCCAAGGAGGTTTTTATTGAAGCCCTACAAGTATCTTTTCAAAAAAAAAAAAAAAATGCAGTGTTCTAAAACTAAGAATTTACCCAAGACTTTAGAGCAAAGCAGGAACTAACTCGTTCTAGCAAAATGTTAGATTTAGGTGATCAGGCAGTGATATTATATGCTAGAACAAAAATGAGTACTTTATCTTCTACATTCTAAGTAAATGAAGGAGGAAGGAAAGAGAATCTTGGGCCTCTACTTGAGAACAGACAAAAACCAATTCAAAATAAATCCTAAGTTCAGTGTAAAAGCTAAAACTAAGAAAAATGTGAATATATTTGGCATATTCAGACACTAAAAATGCTAAACATAAAGGAAGAACTAATAAATTAGATTTTTACCCAAAACCAGAGCTTAAATGTCTGCTTATTAGAAGATTTCATTAACAAAATGAAAAGACAAACCACAGAGTAAGAACATGTATTAGCAACATACATACCTAACAAAAGGATTTGAATCCAGATTATAATTATCTGTGGACAGGGGTTATAGCTCATGGCATAGCGCCTGCCTGGCAGGTACAAGGTTCAGGGTTTGATTCCTCGTACCAACAAAAAGAAAATTTTTTTATCTCAAGAAAATACACTGATTTCTTTAGTGGGCAAAAGATGCAGATGCTTCTTAGAAGATGGAGTGGCTGCTAAAACCAGGAAAAGCTCTTCACTACAAGGTGTCTTCCAGGAAGTTCACATAGAGCCACCTGAGAGAGGGCACCACACACCAGTGACTAGCACGAGCGCGCGGGGTGTCGGCGGAGTGGGAGGTGGAGGTGGACACACGCCTTTTTATAGGTTAGCTCTGTTTTACAGAGTCCTTAAATAAGGAAAGAACCTAATGGATGAAGGGATATGACGGAGCAGTTCATAGGAAGAGAACAGGAATAGCCAGTAAATGTAGGCAAAAGTATTTCAACATTAGTAAATTAGGAAATGAAAACTAGAGTAATAAATAATATGTTTTGTTCACATGCTTGACAACGTAATTTTTTTGAGATCTTTATAATTCTTTTTTTTATTTTTTTGTATTTTTTCCATAATTTTATTGAGAAACAAATAGCAATGAGACAGTTTCAAAACAAATTG